>NC_023174.2:16330829-16931956 GCF_000231095.2 Oryza brachyantha | reverse complement strand
AAACCCTAAACCCTAGAACCCGTAAACCCTAAACCCTAGACCCGAACCGTAAACCCTTAACCCTCAAACCTAAACCCTAAACCCTAAAACCACTAAACCCTAAACCCTAAACCCTTAACCCTTAACCCTAAACCCTAAACCCTAAACCCTAAACCTAAACCCTAAACCCGAACCCTAATAAACGCCCATAACCTAACCCGAAACCCTAAACCCTAAACCCTAAACCCTAACCTAAACCCGTAACCACTAACCCTAAACCCTACCGAACCCTAACCTAAACCCTAAAGCCCTATAACCCTAACCCCTAAACCCTAAACACTACACCCTAACCCTAAACCCTAAACCCCTAAAACCCTAAACCCTAAACCCTAAACCCTAAACCTAAACCCTAACCCTAAACCCTAAACACTAAACCCTAAAGCCCTAACCCTAAACCCTAAACCCCTAACCCTAACCCCTAACCCTAACCCTAAACCCTAAACCCTGTGTCATAAGAAGGGCCGGAGGGAGTATTACAAATTAGCGCAGCGCGGCGGAGATTACCCTTCTTGTTGTTATTCTTCATGGTTACAGATGGTTTGAATCAATGGTGAAGATGACCGACCGGTGCTGTTGGTTAATTTGGCCTGCGCTGCGCATAATTTAATTGTTTGCTATGAATGCCCACGTTCGTATACTCCATGGTCTAGCCAGCTAGCAACCTCCTATACTAGTTCTCTTCATAGCCGGAGCAAAGGAGGAGACAAAAAGCTTCCGAATTTATCCTAGATTTACTAGCTCGTAATATATTCATAGATAGAGATAGAAATCCTTTTCGAGTCTAGAAACCAAGACCGACTGCTATTCACATGGAATAAAAGCTACTGTACATACTAGTATTGTGCCTGTGCTAACGCTATGGTACCATAATATGTTCTATAATATATTATAAAAGAGTACCATTTAAGATATTATTTTTAAATACAAAGTGCTCAATTATGAAATATAATTTAGCATGAGTAACTCGTCAAGTAGTACATAAGTGATTATTAGTAAGCGTAACACGAATAGCTACCTATGTGTGATCATGAAAAATATGATAGCTATAGTATTATTTGCTACTAAATAATATA
Source organism: Oryza brachyantha (assembly GCF_000231095.2). NCBI lineage: Eukaryota > Viridiplantae > Streptophyta > Magnoliopsida > Poales > Poaceae > Oryza > Oryza brachyantha. Next base: position 16,930,844 of record NC_023174.2, on the reverse strand, counting down.
TGTTATGAGATCCTAGAATTATTTATAATTTACTATATTCATTGGATTTATAACAAATGTCACTCGCTTATTTATAACATATAATAATCATCAAATTTATAACAAATGCAACAAAAGTGACCACATGTTTCACATAACTCCACATTTTCTAAATATCAAGTATATTTAATTTTAAAATGATATTAAATATTAAATTCACATAACTCACCGTCTTTTCTAACATCAATTTCTGATTTGAGTTACAGACCAAAAAAAAGGCAAGCAAGTACAGGTTGGGAAAAAATCAATGAAATTATATTCCGAATGTAGAGTTGATTTTGACTAAGTTTTAAATCAAACACATCACATTGATTGTGTTGTATGTGTGTATATATAGCATATAAAGGAGTTATATACTGTATAAATTTATATTTTATAGGAAGCTTCTAATATATAGAAAGATTTTCTCTATGCATGACATCTACAAAGTTTCTAATATAAGTTTATATTTCATAGATAGTTTCTAATATATTTTATCACTATAGGGTAGATTAGATTATACATGCGCATATATATTAATTAAATAATTTAATTTGGACCCAAACAAATTGTTTATTTATTTTGTGAATGACTTATGATATTGTATAGGTCTGAAATTTAGCGGCATCTAAAAAACCGGACGAAGTAGTACAAATAACACCATGTCAAAAAAAATACCTCCTGCAATCACCTGTGAGTTAATCTGAACACACACATATTTATAATTTAAATAATACATGTACATATATATTATAAAATTTATATTGTACTCGTTCATTTTTTATTTGACGTTGTTGATTTATTCACGTTGATATATATGTATAAAAAAACCCCAAGTGAGTATTATAAATACCACCGTGTGAAAAATATCTCTCTTTATTTAATATTGTCAACACGAACGTACATATAAATATTATATATATATGATACATCATTAATTGATATTTAGTCTATTTTTATTTAATATCGTTGATTTAGAGGTCTAAGATTGAACATTCGTGTTGATATATATACATATAAAAAATTATTTATTTATGAATTTGATTCAATATTAGTAACATAAAAACTTTGAAACGATGAATGATTAAACGAAGATTTGACCGAAATATAAATATAAGATGGTGGCATTTGTAATACTCCCTCCGGCCTTCTTATGACACGTTGAATTTTAGATCTATATTTGATCGAGATTTAATAAATTAAATTTGACATAGGGAATATAGATGGAAAGTGCATGTAATTTTGGGAGCCAGTAAATAAAAGAAGGCCATCTGATTTGATACAAATAATTTCAGTCATTGGATTTATCTAATCTAATGAGTAAAGTTTGTGCACTATAGATCAGAAAAGCTGGCCAGTCATGCGGCAAGGAGGGCGGGCTGTGTTCATGGACGCCGACACTGGAAGGAGTTTGTTCAGAGACGGGCTCATTTACCACCATGGGCCGAGACAAAACGAGAGCAGAAACGGCCCAAATGGCCGAATAGCATCAATCAGGGAGCGAGCGACCGTCGTCGTCTTGCTCCGCTCCGTGTGCCTCGTTGTCCATTTCGAATCTCGTTTTGCCGGAAACCCTAGCTCACTCTAGGGTTTGGAGGGGAAGCGATGGCGGCGGGCAAGGGCGGCGGTGGGGGGCGCATCCATCGGTTGGAAGTGGAGAACTTCAAGTCGTACAAGGGGACGCAGACAATCGGGCCCTTCTTCGACTTCACGGCCATCATCGGTCCCAATGGCGCCGGCAAGTCCAACCTCATGGACGCCATAAGCTTTGTGCTTGGGGTTCGCTCTGCCCACCTCCGAGGCGCCCAGCTCAAGGACCTCATCTACGCCCTCGACGACCGCGATAAGGAGGCCAAGGGTCGCAGGGCCTCCGTCGGCCTCGTCTACCACCTCCCCGGCACCGGGGATGAGCTCCACTTCACCCGCACAATCACCGGCGCCGGTGGCAGCGAGTACCGGATCGACGGCCGGCTTGTCACCTGGGACGACTATAACGCCAAGCTCAGATCCCTGGGCATCCTCGTCAAGGCTCGCAATTTCCTCGTCTTCCAGGTGCGCTGCGCTGGCCTCCCTCCTCTTACAATTCCTTAATTCCATTAATAATAGCACTACGTTAATGAATGGCCCTCTTGGACGAGGGGGATTGGTTCTGGTTCCTGGAGACGTGACATTAGCATTTGCACTCCAGGGTGATGTGGAATCCATTGCCTCCAAGAATCCCAAGGAGCTCACTGCACTTCTGGAGCAGATCTCTGGCTCTGACGAGCTCAGGAGGGAATATGACGAACTGGAAGACCAAAAGACCAGGGCCGAAGAGAAGTCTGCACTTATCTATCAAGAGAAAAGGACCATTGTCATGGAAAGGAAGCAGAAAAAGGCTCAAAAGGAAGAGGCAGAGAATCATCTACGCCTCCAGCAGAAATTGGTACGGGATAGGAATCCTCGCTCACATTTTTACCAAGAAACCATTGTTGTATTCTTCACATTAAGCTGTGTTTCCAGAAACTAGCCAAGACAGAACATCACCTATGGCAACTCTACACAATTGAGAAAGATGCTGAGAAAATAGAAGCTGAACTTGAGGAGGACAGGCGGTCTCTTCAGCAAGTGCTGGAAGAGAATCAGTCCTCTGACTATGAGCTTTCTGCAAAAAAGAAAGAGCAAAGTGCGTTTCTCAAGAAAATGACCTTATGCGAGAAGAGTATAGCCAAGAAAAAGCTTGAACTCGACAAGAAAGTAAGTACCTTCCTATCCATTTTATGCTTCACTGAACTTTACTTGTGTCAGTTCAGTCTTGGGCTTATAGGAAGAACCATTAAGTTCTTTTCTCGATGAAAATGGTACTGTTTCATTATTCAATAAAAACTTATTGCACGATAATAAGACTTCTTTCATGTAGTATCAAGGTTCTATGTGGCCATCGAATCTGCTGCCATGTCATTCACCAGTCTAAGCACATGCGCATCATTAACAATTTTCTCCCACTTCAAATTGCCTAGTACCCCTTTAGAATATCTACATATGCACATTAGTTTGTACAACTTACAATTGGGGAAATTTAAGATAGGTGTGAATTGCTGCTCCTACAGTGCTTTGGCGTTATCTGGTGGCTATCATGTTGCTTCTGCAGCTATCCATGTTGATCCATTAGCTGTTAGTGTGATTTGGGAACTCACTATCTACTCCAAGCGTCTGTCATGTGGGACATTACTACATTAGTCTTTTTGCTGGACCCATGGTGGTGAACACATGCTTTCACAGAAGTTGCTTATTTTTCTCCCAGCCTCTCCACATATAGCCTTTCTAGGCCTACCATGTGCTGTGCTGATATTCATACGTTGCCCTGCCCCCATGACGAGTGGTACTACCATTGGGTGGCCAGCTTCCGTTGTTCAGCTCAGCACGGTGCACAGAACTTTTTGCTTGTGCTATGAATATCTACTGCTTTACATGCCTAAAAATGAAGATTGTATATCCCACACAGTGATCTGATTTACTCTGGCCTCTTTTCCATGTGATTATTAATCCCACTGTTGTCAATGAATTGCATGCTCATATGACATCATGTTTGTTTATGGAATCACTCAACGTTGCCCTTTTGTTATTGCAGTCAACATAATTGCTTCTAGCAGTATAGAATCTGTACTTCATGAACTGGGTGCATTAAATGCATTCTAATTAATTACTACTACTTTTTCCTCTTCAGCAACCTGAGCTTCTTAGATTGAAAGAACAAATTTCTCGGCTGAAATCCAAAATCAAAAGCTGCAACAAAGAGATTGACAAAAAGAAGGATGATAGCAAGAAGCATTTGGAAGAGATGAAAAGGTTGCAGAGTGCTTTGGTTGATGTCACGAGAGCTATTGATGAGTTGAATGAGCAAGGCCAAAATAAAAGCGAGAAATTGCAATTAGCTGATGACCAACTCCAGGAATACCATAGAATGTGAGTTCAGAAGACATCTTACATAATGTGTTAAGCTTACATTTGAGTTCAGCTATCTATTAAAAGTACATACCTACACAAAAGGATATGTACCTGGGTTAGGAACTGTTACAGTTTAGATATGTATTGGTGACATATAAGTTTATTTCTCGTAAACAAATTTTCAAATAATCCTGACATTACTCCATATGCACTGGAGCAGACCCAATGACTGTCCTTGCCCCCAACAACTACTCTGACGTTGCAAGCTGTCTCCCTTGAATGTATAGGGGATGGGAAGGGAGGAAAGCTTAACTGCCTGAGCCTGATAGAAACTCTATATTAATATTCGGCAACAATTATTATAATGTATTGTATTAACTAAAATTGAGTTGTGAACTAAATTTGGGCACTAGCTCTATATTACTTTCTTAGCAACTTTACAAGTTTCTTCCTAGCAACCTTATATGTACCTAGGGGGTGGGCATTCAGTCAGACTTAACCGATCAGTTTGGTTCTTTTTTTTCCTGAATTTTGATCTAATCTATCTACCCTACAGTGCACAAACATGTTTTACTCATTCTACATCTTTCATTCATCATTCCGACGGCTAAAATCATCTTTGTAAGATCGGATGGTTAGGACAGACTCTACCTCTCCTTATGCAGACTTTCCATATATCCGAGGCTTTCTAAATTAGAAATTATCTTACCAATTATAGAGTTTCCATATGTTAGGAAATATCTTTTCATTTAGAAGCACTTTATATATATTGGACTTTATATAAAGATAAATTCATAATTTTTTAATAATAAAGTTTCTACAAATATACAATGTATATCTTTAGAATCAAAGTTCAATTATAATTTTTTAATCACACAGCTAGAGCACCAACAATGATACTAAGACAATGAAGTTTATATTCAACACTATGCCGTAGTTGCACTAAACATAAGATCAATCAAGCTCTAGACCACTATTGTTGGATGCCCAAATAGTCAAATCACTAGCAATAATATCAGAGATAAATCTCTGGTAAATAGGAATGAGTATCTGGTGCTCTAGAAATGGTTACGGTTAAGAATGAACCTTTCTACTATACTCAGCCAAAAAGATGTCCCTTTTTAGTAACTTATGGTTATGGATATTTAGCTTGTTTTCTTTATTCTATATGTATCAATGCATCCCTGTAAGATTAAGTACACTTTAGCATTAACTTTCTGTTACAGTAAGGAAGATGCAGGAATGAGTACAGCAAAGCTGAGAGACGAGAAGGAAGTTTTTGATAAAGAGCTTAATGCTGATGTTGAAGCAAAAAAGAATTTAGAGGAGAATATGCAGCAGCTGCGTAACCGTGAGAATGAGATTTTGTCACAAGAGCGTGAGTTGCGTGCAAAGCTTAATAAGATTCTTCATTCAATCCCCAGGCATGAAGATGAGCTTGCTCACTTACGTGAGGAACATAACAAAATTTCAAAAGAGCGCCAGTCCTCCGGGTTAGTCTATACGAAGTCCTTTGATATTGATAGTGTGTCTCACATCCTTAAGCACACTAATTTGCACTCGATTATCAACATTATGTTTTACCCCTTATACTTGTTTCAAATTTTGTGCAGAGTTAAATATCAAATGTTGAAGCAGAGGTTGGATGAGATAGATACAAAATTACGAGAGCTCAAGGCTGACAAGCATGAGAGTGAGCGGGATGCTCGATTTTCGGAAACAGTTAGGAGTCTAAAGCGACTATTCCCTGGAGTCCATGGTCGCATGACAGAACTTTGTAGGCCTTCACAGAAGAAATACAACCTCGCTGTCACTGTTGCTATGGGGAAATTCATGGATGCAGTGGTGGTAGAAGATGAGAACACAGGAAAAGAATGCATTAAGGTGCCTCTCCGTGACTTGACTTAGCTGATTCATTTTTCTTATATTTGGGGACAGTCGTTGTATTATCTGCACTTCTGCAGTACTCGATGGTAATAATTTTTTTAGTCAAAGTGTACTTTTAGAAATTGAAATGGGAGAACCTCTTTAATGAAATAAAATGTCTAGGCTTCACTGTTGAAAGAAGTTTGAACTGATTCTGTTCAAATGGATGTGAGGGTTACATGGAGGGAGAGTTTGTGAGTAGGGCATTGATAGACCATTATCATTTATTGGGATTCTGTTGACTCACATCCATTCAAACTAGACCCATGCAAATCTCATCAAATAACTTTAATAATAATAATAATAATAATAATACTAATAATAATAATAATAAGATAATCTGATTATATCTATGATCATGAGTTCATTGCAGCTGCAGTCTCAGGTGTTCGATAGATAATAATACAAAATACTCCCTCCAGTCAAAAATATGTCCTATTGCCTGTTGGGCATTGACAGGGTCCCAAAAAATCCAACTTGACCAGTAATTCTATTTGGAGTAATGGTTTCATTTTCCATTTATGCTGATTGGCCTGTGATGTTCTTGTCTAAGGTAGTTGTTTATTTCTACGTGATCTATGGGAATGGACAAAACCATAAATATCACCTTTTCTCTTCTGTGTACAGTACTTGAAGGAGCAGCGCCTTCCTCCTCAGACATTTATTCCCTTACAATCAGTCCGCGTGAAGCCTATAATTGAGAAGCTGCGAACACTTGGGGGATCTGCGCAGTTGGTCTTTGATGTTATTCAATATCCTTTTTTCCCCGTAAGGAGGCAATTTTAACCCCCACACATGGTCTTACGACTTTGCAGAAATCTGTATTTTTGGTTCCCCCCACCCCACACACACATGAGCGCGTGTGCACACCGGAAAATGAATCAAGCATATTGTTTTTATTCTGTATATTGCATAAGCAATCAGTGTTTTGTCCATACTCTTTATGGGCCGTGTCACTATGTTATCCTTGTTTTGGGTAAATTTGAACAGTGTCATTATAATTTTGCAAAGTTGGAGATATAACATTGGTATCTTACTGACAGGTGAGGCACACATAAGTCAATGATATGTGGGCCAGGATGACATATCTCCAATTTAGCAAAATTATAATGTCAGTCTTGAAATTTTCCTTGTTTTGTTTTTTTTTTTTGGTTTTTGTTTTGTGTTTTTGGTACTCATTTGCACTGTTTGTTATGGACTGTATGGGATATTACCAATGGCAATAAGCAGTCTGCTCATCCCGTAGCTTTTCTGGGCATTCTAGCTGATTAATACTTCCAGTTTGTTTAATATTACACATACTATCTCCTACTTTGTCTCAGTTTCCCTAGTTATATTTTCCACCTAACCTGTAGAAGAATTGACAATCAACAAATTAGAAAAGGGTTTCCCCCACCAATCTAGTGATCAGGGCCTTGAGCAACGTCAGGAGAAGCCTTAAGCCCTTGACCAGGAACTATCTGCTTGCACCATGATACTTCATATCAGAGCCAAGGATTTGTCATTGCCATTGCCATCCCCTGCCCTTTTCTGTCTCTGCTGTGCTGCTTTGCTCCCCATTTGCCACCACGTCTTTGCTTACTTCTGCTACCACTATTTTATTTCCTGAAAAGCCCATAGTTGGGGGTATATATATAAGCTACCAGCAGCATTGCTGCCTGCCATTCTCTCCCCTGCCCCTGTCACCCCCATCCACTGCATGCTGACTGTCTTGTCCTACTAATGATAAAATGTTGCTGACATTTTGTTCACCTCGCTTGATTTCTTCCATCAAATGTGCCATCTGTTTTTCTCACATGTATCCAAATTTATATACAGACTCCCTTGATTTTTGGCCTTTGGAAGAGCTGTAAAGGCTACCTTTCATTTGAGCCTTGGTAGTGTTGTTCAATTTTATGCTTGCTTGCTTGTTTTGCCAAGTGTTGCTTCTGTATCAATTATCCATGAACTATACTTATAACAGGTCATTACTGTCAGCTAAATAGTATTCTGTTTGCTTTGCTTAACGTTATACATTTGACCGAGCTTTGGAGAAAGCAGTTCTGTATGCTGTTGGAAATACGCTTGTCTGTGATGAACTTGATGAAGCAAAAACCTTAAGTTGGAGTGGTGAAAGGTACAAGGGTAGGTGTTTGCTTCTGCATATTGAAATCAGCATTTTTCTTGTTTGGTTATTTTGATGCTGACTATTCTATCATGTGTCTATTTTAGTTGTTATCATCAACGGATTCTTCTCACCAAATCAGACTTTTATGTTAACTGTTCTATCATGTGTCTATATTTAGTTGTTACCGTCGATGGGATTCTTCTGACTAAATCGGGCACAATGACTGGTGGAATAAGTGGTGGAATGGCAGCTAGATCGAATAAATGGGACGACAGCATAATAGAATGTATACATATCTCTTTTTTGGTTTATCTTTTAACAAACAAACAGATGTCTGTTTTGTAACTGTTTTTATTGGCTCCTTATACAATTTGTGCTGCAGCTTGGAAGAAGAAGAAAAATCAGTATGAATCTGAAATGTCTGAACTTGGGTCCCCCAGGGAGTTACAGAGAAAGGAGCTTGCTGTGTCTGAGAAAATAACTGGACTTGAGAAAAAGCTACATTACTTGAATGTTGAAGAGGTAGGTGCATAACTTTGAGTTCTAATCAGATACTGGTTGATGGCTTCTTTTGTCATAAATGGATGGCAGAAGATCTTTGTTAAGGCACACAAGTTTGACTTGGTCAAATAATGATTATGATTGATTTGCTCATAAATGGATGGTTGTCTGCTTGGTCCAAATTGCTTAACCCCTGAAAGAAATATCTTCATTGATGGTCAATGCTATTTTTTTAGTTGCTGGGCTAGCCCTTTTATCTCACTTCTTTTGTTTTCTTTTTTGCTTGTACAGGTTTATAGGTTTCTTTCTCTTTCTTTTTTTATTATGGCTATCTAGTTACTGCTTTTCCCTAACCCAAAAAAGCAATTTCTTCATTATGGTCTTAGGTCAAGATGGCTAGAAAACATGACATGGGAAAATGGATGAAAATGCAATAGCATCTTCTTATGAACTGCTGTTTTCATTTATTGTTTTTTGAAATATGGATCTTATGCAAATACTGTTTACTTTTGTTTAGTTCCAAGCTGTTTAATGTCTGCCCTTATGTTGTAATTCAGTAACTGTGAATCATAGTAAGAGTGAAATGGCCAAAGCCAACATCTGCCCATGCAGCAATTTCACTCAGTTTTACTTCTACACTGCCAGTTTTTTATTTTTTTTATCAATTTTCATGCTTCACATCTGACCTGTTAATTGTGGCTTGTCTGAATATGTGGATAATCTCTGTTATCAGCCACTCCAAGAGAACCTCATTCTTGACTATTTGTAATATTGAATGCTTCATGCAGAATAATCTCAGAGAGAAGCTACACAGATTGGAATCTGAGAAGTGTAATATTGAGGAAGAGATCAATCGTCTTGAACCAGTAAAGGAGGAGGTACTATATTACATGTTTTCCTGTGTCGTTCTGCTAGGGTTGCACTTTATTTTTGCATCAATAGCTATGTCTTGTTTCTTTAGTTGGAGACTCGTCTGGGTAAAAAGGAACGGGAAGTAAGAGTTCTTGAAAAGAAAATAAATGAGATTGTGGACCGTATTTACAAAGATTTTAGCAAGTCAGTTGGTGTGAAGAACATCCGTGAATATGAAGAGAGGCAACTAAAAGATGCTCAAGCACTGCAGGAGAGGAAGCTAAGCTTGAGTAATCAGATGTCCAAATTGAAATACCAGTAAGTAACAGTTACTAAATTACCACATCTTGTCGACCAATTGACCAAGCCTAAATTTTGCTCACATGGATGCCTTCTGGAAACTTTGGAGCATAATAAGAATTAATTTGTGCTGCAGGCTGGAATATGAACAAAAACGAGATATGCAGGCACCAATTATGAAGTTAAAGGAGACACGCGAGTCCCTAGAGAAGGAGCTTAAGAGTTTACAGGAGAGAGAGTCTGGAGCTAGGGCTGAAGCAGAGCAAATTTCAAATCAGATGGAAGAGCTGAAAGCTGAGGCTGAAGGTATGCATTTGAAGCTTGCTTTCTTTTTTTGTTGAAAATTCATGATCATTTAAAGGAGCAAACTGGGTGACTGTTGCCTTTTCATCCTTCATTTTGAACGTAACTAATTTGTTTCTTTACTTTTTTTTTCAATTTACCCACAATAATGGAATTTTACATTTACTTTCTATTATTCACACCTTAATGCGAGTAAATTTTCTCTTGCAACTTTATTCTCTTTTTTTTTTCATTCCAAAGGTCCACTTCTCTCTTGTCATTCTTCCGTTTGAACCTTACTAATAGAACCTAGTAAATATGTCATTTGCTTTTTTTGCTTTTCAAAAGAAGAGATTGCACACGATAGCAATTTTTTTTTATAGAGAAAAGGCTTAGAGCCCTGCTTTTTATAAAGCACAAAAGGAGTTTGTCTGCTGGGGATACCAGCTTACAACATCTGGAACACTAAAAACTTGACCTGGAGACAACACCATCCCCTTTCATACACAGCTCTGAAATCCAAAAACCCAAGATCCACCCAAACTCCACCCTCTGATGCAGAGCTAAAACTTTAAACAACCTCAAAAGAAAACGACAGACTCCCTGAAAAAACAAACTAACCAACCCCAACCCTGTGATTCAAATGCCTGACGCAAAGAAGAATCTTCTCCATTTCTGTCACCTTTCTCTCCTCTTCTTCTTTCGTCAGCGAGCGCCATTGGGTCAAATAAGAAACGCCCCTGTAAATCAAAAGACAAGGTGAGTTAACAAACTTTTTCCTAAAGATCATCTCATTTCTTGTGAGCCAGATAGTCCAACAGTAAGCCCCCATCACCATCAACACAGCCCCGGACAGTATGTAAACGAAAAATCATCCAAACTTAATTGTAAAAGTGACTCAAAATTAATCGGAATGAAAGGCCATCCAAAAGCATCTCGGCAAACACACCAAACAAACTTTGCCATGGGACAAGTAAATTACATGATGAGTAGTTTCAACCTCACCACACAACATACAAAACTCCGAAGCTCCCTCCCAATTCATGTTTTTCAACACCGCCGCGGCTTGAATACGCTCTTTTGCAACCAGCCATAGAAAGTGTTTAACTTTCAAAGGAATGGGTGCTTTCCACATTGCATTCATATTTTTATCATTCACACCTCTAAAAGCCATAAAGTTGTACATAGAGCTAGAAGAGTAAACTTTTTTGTTATCCAGCTCCCATAGTAACACATCTCTTTCATCTCTAATTTCAATGCTTGAAATAATCTCACAGAGTTCTAACCACTTGGCTCACCTCTTCTTGATTAAACATTCTTCTGAAAGAAAGGGCATCAGGCCCTCTCCTGGCAATCTCCTCTACCAAACAATCTTGCTGATTGCAAATTCTGTATAGTGAATAAAAATAAATTTTCAGAGGACAATTTTTAGCCCATACATCTCTCCAAAAGAAAATGCACTTGCCACTTCCCACATTCCATCTACTACCTAGATTAATCCATTTTCTGATACTCAGTAAATTTTAACTTAGTAATTTGGAAAATACTCCCTCTTGGTAAATATTTATTTCTAAGAAGAGCAACACAAAGATTTTCCTCCCCCCCCCCCCTCGCCCTTTTCTAAAAGAAAGATCCATTTTGCTAAGAAGGCAATGTTTCTCAACCTAGTATCTGAAAATCCTAAACCCCCATACCCCATACTCTTTCGGTAGAGCCATATGTTCTCATCTCACCAATAGAATCAAATTTCTTGTGAATGCCCTCAGGTAGCAGGTAAAGACCCATAGCATATGTCGGGATAGAAGATAAACAAGCCTCAAATCTAATAGCTCTGCCACCATAGGAAAGATATCTAGTCAGTAGTCTGCCAAGTAGTTAATCTCTTTTCAATTTTCAGGAATAAAATCAAAGTCTGTTGCTAACAGTTTGTCTGGGCTAATCTTAAGACCCAGATACTTCATAGGAAACACCCCCCTGTACAGTTAAGCATCCCTTCTACTCTTTCTTTCTTTACATCAGTTAAACCTATTGTAAACACCTCACTTTTGCGGTGATTTACCTTCATACCAGACATCTCTTCAAAGCAATACAACAGAAATTTAGTAATTCTAATCTCTTCATCATTGTAAGGCATCATGATAACTGTGCCATCAGCATATTGAAGATGGGTTAACCCTCCATTAAAAATATCAGGCACCAGCCCTGTGATAATACCAGCTCTTTTAGCACTATCGAAAACTCCTGCCAAGGCATCACTAATCAAATTAAAAAGCAAAGGAGAAAGGGGGTCACCCTGCCTTAAACCTCTAGAGGTATTGAAAAACTCACTTTTTATCCCATTTATATTCACACAAACTTTACCCCCTTTAAAACAACTCTCCATCCATTGAATCCATCTATCAGGAAAATTCTTTTTCATGACCTCACTCAGAAAAGACCACTTAACTCTATCATATGCTTTCTCAAAATCAATTTTTTGAAAAACCCATGTTAATTTCTTGATTTCATTTCATGCATCACCTCTTGCAGAACAACACAACTCTCCAAGATGTACCTGCCTGGAATAAAAGCATTCTGGGTAGGGGAGATAACCTTGTCTGCTACTTGGGCAAGTCTATTGGCTAACACCTTTGTGATAATCTTAAAACTCTCATTTAAAACACAAATGGGTCTGTATTGCTTAATATTGATTGCATCTCCAACTTTAGGGATCAAAGTGATCACCCCATAATTCAACCTCTTTAGATCCAACTCATTATGTAATAAGATAAGCATTTCCAAAAAATCAGGTTTGAGAAAGTCCCAAAACACTCTATAGAATTGAATGGGAAAGCTGTCAGGGCCTGGGGCAGTATTCAACTTAGCTTCTTTTATTACTTTATCTAACTCAAATATATTAAAAGGTTCAATCAGTACCTCTTTATCCTCCTCTTTTAGACAAAATCTATTCTCCCAAATTTCATCTCTAAGATGAATAGAGGCACTCTCTTCTTCTCTAAAAAGCATCTTATAATAAGATATAATATGCTGGTTTAGATCCACCTGGTCGGTAATAGTCCTATCCCCATCTTCTAGGAAGTGGATGCCACATTTCCTTTTCCTCCCATTAGCAACCGCATGGAAAAAATCTGTGTTTCTATCCCCCTCCAGGATCCATTGTTCACCACTTATTTTCATCCAGGCACTTTCCTCAGCTTCATACAACCTCTCAAGAGATTCCTCAATCTCGTATCTCTCCTTCCATTGATCATGAGAGAGGCCCTCCCCCTCATCTAACTCATCCAACTTCTCCAATTGATCTATATAAGCCCTCTTTGCCTGCTTCTGAACCCTTGTATTGTTTGCACTCCAACCTCTTAAAAATTTTCTTAAAAGAGCTAACATTTTATTCCAGTGGCTTAGGATATATTCACCATCTCTAGGGATCATCTTATTACTTAACAACTCTTTAAAACCATCAACCAAAAACCAAGCAGGTTCAAATCTAAAGAAATTAGTTTTGTTACACTGAATCCCTAAAGATAAAACTAGAGGAGCATGATCAGAGCCTATTGTCAGCAAAGATTTCAAAACTGCTAGAGGGTATTACTCTTCCCAGGAGAAATTAACCAAAACTCTGTCTAAAACCACCTGAGTAGGACAATCCTGATCATTAGACCAGGTAAATTTTCTCCCAAAACGATGCAACTCCCTGAGATTCCATTTGGCAATGAAATCATTAAACAACACCATATTTCTCACATTAAGATGATCATTAGACTTCTCATGAGCAAACCTATAAAGATTAAAATCTCCCCCTATGATATAAGGAATCTCAATGGCATTAATATGATAATCCAACTCTGCAATAAAATCTTTTTTCCTAGAATCAATAGTAGGACCATAAACACAAATCGCCTCCTAGCTTTTTTTTGTCTTTCTTGCTTTTAACCACTGTACTTAAAAAATAAGCTCCCACATGATTATTCTCCATCTCGTAATTATCCTCATTAACCCCAATAAGGAAACCTCCCGAGGCACCTTGAGAAGCTTTCCAAGCCCACACAAAACGCCCCTTTCACAAGGACAACAAGTCCTTTTCCTCGAACAGCTCTTTCTTAGTCTCCTGAACACAAAGAATCTGAATATTGTTGTTCTTAATAATCTCTTTCAGCTGAGCTACCCTACCCACATTACCTAACCCTCTCGCATTCCAGAAAAGAATAGACATCTTTTTTTATATATTTTTGTTGCTAACCCTCTTCTAATCAAGCACAATATCATTTCCCAAACCATCAATCATCTCTTTCTGGTAACTCTGATGTCTCAGGGTGAGAAAAGTTCATCTCTTTCTTATTTTTCCAAGCTAATTCAGTAATTTTAGCTTGAGCCAACTCTTTGGCCTTAATGGTATTAATATTATTCTCAATCTCTTCTTTAGAACTTCCTAAACTAATATTAGCAACCAAGGCAATTGAATTTAAAGTATCTGAATCTATACCTGAGAAAATAGCAAAAGGATTAGACTCTGATTACCTTCCAGATTCTTCCTTTGTGTCAGCATCTTGGCCTTCAGAGGTACAGGAATGTCTTTGTCTTTTTGTCTCAAACTCATCCTTGAGGCTAAAGCAGGGCCCTTCTTTTTGTTAACCTCTCTCTTTTTTGAAATCACCTCCTGAAATTGAGTGTTGTCTTCTAGATCTTCCTCTTCTCTCAACCTCTCCAAATCAGAGTCTGTTGGGATGTCACATTTCTCCTCTTGTGACAGTTCCAACACCTTACTATCACCTTCAAAACCAGAAATAACCTCTGCTTGAGATAAAGGGACAGCACTCAGAGGCAACTCTTCCTCTTGAGATTCTTGATTGCCCTTAACCTCCCATAGAACCAGAGCTTGCTCTGAAGATACATCTCTTTTGAAGCATAGATTCTGGGTAGAAGAAGTCACTTCAGCATAAGATTTTCTCTTGTGAGTAGGTGGGACTGAGTTAGAGATTTTATCTTGCAGCAATTTATCAGCCATCTTCTTGAAATCAGTATCCTCATCATCATCATCTAGGAGGTCCTCATCATCAAAATTACCGTCATCTCCTCCCCCACCATTATTATCACCACCATCTCCACCTCCCTTGTCTTCATCATCATCTCCTCCAGGGGGGGTGGCATCTTTTTCCTTGGGCTGGTACCCCTCCGGCTCCCAAACAATATCATATCTCACTTTGTTGATATATAAATGCACTTTAAAAAAAAAATAAGGCCCTTGGGTCAATACATGCACATTTGACCCTAACAGGTCCAACTCCACTTAAAGTGCTTTCATCTAACTCCTCAAACTCCCCCATCATTTCTGTTATAGCTCTAGTATAGGTGTCTGTCCTTGCTAACTCAGTTATTCCTCTCATTTTTACCCATACGACACCAATTAATCAACAGCCTCTTCTGTCATGTTTGATGCCACCACACTAGCCTTAATAGACAAGCATCTAAAGTCAAAACTGGGAAATCTAGTGAAAAAGTTCTTGTTCTCCTCTGAAGGGAAGTTAACTAAAAAGTCAGTCTCATTCAATTGTTTAACTCTCCAGTCCCATTTCAGATCAGGAAACAGTTCATTAAGCTCTTTAACAACTCTGGCTACATCAGCTTGACCTTCTTTGATTGACAAAATCCCTCTAGCTATGTGTTTGTTTTTGTTATCAGCATTCCTGTCAACCTGAAGACTGTAAAATCCTTGACCAGGGATACTGAAACCACATGACTTCACCACTTTCTTCCCCACTCCTGAAGGACAGTTGGCTGAAATGTGACCAATCTGTTGGCATGCATAGCATAAAGGAGGTTTAGTACAAGTGGCCTGATGGTGACCATCTTGCCCACACCTGAAACATTTGAGCACAGGACCCAAACGTCCCCCCTGATCCCCATTTTTCTGAGCATCACCAGCAAACTCTTTCTTACCCCATTCCTTTTTAGTTTCACCCATAGTTTTAACATTCCTCCATCCCTGCTGATCAGTTTTGCCCTGCGAATGACGACCTCTACCATCAGAACCATTACCACCTCTTCCTCCATCTGGCAACTCTTCAAAATTACAAGCATGAAAATTCTGCTTAGCTAACTCACCCCCCGAAACCATGTTACCACTACCAAAATTTCCACCAGGAGCGTTCCCCCAAACTGGATTCCATGATTGATTACCAACCCAGCGATCAGAAAGCGATTCATTCCCCTTGTTATTGCCTCCCAGATTAGGCCAGTTACCTTCTGGACACCATGATCAGGGCGAGGATGCTGCTGGCTCGCAAGAAGTTGACGACGCAGCTCCTCCTCACCTCGCGGATCATCCCCACGTCAGCCTCCCTCACCTCCATCCACAGCTCTCCGTTTGTTCCACTGCTCCTGCGGGGTAGGCACCGGCCAGCGATCCATCACTACCTCTGCGTAGGAGCGATGATCCTGTTGCTTCACTGGAACCTTCCAGATCCTCCTGGCGCACTCTCCCCAAACCTCACAATCTCCCTCGGCCTTGCAGGGAACCCTAACCCTAGGTGAGTAGAACCCTTGCGAATCCACAGCACCTGCTGCCTGGATCGCCTCCGCAACTCACCTTAGGGTAGAGATCCTCCACGCGAAACCCCCGATTTGCCCTCGCCTCTCTAGAAACAGCGTTGGGGCAAAAATGTCCTGCCGAATATATGGCCATCAGCCTTGGGCCTATGTGGGCCGCCGGCCTGACCTCCCTTGCCTACGAGACACGGGGACTCCGTAGGAGCAAGCTCGCCGGAGTTGCCAAGTTCGCCAGAATGGCCCCTCTCGTTGCCCCCTTTGACACCCTCCGAGACGCTCATTTTCCACCCATTCCACCAGATTTGCTAGGTGTTGTTCAGACACGACCCCTTCGAGAAAATTGTGGGAAAGGTCCCCACACGATAGCAAATGCTGGACAAGATACAGCAACTCAATGGAATTATCTTTATTTTTGTTAGATATATTTGGTTTGTTAACTAAGTGATGCTCCTCTTCATTGTGGTGCTGTTTTTAGGGCTCTGATGCTACCTGCTTTTATCGTCATAACAAACTTACAAACATCAACTTCTCCAAATTCTAAATGCTCAATTGTTTATGTTCATCATTGTAGTTGTACTGACCAATGGAACTCTTTCCCAATACAGACTGGAAATCCAAGTCTGATGAATGTGAAACAGCTATCGATGAACTGAAGGAGAAGAATGGTAGTGTTGCTGCGGCCTTGGCGAAGCTGGATCGCCAAGTGAAGTCAAAGGTAAGTCTTTCTGATAGTACTAGTCCTTTCATAAACTAGTCTTAAATAAATTTAACAATAATATGTCTGAAGCCTGTTAAAAGATTAGTTGTTTCATTTTGTTTGCACTATTATGAAACCATACCATGGGATTTGTAGGAGGGGAAGCTTGTGCAACTTAGATCACAGGAACGGGCGATTCATGAGAAATGTGAACTGGAGCAACTGAAGCTTCCTACAGTTGATGATCCAATGGATACTGGATCATCTTCACAAGTACCGATCCTTGACTACAGTCAGCTTAGCGAAACCTACCTGCAGGATATGCGGCTTTCTGAACGTGACAAATTTGAGGCAGAGTTTAACAAAAATATAGGGGTTCTAATTGCTGAGATTGAGCACACTGCCCCAAACCTGAAAGCGCTAGACCAATATGAAACATTGCAAAGGAAGGAAAAGGAGGTTATGGAAAAGTTTGAAGCAGCAAGAAAAGAAGAGCTGGAGATAGCTGACAAGTATAATTCTGTCAAGCAACGAAGGTATTGCCCGAACATTATCTGCTATACCTGTTCACTCAATCCATATTAGAAATGCAAGCATGCAAGTCGTTACCTGTTCAAATTAGTGCTTCTTTTTTCTTGTAGTTTGTTGTTGTAATCATCAGGATTAATCTCTGCTTATTTATATATTACAGTAGCTAGCTTTCTTTAAGAAATGGTTATGATTATAGGCTAGCCAGAAGAATGCACTGTATATTACAATTCAATACTCCAGTAGTCTAAGAAATACATGCAATCCAATGCCGCTGTTTTTGAAAGTACTTTAATTCCAAGTACATTCTGAACGAAACACCATGGTTTTCTAAAAGTGATTGGCCACGCAGCCACTACTTTGCCTACTTTGGAGGCATGTTCAATTTACACCATAGTTGTATTCATTGCTCAGATATCATATGATGCCGTCTGGTTCTTAGTCAACTATTTTATACTTATGATATTGGTATTTAGGTATGAGCTGTTCATGGAAGCCTTTGATCACATATCTAAAGGCATAGACCAAATTTATAAGGAGTTAACGAAAAGTCAAACACATCTACTTGGAGGAACTGCATATTTAAATCTAGAAAATGAAGATGAGCCATTTCTACATGGAATCAAGTACACAGCTATGCCTCCTACAAAGCGCTTTAGAGATATGGAACAGTTATCTGGTGGTGAGAAGACCGTTGCTGCCCTGGCATTGCTTTTTGCCATTCACAGGTAAACATTTCTTGTGAATTCCGCACAGTTTCCTTCAACCTGCTTCTTGTATTGCAAAAAGGCTGTCAGGTTGTTGCATCAGTAATCCTTTAGCCGTGGACAACACATTGCACTTGAACAGCCATATCGATGCATTTTGGTTATAATATTCATTTTAGTTCTCGTTCGACCAGCTTTTATGAACTTTGATCTTCCATGACCAACCAGTGGGTGTCATGCATACTTATCAGCATATCACTCCGAGAAATGAGAATGCGCGGTACATTTTTTTTTTGTGATGTGCCATATTTGGGCAATCTATTTCAGATAGTATTGTTGCCCAACCAAGTTCTTAACTTGTGTGGCGATTCCTCAGTTTCAGGCCATCCCCGTTCTTCATATTGGATGAAGTCGATGCTGCTCTGGATAATTTAAATGTTGCCAAAGTTGCTGGGTTTATCAGATCAAAGTCATGCCAACGTGTTGAAGAACAAAACGGTGGAGGATGTGGATTTCAGAGCATCGTTATATCGCTGAAGGACAGTTTCTATGACAAAGCTGAAGCACTGGTTGGTGTTTATAGGGACTCAGAACGATGGTAAGATGCACTTCTGTTATTATTTCTAAATCATTTTTTTATTTACACAGACCCTAACTCCCAAATAATATATATGCAGTTGCTCAAGGACCCTTACCTTCGACCTGACGAAGTATAGAGAAGCATGAGTCCACTTTGTTTGAAGTCTTCACTGTTCTTTTTAGTCGGTCTAATATATTTTTTAACTTGTGTACATAAGTGACCAGTCGCGATGTCGCTTGTAGAGTTGACGTAGAAACCGACATGCTACCTGTGTAGTAATACTTATTTGTATAAGCTACAGCAAATCAATAATGCGCGCGGCCTTATGTGTTACGTGCAACCGTAATTCTGTTTTCACACGACAAAACAAAAACCAAACAAATCAGCGAATACGTTGGAAGCAGTAGGAAAATTAGATTGAGAGAAGACCACATTGGACGTGACCAGTGGTGGTTTTATCTTTTCATTTTTATTTATGTTTACTAGTATAAATTTTCTTAAAAACATATAATTAGCATGTTAATAAATAGAGTTAAGAAAACTTTTACGTGCTACAAGATTTTTAATATAAAAAATCTAGTGAGCCATATAATCGAAATTTAGAGGTGATTTGATATGTTTTTGGACCTTGACTCATGGAGCAACCTATGAGTTGCACACCGTAGCGCTTATATATATATATATATATAAAGAAACAAATGTTTACTTTTATTAGTGATCTAATTCATCTGTACATGTTACGTCGGTGTTTTTAAACTAGATAGTTTAAAAGTTATCACTCTTATCTAAAACAACAAGAATTGTGGAATTGGAGTGAACTAGGAGTACAAATTATCCCCTAACGCCCCTTAATCCGTGCTAGATGATGCAAAAGATACCAGCAACAACCGAATAAAAGCGCATAATAAAATTATTAAACTCCATAATCCAACTGTTTACTTTAGTCTTATGCCTTCTACATTCAAATTTATTGCGAGTAAATTTCCTTAAATTGCAACAAAACTGTCAATTTGCTACAACTTTACATATGTATTTTACAAACTATAGTAATAACAAGGAATTTTATCATAATACAACTTTACCATCCAAGTTTGACTGATAAGTGGCCCAACTTGCATTAGCTGCAGATGGGCCCATCAACTAAAATTATAGTTTTCTAATAAATTCATCAAATATTATTGTAGTTTTGTGAAATACCCTACAAAAGTTACGACAATTTGATATTTTTGAGTGTTTAGGATTGATATACTCTAGTGCAATTACTTCTAATATTACTATCTAAAAACATGGGATATAAATATTCAATCAACACCTAATAAATTAATCTTAAGTTTAATCATGTAACGGAGTTAATTATAAGTCACAATGTCTCAATAATGTTTAATATTGTTGTGGCACATTTTTTTGGAGCAATATTGGTTGGACTTGTCAATTAATCTCTAAATCTAAAAGAAAATGTTGGTTGATTTAACAGCTCAATACCGTGAGGAAGAACCAAAGAAGGGATAAAACCACCGTATCTCTCCCCGACAAAAAACGAAACATAAATACTCAAAGTTTGTTTGCGTGATCGGTGGAAACCAACCAAAACCCTACCAGGAATAACCAATTTGATTGATTGATTCAATTGAATTGTCATTATATGTTACTCGTACGTTTTAGCCATATCTTATATTTTACATTTTACCTAGTGCCTTAGTTAGTTCATTTTGATTTATAGACCCTCTTGTCTGTCCATGAGATGAGAGCATTTACCCCCGATTCGATCTAAATCAGCCTAGTGGTAAGCTTTGATATATAAATCAGTTTCCCTAGCCATTTTTTAATCTTTTTTATCATCTTGGTCGACACGTTCCAAATTATGTGGAAAAACAACGTATTTAGATGTGGGTTTCGCAAAAAAAAAGGTGGGTTAAAAAACTAAAAATATGAGTTTAGTGGGTAGAAAAATTTTAAAATTAACTTTAGATTTAACATCAGAGTTGATGCGGTTGTCTATAGAAAATGCAAGAGGTAAGAGTATTTTATACTACCTCCGTTTTATAACGTAAGATGTTTGACTTTTTTAGTCGTGACGTTTGATCATTCGTCTTATTCAAAAATTTAGTACAAATATAAAAAAATGACAAGTCATGCTTAAAGTTCTTTTGATAATAAAGTAATTCATAATTTTTAAATAAGACAAATGATTAGAGAGAGTATTTGCCAAGTGAAACCGAGTTGTATATCCTTCTCTCTAACCCAAGTAAGTAAAAACCGTAGTTAAGAAAAAAAAACAAGCACTACATCCGTCCCATAATAACCTTATTTTTCGTTTTTTCGTGTTCAACGTTTTGACCATTCGTCTTATTTGAAAATTTTATGCAAAAATCTAAAAAAATTAGTCACGTATAAAATATTGTTCATATTTTATCATCTAGTAATAATAAAAATATTAATCGCAAAAAATTTCAAATAAAACGAATGGTCAAATGTTGGAAGAAAAACGAAAAATTTCAATAGATATGTACTGTTCATAATTATTAATAATACGAACATATTGTGATACTCGTATATATTACAAATACCAGTAAGGGCAAAAAGGAAAGAAAACACTCGTCTCCCACCTCATCATGTGCGAGGGAGAGGCCCACTCTGACAGCAGTTGATGTGTTGGCTAGTGGGAGAGGGAAAGGGAAAAATCCCTCCTCTCTTCCTCGACACAGAGAGGAGAGGCAGGCAAGCAAGCAAGAGACAATCCAGGCCGAGAGGAGCCGTGAAGCAGCAGCAGCAGGAGGAGGAGGCATGCCGCGGAGGCCTCCGGCTCCCCCCGGCCCTGGCCCCGCGCGCAAGGTCCCCCTGCGCAAGCTTCTCCGGGCGGCGTCGGTGGCGTGCGGCGTGCAGTTCGGTTGGGCGCTTCAGCTCTCCCTGCTCACACCCTACGTCCAGGAGCTCGGCATCCCGCACGCCTTCGCCAGCCTGGTCTGGCTCTGCGGGCCCCTCTCCGGCCTCCTCGTCCAGCCCCTCGTCGGCCACCTCTCCGATCGCATCGCCCCCGCCGCCTCCCCCCTCGGCCGCCGCCGCCCCTTCATCGCCGCCGGGGCCGCTTCCATCGCCGCCGCCGTCCTCACCGTCGGCTTCTCCGCCGACCTCGGCCGCCTATTTGGCGACCCCATCACCCCGGGCTCCACCCGCTTCGGCGCCATCATCGTCTACCTCGTTGGCTTCTGGCTCCTCGACGTCGGCAACAACGCTACGCAGGGGCCCTGCAGGGCCTTCCTCGCCGACCTCACCGGTAATCTACCTACAAATTCCACTTCCATTTCCAGTTCTACTGACGAATTGAATCCGTATCCTCCTCCCTTATCTTTTTCTTCTTTTTATTTTTTATATATTCCGGCGAGCGTTTTAGGGCCAAACTGCCAAAAAAAAAAATCTTCTTCTTCTTGTTATTATTGCTGGCCCTGGCCGTGGTGGTGACGTGGTGTGGACACAACACAACGGAGCGGCCTGCGTATCGCTTTCCCCTGTAGTCTCAGATTCTTGCTCCGATGCGATGCTGGTCGGCGTAACTCATTTTGCTTGCTTCCCTAAAATAATATCCTACGGCCATGTTTTCTCCATGCCCTGCCAGCTGTCCTATTATTTGCATCAAGGTTAGGCGAGCTGGACAACACGAACCAAATAATGACATGACAACCTAATGGGGTTCGCTGCTGCATTACACAATGCATGTCTTTGAATAATTATGGTTGGTGCAAATGTCACCACCAATTGTTGTTTTCCTCAATCCTCCTTTTGTTTTTCTTTTCATTTTTTGTTTAACACGGAGTATGCAATGGTTGTGGGAGGGAAAGGTCAAGGGATCGCTTTCAGACTCAGATAGGAATATGGAAACGAAGATATTTGTGTTACAGCACCACTGTAAGTTTGGAATCATAGGAGGAGAGCATCTTTTGCCAATACACAGGTATTCTCTGAGGGGGCCTGCTTAATGATTGCAAGGCTGGCAATGCTCTGCAGCTATGGTCTTGTTGTTGATGCCTTCACATTCAAAATACTCACAGGGCATGATCTTACTGTGCTTTTGGTCATGTTATAAATGTTGGAGTTCCACAGAAAATCGGTAACACATTTGATATGATTTTAATATTACTCACCATGATTTTCTGTTTAGACAATCGTGTTCAGCTGATAGAAACCATCTCAATTATCCAATGTGTGTGGATATGAGCTTTCAAAAGCTTGTAAAAAATTCTTAACTTGTGATTGCACATGCCTGCCCTGAAATTTTCAGTTATGTGTCACAGTGACAACCATCTATGCAAAGTAATATTCCCTCTATTCCATATTATAAGACTTTCTAGTCTTGCCTAGATTCATATGTGTGCTAATAATATACATTAATACATGGATGAATTTAGGCAAACCCAGAAAATCTTATAATATGGAATGGAGGGAATATGTTTGAAAGGCACGAAGATAAGGTTTTACCAGTCATTCTACATAGCTCTCTTTTCCCCACACCTTGTAAATGCCTCATTCTAAAGAGTCTAGCCCTTTCTATTTCAGAAAATGACCCAAGGAGGACTCGGATAGCTAATGCTTACTTCTCACTCTTCATGGCCCTGGGAAACATACTTGGATACGCCACAGGAGCATATAGTGGCTGGTACAAGATATTTCCATTCACTGTCACTCCATCATGTAGCATCAGTTGTGCTAACCTCAAGTCCGCCTTTCTACTGGATATTATCATTTTGGTGATCACTACATGCATTACTGTAGCGTCAGTTCAAGAGCCTCAATCCTTTGGAAGTGATGAAGCAGATCACCCTAGCAACGAACAGGAAGCTTTCCTCTGGGAACTTTTTGGATCATTCCGGTATTTTACGTTACCAATTTGGATGGTTTTGATTGTTACTGCCCTCACATGGATCGGATGGTTTCCATTTATCCTCTTTGATACTGATTGGATGGGTCGAGAGATCTATCGTGGAAGCCCAGATGACCCAAGTATGACTCAGAGCTATCATGATGGTGTGAGAATGGGTTCTTTTGGTCTGATGCTGAATTCAGTCCTTCTTGGTTTCACATCTGTTGTACTGGAAAAGTTATGCCGGAAGTGGGGAGCTGGACTGGTATGGGGTGTCTCCAATATCCTAATGGCGTTGTGCTTTGTGGCGATGCTTGTAATAACTTATGTGGCAAAGAATATGGATTATCCACCTAGTGGAGTACCTCCAACCGGCATTATCATTGCTTCCCTGGTAGTTTTTACAATTTTAGGAGTGCCCCTGGCGGTGAGTAATAGATTTTCCCTTCAGATTGTCTTCAAGTTCTCACTGATTGTATATGTTTGTATCCTTATTAATTATTGTTATTGCAGATCACATACAGTATACCATACGCAATGGCTGCTAGTCGGGTTGAAAATCTGGGGCTTGGCCAAGGTAATTTACTTTTGAGTTAAAGTTATCATTTTGGGTTTCTGTACTTAGAAAGTCTTTGTTTCACATGCAGGTCTAGCAATGGGCATCCTTAACTTGGCTATTGTCATACCACAGGTATTTCTTTCTTCCCTTTTTGTTATCTTTGTTTAAGTTCAATTAGTTCAAACATATGTCTGTATCCTTAAATAACCTGCTCGTGATGGATGAAAACCTACTAAATTCATGTCTCAACCACACAGTTATCAAACACAATTTAAGAAATGGTTTGGATAATTAATTGTAAGCTATGACCTGCTGTCCAAATAAAACCAAGTCAAAACAGCCATATAGTGCACAATTTACTAGGACTATGATACCTAGTCATACAGGTACAAGTAAATTTGTTACGAGGAACAATATTCACAGTACTGCACTGACCTCCATAATCATTTACTCTTATAACTTCTTTTAGTACATAATAAATAAAATTTAGTGATCGCGGTATTATCTTATTGACTTTGTGAAATCAAAAGCCAGTTTACTGGAGTGAAACTCAGCACATCTGTGAGCTACCCCAGCTCTGATATAAACCTTGCAATCTGTTAATCAAAAGCTGGGCTTTTTAGCTTTTCCTCAAAAAAAAAAAAGGTGAGAAAACACTCTCTTACAAGTTCAGAATTTTATGAGTACCATCATGGTAGTCAAACTTTAGAAGGTTGAAGCCCTAATTCCATGAGCCAGGAACATTGTAGATGAACAAGGAGATTGCAAGTTCAGGATTGCATAATTTACCCTGATTTACAAGCTGACATATAGGGAAAAAAATAGTAGTTGGGCGTTCACTACTCCAAAGCCTCCACGCTATTCCAGAAAATTACTTGCATACATCAGGTTATTGTGCATGTACTGACAATGGTACAATCAGGTTATTGTGTCACTGGGTAGCGGGCCATGGGACCAACTGTTTGGTGGTGGTAACGCACCAGCCTTTGCAGTGGCAGCTGCTGCATCTTTTATCGGGGGTCTGGTGGCGATTCTGGGCCTCCCACGAGCCCGCATTGCATCATCAAGGAGGAGAGGTCACCGATAAGAGTATGGCTACATATAAATTGTGGACCATTCTTTGCAATTCGACTCGTGAGAGGCACTCGCAGCGCTATTCGATACATGGCGAACTGTATATTATCTGCGGATCAAGTGGGGGAAAAGCTTGTTTTCTCCATGAGAAATTTTGCCTTTTCATGTCTCATCATCATGTGCTGTTGTACATTTGGACGTTGGTCATTTGTAGAGATACTAGTGAATAAAAGTTGCAGGATTTTACTGGAAAAAATTCTGGTCGGTAAGTATGGCGTCTGTGACAGGCCAGCGGTGTGGAGCCGTATAATATGCTGCCCGTATGGCCTCAAATGTTGTACCATTTATTTTTTGATACGTTCAGACGGCTTCAGTGCTGTGTTAATATATGTACGAAATACTACTGTACTTGGGGATGCAATGTTTGTTTGGTTAAGGTGTTTTTGAAAGTGCAGACAGAAAAGATGTGCCAATATACTACAGTAGTAAGCACTAGTAGGATATATACCTATATATTAAGAAATATTCGGTGGCGTGGGGTCGAGGTGGAGTGGGACGCCGGGCGTTGGGTCGAGCACCTGAGCCTCCGGCAGCGCCTCCGCCAGCATGGCCTTGAAGGCGTCCACCGTGCCCTGGGTGGCGAGGACACCGGTGAGGAGGCCCTTGGCGTCCACGTCGCCGTTGCACATGGGGACCACGTACCTGGCACGCAGCAGGGTGGCCAGCTGGACGGCATCCTCCTGGCCGGCGACGAGGGTGAAGTTGGCCGGGAGGAGCTGCTTGACGACGGGCGTGATGACGACGTCGGCACGCAGGCCCTTGCTCTCCAGGAAGGAGCGGTCGTAAACGCAGTGCGGCTCGTAGTAGACGACAAGGCCCCGTTGGTCGTCGATGATGTAGCCGTTCTCCGGGCGCTGCCACGGCGGCCCGAGCACGGGGCCCGGGGTGGCCAGTATGCGCACGCCATTGCAGGCTGTGGTGGTGGACTGGCCGGGTTCCAGATAGGTGACGTCGCGGAAGGGGGTGGGCAGCGCGGCGAGGACGGGACGCGCGTTGGGGGTGGTGACGACGGGCAGGGCGGGCGCGGCGGCGGCGAGCTGGGCCAGCGTGCGCGCGTGGCAGTGGTCGTCGAGGCTCTGCGTGATGAGGAGCAGGTCGAGCCCCCCCTCCGTCTGCAGCAGCAGATCCTGGACGCCCAGGTTCTTGAGACGCTTCTTGGCGGCGTCGAACAGCCATGGCGCGCCGAAGTCGAGGTTGCCGGCGAGGATGGGATCGACGAGGATGCGGGCGCCGCCGACCTCCCACAGCCAGCTGTTGATCTCCAAGTAAGTCAGCTTCATCTGCCCCTTCATTACGCCGGCACCGCTGCTGCTGCTTCGGACGGCTATCGGTCTGGGTCGCCGGTGCCGCGGCGCGGTCTTGCAGCCGCTGATGGTAATGGGCTGCTGGTGGTGGAGGCCCATGGTGATGGCCATCAATCGCAATCCCTTCTTCCTCCTCCTCCTCCTCCTCTTCTGATTGCAGCAGAGTCAGGTATGGAGTTGCTGCTGCTGCGCGCGGGTGGCGCCGCCGCCGGCTACGTGTCCAACTGCCCACCACCCAACCCAGTCAAGTCAGGTATGTGGTGTGTGCATTCTCTTCTCTTTTTGCTTTTTGCTCTTTGCTCCAAAGAAAGAAGGCGGCCAGGCTGACCCGACCTTCATGCAATTTGGGCCGCATGTAAGAGTATCAGCTTATCTATCTCATTCTACGTATGATGATATGATTGCCATGCATCTCTCTCGCCACAAAATAAAAGATATGTGTTTATTGCACACGTCACAACAACCCGTTAATAAATTTAAAAATGTTTATATTACACAAATTTCTAAAGAAAGGAACACAAGATAAGCTAGATAATCATATTGCTTGTCAGATCGATCCATCAGGTGATTGCGGAAGGAAATGGGCGGTCAACACAGGACAACGATACCTACTACCTCTACCTATTTCTCGTAGGAATTTCATTTTTCGTTTTTTCATGTCCAACGTTTGACCATTTATTTTATTTAAAAAATTTATACAAAAATTTAAAAAAATTAGTCACGCATAAAATATTATTCATGTTTTATCATCTAGTAAGAATAAAAATATTAATCATAAAAATTTTTTAAATAAGACGAAGAGTCAAAATATTATATAAAAAACTAAAAAACAAAGATAGTAAAAAATTTATACAGAGTATATGTTGCTGATAGTTGCATACTGGAGTATAGAGTAGTGAGTATTTTAGGCGCCAGGTCATGCCTGCAGATGTTGTTCTGTATACTCCTAGGCTGCGTTCGCCCCCCTCCTCAAGTTAACTTATCATCATCGTTTTTCGCACGCACCTTTTTCAAACTGTTAAATCGTATATTTTTCAAAACTTTTTTTAGAAAAATTATTTTAAAAATCATATTAATATATTTTATATTTTTAATAATTAATAATTAATTAATTATGTATTAATTAGTACTACGTTTTCCGTGCTAAGATAAGTTAACTTATCTAACTCGGCCCTACTAGATCACTAGCTTGCTATGGCACATGGCAATAATGTGCATACAGATGCCGATCTGTTTCTTTTTTCTTCTGTATAGTACTGGCCGCGGCTTAAACAAATATAATCTTCCTGCCTTCCTCTCGACTCATTCTCGTCAGATGAGACTAGATCGGAGATCTGACGTAAGTATTAACTTTATATTTTAATAAATGACATTGTTAATTTTTTATTTACATGTTTATTATTCGTTTTATTAAAAAATTATCTAATTATTATTAATTTTATTATGATTAGATTTATTACTAAATGTATTTTAGTTATGAGCTATGTCTTTATAAATTTATATTTTCTTAATATATTAAAATACGAAAAAATTAGTACTGTAGGACTCTACTTGCAGGGCTGCTAAAGTACAGTTTACTTGTGAACCCCAAGAAGAAGAAGAATACAGATCGGAGTTATATCATCCGACCGTTCTCTGCTGTTACAGAAGATATTACGCAACTTCTCTTGTCATATGGCTTCGTTATCTCGAAATATATATCGGCCCAGTCTTAAACTGTGTTTTACAATTACGGATAAGAATCAAATACTAATCCGTAGTACAGTTTCGGTGTGACAAAATGTGTAGCCTTGTAGCTGCAATAGAGGATCCAAACGAAACCTGAATGTACAGAAAGTCAAAACAAAAGTTGAAACACTGCTACATTTGTGCAAAGAGGATACGTACAAATAGTACCGGGTTTTATTTATCGTTTCGTAAGCCGAAATCATGCACCAACTATAAGCATTATCCATATCCATGATGATAATCATGTCAAAACCACATGATTTTAAATTTAATTTTTTTAATAAAATCATCACGGTTTTAGGGTCAACCTGCGTGGTAGGGAGTGATTATTCCACAGTTTTAATGGATACAATAATTGCCACAAATAAGACAATAATCATAGCGATAATCGTGACATATGATACAATAATCATAGTGATGTATCGGTAATTAAGATGATTTTTTTAGATTTTTCTTTTAAACTATTTAAATTCTCATAATATTTATACAACCAAATTGCGATTTATCGTATCATGACGTTACGGCCGATCGTCGCAATATTGGGAAAAAAAAGCTGATAGTAGTAGTGTCTTTTCCCCCTTGGATTCGTCTCATCTCCCACTCTTGCCAGTGCCCCCAGAGACCCAAAACCAAACCAAACGAGCAGAGCTGCCTCTTGAAGCTCTCGGCTCTGCCTGTGGCTTCCGCTATTCCAGTCCTCGGGGAGGACACTAGCTCTCCATCCACCTCCATGGCCGCTCCCGACAGCGAGCCTGATGACGCCGTGCTCTTCGTCGGGGTCTCCCTCGTTCTCGGCATCGCCTCCCGCCACCTCCTCCGCGGCACCCGCGTCCCCTACACCATCGCTCTCCTCGTCCTCGGCGTCGCCCTCGGATCGCTCGGTCAGTCCCCTTGCTTTATCCTTCCATTTCCATTCCATTCCATTCACCCACAATTTCATTTCTTTTTCGTTTCTGGTCCGCCCGTTTACTTTCTTCCGTTTATTTGCAGTACTAGTACCTAATAATGTCGTACGGGACCCACTTTCTTTTTCTCCTTATCTTTCGTTAAATATTATTATACATACTATTATGCTTCCCATGTTTCAAACTGGTGAAGAAATTCTCGTATACAAACAATGGTGATGAATAAAAAAAGTGTTATTTTAATCAAATCTTTTGAACGAACATGCACGGGAAGGTGCCAATTTCATTGAATAGAGAAGAGCACGAGTACCGGGGCCAAAATAACTATACAGGACTCTACAAATTAACGTATAAGATGCACACCGTATTCCTTTATTAGCTGCAATAAGTAAATACCTCAAGTAAGGTATACCAAGTCATATACTTTGAGTGCTATCTTTAATAGTATATGTCACGGATGCATCCATTAAATCTGATTCTCAAGTGCCTTCTTTGATATTCAGAATTTGGCACAAAACATAGCCTAGGCAAACTCGGAGCTGGCATTCGTATCTGTAAGTTCATCTTCGATTCATGAAACAAATACTTAATTATCTGCATTTCATATGCTAATATTCCTAAATTGCAGGGGCTAACATAAATCCTGATCTTCTCTTGGCTGTTTTTCTACCTGCTCTTTTGTTTGAAAGTTCCTTTTCGATGGAAGTACACCAAATAAAGGTATATCTATTCTTACTTTGTTCATGTGTGATGTGATGCGATTGGCCTCATTAAAGGATGATGGTGCTTTCCCTTGCCTTCGGATCAAAAGATCTATGTATGGTTCTCTGCAGTTTGTTTCAATGTAAACAACACAATGGCTCCTCATTCATCCATAGTTTTAAAGCATGAAAGTCTCTCATCTAAAATTCCCTGTAAGATCAGTTCATCAGCATTCAAATTCAATGTCCTAATTAGTTGGTAAACCGTCTATATACCATGTTTTGTCCTAACGACTTGACTTTGCAATTGATCTTACGTTGTTTCATTTTACTGTTATAAATTCATACAATAGTACCATCTAAAGTGGTTACGTGCGCATCAATTTTGGTCCCCTCCCCCCCCCCCCCCCCCCTAATATTTCTATCTGTTGATTGCATTTCTTCTGTAGGTGTAGCATTTCAGGTGCATATATGCCTGTTGAGTGTATTATACTAAAAAACATCTTTTCCAGAAATGTATGGCACAAATGGTGTTACTTGCTGGGCCTGGTGTCATATTATCGACCTTTTTCCTAGGCTCTGCTCTAAAGGTATTTGTGTAGATAACTAGTTTCCTTTTCTTTTGTATGTCCTGATGCTACTTAGTTCATATGTCTTCAGCTCACTTTTCCATACAACTGGAACTGGAAAACATCATTGTTGCTTGGTGGATTGCTTAGTGCAACTGACCCTGTTGCTGTAGTTGCACTTCTAAAAGAACTTGGAGCAAGTAAAAAGCTTAGTACGGTAATTGAGGGAGAATCCTTAATGAATGATGGGTATGCAAATCTGCCTCTCTACTGGTTGTCTGGTTAATTCTATGATCCCCTAGAAGATATCTTTCCTACTGCCTTTTCTACCCTGTGATCCCATATGTGTTTGAATTTCATTTTTGTGTTGAATTTTTCAATTTCAAAGTTTGTGATGATAAATTTCATGACATATTTGCTCATCCTGCTATGAGAGATTCTATCAGATGATCTAAAATTGTTATTCCCCCAAAAGAAGAAGATTGTAGCTGATTTCTTTATGGAGACCTAGAAGCTAAGCTACTGTAGTTTTCATGGTCATATTAAAATTGTATTTCCTTTTATTGTCTTTGGGAAGTTAAAATTATGAATACAAAATGGATACTGAAATGTGCTGGGTAGTAAACCCATACAAAAAATTTTCATTACTTATCATTTTTTTCTCCTGTGGAGTTTTGTCTAGTTTATGATATGACCTGACTTCCTTTATCTGCAGTTATAAGGCACTCTTGACGAATGTTGTGCTACCTCCGTTCCAAAATATAAACATTTCTAGGTTGTTTAGCAAAAACTAAGGAGAGGTCAAAAGATTCCCTTTCAGTCACTTCAGTTTTTTTAATTTTGAATTAATTAGATTCCCTTTCCAAGCACCTGATTGGCTTTGGAATCATTTGAATGGTTGGAAACATGTGAATCAGTGCATCTTATATTATGGTACAAATTTGAATCCTAGAAATTCTTATATTTGGAGCGAAGGGAGTAATGTTATTGTACACATAAGCTACATAGAGGGATAATGCGTGCACTCTAAATGTTATACAGGACGGCTATTGTTGTCTATCAGCTATTCTATAGGATGGTGCTTGGAAGAACCTTTGATGCTGGATCAATAATAAAGTTCTTGTCAGAAGTTTCACTTGGAGCGTATGTGGAATATTCTTCAAATCTCAAACTAAATAATAATGTTAATTTTCTTTTAAGTTCTAATTCCATTTTGTATCTCCTTTTATCAGTGTTGCTCTGGGCCTTGCCTTTGGAATTGCATCAGTACTGTGGCTGGGCTTTATTTTTAATGATGCAATCATAGAGATTGCTCTTACTCTTGCTGTCAGCTACATTGCTTTCTTCACTGTAAGATAATATAGACATATCAAACCTTTTCCACATGTTCTTTTCTTCATAAAGGCATTGCTGGTCAAGTTACTTGAACCAGATCACACAAAACAGTATGGTTCATATGTTAGAGGTGCCATTTTACTGCAAAGCAGTGGTAGTTGCTACATGCACATATAGCTTGAGTGTCTATCATATCTTTGGTTGTTTATATTATATGCAGTGTTATGGCTGCAAACGACGTAATAACTGGCTGTAGCTTCTATTGAAGTAAAGGCTGTGATATCCCATTATCTAAAAGAAAAAAATTAAAGATGTATAATTGGTCAGGGATTCATGATTTCTTCAAATGTGCATATGCGATTGAGTGACAAATGATTTGATCAAATATTATTGTTGAGGTTTTACCAGCAGGCCTTGTGGTGTAGCCAAAATGTTACTACTGATGGCATCTCTGATTATACTTATAGTAATTTGGGCAATGTTGGATGAAGCTTTAGATAGCTGAATGATTTTTTGCTGAAATGTAAGGAGCATGTATGATAATATGATAAATGGATCAATCATCATTTTTACTAGTCCAATCAGTTCACCTTCGTTCCATATTTTGCAGCTACTAACTGCATACCCTTTAGTCTGTTTTTCTAAGAGCATTTGCACATATGCAATTGACGTATCAGTACCCCTTATCATTGTTAGCTGTTTGATCACCTGCAAGTGTCCATCATGAACTGATTTTCCCATACCTTCTGTAAAAGAGAAATGTTTTGGATAAAACTATGGCATTTAATAAGAAGTAATTACTTCGCTCTATTTTCTTGGAGGCTTCTCATTTGCTAATGTGGTTATATCAGGCACAAGATGCACTGGAGATCTCTGGTGTTTTGACGGTCATGACATTGGGAATGTTAGTAAACTAGTGTTGACAACCTATTTTGTGTTTCCCTTAACACCATCCAGTATTGACATGTCATATGCCCAGGTTCTATGCAGCTTTTGCGAAAACTGCTTTTAAGGGTGACAGTCAGCAAAGCCTGCATCATTTCTGGTATGCAAGCAATGTCACTTTGGCAAATGTTAATATTCTCTTGTAATGATCAATCTTAATATGCCATCACTTCTGTAAATCTGTTCAATGTTCACACTTCCTTTCTTTGAGCATTTTTTCAGTAGGAGATTTGTTTCGGTCCAACAAAAAGTATCTCAAGGTACCGGTACCTCGCGGTACCAAATTATTTCTAATCGTTGGATCTAACAGTGCACATCCTATTCAGCTAGATCCAATGGTAGAAAACGATTTGGTACCTCGAGGTACCGATACCTCGAGGTACTTTTTATTGGACCAGAGCAAATCTCTTTCAGTAGACGCAGCCTATACACTATTTTTTTGTAGAGGTACTGTGCTGCATTATCATTTTTGTTGAATTCATTAGCCAGTCATCTTGCTTGCTTACATGTCTTTATTGTTCTGGTTGCACCAACAAAATATTAGTAAGAAATATGCAGCATAATGAGATGTAAATCCAATTTAGAAGTGGAAGGCCAATAAGAAAGACTAGAGAGTCCCTCCAGATTTACATCTCCATCCTTTGGCCTAACACTACTGAAGTCACACCTCTTCTACAGTTCTACTCAGTTTCCGTCCTACTATATTTTAAAGGCCATCTCTATAATTCTAGTTTCCTATTCACACACATGCTACTTCTGTCTACCATCAGTGCATAGTCAGCAAAAATCATACACCAAGGGAATAGTATCTCCTTTTTACCCATTGTGATTTATCCATAATTAAGATATGGACTCAAGGTTGACCCTTGGTGTAGTCCTTTTTTAAGTTAGTTTGATGTGGTCATATCTTGATGGGCAATGCACTGAAGTTTCTCATTTAACAGATTTGTTTTTGCAGATAGTAACTATCAAAATTTAAGGCAAAACATACTGCATCAATATTCTCGTCATTTACCGATGAATAATGTGGTTATTATTGGGTTACCAAAAGTACCTTGTGATATATTCACTTGATAACAATTAGGTCACCCGGCTATTTCTTTTTTATTACTTTTCTGAGACATTTATTGTAAGCTGCCTTCATATTTAATACTATTTTTCTTTATTCAGGGAAATGGTTGCTTATATAGCAAACACACTCATATTTATACTGAGGTATTGTCAGGATACACTTGCTCTTGAAACATTCTCTGATCTTTTTCCTTTCTGGTCAAACCAAACTATTTGCTTTTATTTGTTGTTATCCTATCCTTTCTATATAGATACAGTTATAATGTTTCTTACATGTGAATTCCCCACAGTGGGGTTGTTATTGCAGATGGAGTACTAGAAAATAATTTCCATTTCGAGAGGCATGGTATTTATCTTCATTTCCCTTTGGAAATTTCCCTTTTTATGTAATAAAAAAACTACAAAAGAATAACTGTTTGGTTTTCACAACTCCTATATGCCCTCCTTTTGTTACTTTTGAACTCATGGTGAGACCATGGCATTGCAAAGAATATTCATCTAACTTTTCTTCTTCTGAAGTACCTCTTATTATTATTGTTATTGTTATTTTAAGATACACCAATATTTATTTTGGCCATCTGTTCCATTAAATCTAAAGGCTTAGATTCAATTTGGTGACCTATTACCACCCATGAGGTAATAGATCTGCCACTAAATGGCACTATTGTGTCTTATATTTTGAGATCAAGTATGGAATAAAAATGTGTCAATTGTAATGTACATATTCGAAATTCTCAAAATTACACCCATGGTGCATGATCAAATATTTTCTATTGATCTATTAAAAAAATTTATTTATTGGAAAAATGTAGTGAATATATTTTCTACCTAAAATTTGAATATGTTGATGTCTGCATGCTTATCAAAGAATTTGTATAGTGGGGAAATTGTTGTGTCAAATTTAAACAGGATAGTTTCTTAAAAAAATGAAATCGGATAAACGGCCATTACTTCTATGAGGCAACCATGCTGATATGCATGGCATTTAGGGCCTGAGTAAAGCTTGAATTAGGGGAGTTTAATGAGCCTATCAAGTTGCACAGGAAAGTGCAGCGGACTAGAGTAGGTTCTATCTCATTTACTAATAATTTGACCCCACAAACTTGACAATTACCGGTTCAGATTTATCCATTTGACTTACCTAGTAAGTTATTGGAGCACCCTAAAAGACGTCGTGTGGATAAATATCTGAGCTGGGTTGTAATAATCATTGAGACCCTGTATTGATCACAAGTAAACATGTGATAATGGCTAGCGACTTAGGCTGGTTTATTGTATGATTGAATCAAAAAATATTAATGGTTGAATATTCTCTTAGAGCCTAAGTCTACTTGATCTAAACCTAGTTCAAAAGCCCATATAGGCTCCCGGCAGATGACTAGAGCCTTTCATGAATGTAGAGAGGATACCTAGAAGGCGCTGCTTCCTTTTAGAGGAGGGAGACACCACAAACTTGAATGTTACCTTGCAATTGCTGATATGAACTTTCTGTAATAGAAGATTATTTGAATTTCTAATTTATGCTTGCATTTTTCTAATTTATTTTATTTGTTACTGTTTCAGGTGCTTCATGGGGCTTCCTTCTTCTGCTCTATGTATTTGTGCAAATTTCTCGGATATTAGTTGTTGCTATTCTGTATCCATTACTACGTCACTTTGGGTACGGTTTGGACTTGAAAGAAGCCACAATTCTTGTCTGGTCAGGGCTGCGAGGGGCTGTTGCTCTGTCTCTATCATTATCTGTTAAAGTAAGTTGTTTTCCTTGTGCTAGTCAGCATTTTGTTTGTCTCCTGTCATTGTATAAGTACATATTCCATTATATATATCTGAATCATTTACTCATTTTTTTACTAGCGTGCTAGTGATGCAGTTCAGTCCTATCTGAAACCGGTAGATGGAACAATGGTATGCCTTTTTTTTGGTGGTGAAGTTTGAAATGTATGATTTTAGCTTTACTAATGCTACATCTTTGCAGTTTGTGTTCTTCACTGGTGGCATTGTGTTTCTCACATTGATTTTGAATGGGTCTACCACACAGTTCTTGTTGCATCTACTTGGAATGGACAGATTATCAGCAACAAAGGTAAAAGGTTAACCTCATGAATCGTTACCTATGATTTCATTTCCCATCTATATAACCTTTTTGTGTGTCCATCATGGTTTTAAAAGTGTCACCTAGGCGTCTGAGCAGCCGGCACCTAGGCGTCTGAGCAGCTGGCAAAGCATCATCATCACTCTACCTCTTCTCCAATCCTATGCTCTTATTCTCCCCTCCTCTTTGCTCTGCCTCTTAGATCTCTGCTCTTCCTCTTGTGCTCTTGTGTGTAAGGCATCATCTTGACTGTTGCCTTGAATGCCTAGGCATCGCCTAGGCAATTGAGTGGTGGAGTGTCGCCTTGCCTTGCCTTAGCGCCTTAAGAACCATGGTGTCCCTAGATTTTCTCTGCTTTATAAACCTTCCAAATTCTAATTGATACCCACTTGCCATCTCCCTTCTATTAATTAGTGAATTGGGAAACATAAGGTTTTACACAGAACAGATATTTTAGTCTAGTACCTTTAAGTTCAACACATTTTTGGTTACCGGTTGTAGTTTTCCTCCCTACTTTTTATGGGAATGTTTCTTTCTTTTGGAAATTTTAAATCAATTTTTGATCTTTACCTTTTTTTTATGTAATATTTTCCTGTGGAGCACTCCCCTACTTTTCTCCTTGAAAAGGTGGTTGAATTTTTCTATTATTTTTGTCATGCCAATTTTTAGGTTGTATATGATACAGTAAGTTACTCCCTTCACACTCCAGATAAAGATTCTAACACTATTATTATTGTAGCTTCGCATATTGAATTATACAAAATATGAAATGCTAAACAAGGCATTGGAGGCTTTTGGTGATCTTAGGGATGATGAGGAACTTGGTCCCCCTGCTGATTGGGTTACTGTGAAGAAATATATCAAATGCTTGAATGATCTGGACGATGAGCCTGTGCATCCCCATGCTCTTTCTGACAGAAATGGTCGCATGCATAGCATGAACTTAAGGGACATCCGTGTGCGGCTTCTAAATGGTATGTTATCACCTTACATGATAATGTGCTGATGATGGAATTTGATACATATGTTGCTTGGAGATCGAAAAAGAGGCATATTAGTACACTCATTTGGCATATTCTTGTGTTCTGTTGTCATTTAGCTTTTTCAAGCCAAGCCTTAAGTTTGACGTCTTGTTTTATGTTCAATATCCCTTTTATTACTTTGCTTAGTTGCTCTCAGACTTCTTCCCAATAACATTCTATATGGAACGGTTATGTATGTTTACTAATGCATCATTTGCTTTTTACATTGTCTGCTGGAATCTGTTTGCTGAATGCTGATATACTTGAACCTTGGGCACTTCCTTTGGTTCAGTGATATGTTTGTTACTTGTTTGTTTCTCTGTTATGTTGTGTAAATGAACTGCGACTTGTTGGCTTCCAATAAGATATATCATCTTTTTTTTTTCTGATGAAACTGTCAATTTGATGTGTTAGGGTTTGTTTGATTTGTCTACCATTGTTACCTACTTATCCATTTTGGCTCCCTATTCATTGCATTCAATTTTTTTTATACCCACGTAGTTCAACTAATATTTCTCATGGAGCTACTTAAATTATGGACTTCTAGCTTAATGAATAAAAACAGGTGTTCAAGCTGCTTACTGGGGAATGCTTGAAGAGGGACGAATAACTCAAGCTACCGCAAATATTTTGATGAGATCAGTTGATGAAGCTATGGATCTCGTTCCTAGCCAAGCATTATGTGATTGGAAGGGTTTGCGGTCTAATGTCCATTTTCCAAATTATTATAGATTCCTTCAAATGAGCAGGTTGCCACGAAGGCTTATCACTTACTTCACAGTAGAAAGACTGGAGTCAGGATGCTACATTTGTGCTGCATTTCTCCGTGCTCATAGAATCGCAAGACGGCAGCTACATGATTTTCTTGGTAAATACTTCATGTTCATTTGTGCATATCAGCTACCATTTATTTGGGGTGCTAATTCCTGAAACAGTAAATTTGAATACATGATGCAGATGAGATTCATCTGATTTGATATATATGTGGGTGGAACTTACCATTTATTTGGGGTGCTAATTCCAGAAACAGTAAATTTGAATACATGATGCAGATGAGATTCATCTGATTCGATATATATGTGGGTGGAACTTACTCCTGGAGTCCTGGCGTAC
Source organism: Oryza brachyantha (assembly GCF_000231095.2). NCBI lineage: Eukaryota > Viridiplantae > Streptophyta > Magnoliopsida > Poales > Poaceae > Oryza > Oryza brachyantha. The sequence goes on along the minus strand of NC_023174.2, from coordinate 16,892,543 downwards.
ATTGTTGTAGTTTGTAAATGTGATGAAGTGCAATATATATACTTAAGAAAGGGTTATGATTCCTATAAATCACTGCAGAATTTAGTGTCAAACTGGCCAGGCCTGATGTGTTGGTATTGCTATTCTTTCAGCAAAACCACTTTATAGAATAAGAATAAACCTGGCAAGTTCATGTTTTGCAGTTACTCTGGAAACATGGTCAAAGGCATATTAATTATTGGGAATGCACCTTCTTTCATATTAATGTCTAAATGACTCATATATCATGCTAATGCTCTTCACACCTGTTTCCGTTCTTATGCACGTTCTTGTTCTTTCTTCAGGTGATAGTGAGGTAGCAAGAATTGTTATTGATGAAAGTAATGCTGAGGGAGAGGAAGCTAGAAAATTCTTGGAAGATGTCCGCGTTACATTCCCTCAGGTCTGTGGTTACAGTTTGTTCTCATCATATGATTTATTAATATTTTCAGTCATCAGCACAAAATCTTCATACCAATTCAACTAACATTTTCTTTTCCCAAAACATGAGTGTAATGGCACTATGTCCATGTTATTATGTCATGTGTCATCATTTATAAATTATGATTTTTTGTGTCCGGACCTTCTGCAAGCCAATTTATTTTCCTGGGATAGCTGGTGGAAGGAAAATAAAGTACTTGTGTCATAAGCTTCTGATCTGAACTGCAATGGGACTAGTTTTGGTCTTTACATGTACTTAAAATGACATCAAAAGGCCGACAGGTGGTTTATGTTTGGATTGGTGTATTTAATGTGACATAACAGTTCCACTGTCTATTGTAAAATTTATGTGAAATTCCTACTCTCCAAACAAACAAACAAAATCATATCTAGGAAGTTCCGTTGATAGGATGAAAGGCAACAAAAGCCAACCTTCTATTAAAAAAATTATTGTTTAATAGACAACATGGTACTTGTATCTCACACTTAAGGCCATATTTATATTAACAAAGAGAAATGTCACTAAAATAAAAATTTTCCACAATTTAGGTGCTTCGTGTGCTCAAGACTCGACAAGTGACATATTCAGTTTTGACCCACTTGAGTGAGTATATTCAAAACCTCCAGAAGACTGGGTTGCTGGAAGAGAAGGAAATGGCCCATCTAGATGATGCTTTGCAGGTGGTCGGAATATTTTACTTCTCTTCTTTTATTATTCTGACTTTGCCGTTTTAGTTCACAAACCACAATGGAAATGCTAATTCTAGTCTATCTGCTTGGCAGACAGACTTGAAGAAGTTCAAGAGGAATCCACCATTGGTGAAAATGCCAAGAGTGAGTGATCTTTTGAACACTCATCCATTAGTTGGTGCACTGCCTGCTTTGATGCGTGATCCTTTATTGAATAGTACAAAAGAAACAGTAAAAGTTCATGGCACAATCCTTTACAGAGAGGGATCAAGGCCAACTGGTATATGGCTTGTTTCTGTTGGAGTAGTAAAGGTCTGTTTCTGCCTTAAGACTACCTTATCACACTTGCAGAGCTTACTGTACTTTCCAGTTTGTTCCATGATGAGCATGTACATCTCTTCCCATTTTTACACAGTGGACAAGTCAGAGATTAAGTAGCAGGCATTCATTGGATCCAATTTTTTCACATGGAAGCACTTTGGGCCTATATGAGGTGCTGATCGGAAAACCTTATATCTGTGAAATGGTTACAGATTCTGTGGTTCACTGTTTCTTCATTGAAGCTGAAAAGATGGAACAATTGCTTCAGTCAGATCCTTCTATCGAGGTTTTTCTGTGGCAGGTATCATAAGCTTAACCCAAAGTTCTTTGTTCTTTGCCTTCTTCTATGGTTTCGGATTTTGGAATATCAACATAGAGCAAAAGGTGTTGCAGGGAACGCCTGCAACATGTTGACAGGTACATCAACCAGTGTTCAGGAAAGTGTGCCTTTCTATTGAATACTTAGGTACTGATTTTTCTTTAAACCTGCAGTTTAGGTGCTAAAAGTACCCTAATCTGCCTTCCCAGTTTTACCTGAAAAAGGGTATCTATGCTTCTCAAATGTTTTGCAAGAACTGGATATCTGAAAACTGGTCAAAATCTTAAAATTTACCAAAACTACAATATCTCCTCCCCTGGTTCTTGATTTCTTTTTTAATGTATAAAAGCTCCTGATTATATCAAGATAGAGTTTAGAGAATTTCGAAGTTACAATAAGGAAATGGCCTACAGATAATCATAAGGAGCCTTCAGGCATCGCATCATTTTTTTCCTCGAACCGGCAGGATAGCTGCCTGTCATATATTAAGAAGAAGAAAGGATACAACATCAGAAGACCAGCATGGCATTTAAGTACCCTAAGATTCATCAAACGCACCTAGTACCTATGTACATCTAGGAAGAAAACACATAAGCAACCTAAAAAGGACCGAACAGATTGGCAAGGGATGTCGGACATCTTTCCTTCAAAGACATAATCACTAGGGTGTTTCCATGTGAACTATGCCATCAACATGACGGAGTGAAATCCTTTGCACCACTGAGTATCCACCAACACATGATCTCAAATCACCAGTTTTGGAAAGGTAGATGGTTTTGGCTCACGAGAACAATCTACCCTGATCCAACCAATCATAGGATTTCCACCCAAAACTGTTTAGCAAAGACACCATTTGCCAACAGGTCTGTAAATGATTTCATCCATTTGATCACAGAGAGGACTTCTCATAGAGTCAGGCAATCCTCGGCGTTCTAGATTACCTGCCAGCCAGCAGTGATTGTGGTAGTCCCAACCAAATGAAATATTTGACTTTAGGAGGTGCCCATGACTTTCAAAACATTTTCCATGGTTCAAACTATACTGCCTTCGAGAAAAGTGCTGTAGACTGAAGCTTTAAAATTTTAAGGAACTATTTCAGGAACTGAACTGTAAATAGTCCCCATAGCATCCTTAATCCAATTATTACCAAACAAAGCTTCTCTGGCAGTTCTCTTCTTGGCAGTATGCTTAGACACCAGATCATATATGTGAGGCACTAAATTTCTCAGACTGACTTACAGCCATTTCTTGGTTCAAAATTTAGTATCCATTCCATTTTCAACTTCTGTCATGATCATGATGGAGAATAAAGCCGAAGTGTTACCTGGTACTGGTGTGTCAAAAATAGCCCAAGACCAGTTGGGTTCGGTCTTTTGGATCTGTAGACACTTCCATTCACAATGCCCAACTCAGGACTTCCACGTTATGAATGCCCAGCTCTCCTAATTCTTTTGGTCTGCATACCTTACTCCAAAAGTGGAGGCAGTGTCCCCCCGTTAACTTGCTTGCTCCTTTTCCACAGGAATCAAGATATGATGTGACCACCTTGGGGTCTGTTTTCACCTTTCATACCATAGTATTGTCTAGATATCATAGGAGCCTTCAGAACAGAAAAGGATGGAGACTTAGCTAAATACTATGAGTCGTGAATCATGAATTCATGACCACCTGGGGTTTGGATTTCATCATGGGCATTTCAATCAAGCATGACATACCAGAGCCTTTTCCTAAACACTGATTTATGCTCTTTTGACAAATCATATATTTTCTTTTCTTCTTTCTGGTCAATCCTTTATTCAGAAGGTACTGTTTACACCAAAGTACCTGCACCATAAACATTCATCACCTAGGGCCCCATGCATATTGGCCCATTTCAACTTTATTATCAAAGTACTTCACTTTTTTTTTGTTTTCTTGATTATTACTGTGAGGGCAAGGTAATAAAATCGATTCGTCATTTTTCTGTTACTAACCGTAATTAATCTGTGGAACTTGTAAACTTATATGTACATATTAAATATTCATGGAAATTACAGGAAAGTGCTCTAGTCGTTGCCAGGCTTATGCTCCCTATGATGTTTGAGAAAATGGCAACACATGAGCTCAGGGTTCTCATCACTGAAAGATCTACTATGAGCATCTACATTAAGGGCGAGGAAATTGAAATTGAGCAGAATTACATTGGCATCTTACTGGAAGGATTTTTGAAGACCAAGAACCAAACTTTGATCACTCCTCCAGGGTTATTGCTGCCATCAAATGCTGACTTGAACTTATTTGGTCTCGAGTCCTCAGGTTATTGAGCTGCCCTCAGAAATTCAACATATAGTGATTAACGCCTGCAGTATTTTTGCAAACTATGGTGCATTGTTCTAATCTGTAGACAACGAGATGCCTGTTCCTTTTGTTTTTCCTTGAGAACACAATTATTTCTTGCTGTCAATGAGTTTTCTGTTTCTTCATGTTGTGTTTGCAGCTATAAATCGCATTGACTACTGCTATACAGCACCCTGCTATCAGGTGGAGGCTAGAGCAAGAATTTTGTTCGTTGAGTTAGGGAGGGCAGAGGTAGAGGCAGATCTTCAGAGGAGTGCGTCATTGATATCTCAAACCCTTGAATTGCCTCGGACACACAGCAAGGAGCACAGCGGTTTGCTCAGCTGGCCGGAAAGCTTCCGAAAATCCAGGGGTGCTCATAATACTGCCAGCTTAGCTGAAATCAGAGACCATCCAGCAAGCTTCTCTGCAAGAGCATTGCAGCTGAGCATGTACGGCAGCATGGTATGTCGCACACGATAAGCAAGCTAAACTAGATTTATTTCAGATTACAATAGTTGACAGTAATAGTTGCTAAATATTAGTAATTAATGATTAAGGTTTTGGTTTGGAATGGAAGAATTTTACGGGAATTGAACCGATTCCTATGAAATTCGTGCGTTCCAAAGGAGTCGAGTACTTGTGAGCTCATGGAGTGAATGGCATTTGCAGATCAATGACATGCAGGCCGGTCAGGGTGAGAGGAGGCAGTGGCATCGTCACACAAAATCGTCCAACAGTAAAGGGCACAGCTCGTCATACCCAAGAGTGCCTTCGAAGTCGTCCAACACGCAGAGGCCCCTGCTGTCCGTGCAGTCCGAGGGTGCCAACATGAGGACGGCTGCTCCTCCGGCGGAGGCGGCAGGACGGCGGCGGCAGCGACAACGCAAGGCGATAGAAGAGGACGAGGACAACTCGAGCGATGAGGAAGAGGTGATTATCAGAGTCGACTCTCCCAGCATGCTCACATTCCGTCAGCCATCTGCTGATCATCAGTTACCGCAACCCAAGTAACCAGTGGATCATCGTCCAAAATATTTGCAGATTTCCTTATCGCTTGCGTATCTCAAATATAATATATTTACCATCTAGAGCACTAATAAAGAAGAATCGCTACACGTCTCTCTTATTTGAGATGGTGATTGCTTCACTGGTTAGCTCATTCCCTTCCGTACGCATAGACAACTAATTTATCTATGTTTTGCTTCATATATTATTCGTTTTTTTTGGTGCAATGTAAAAATTGGTATATACATACTCGATCGGAAATGTTGGTGACTATAAATTGTTGCTTCTGTCAAACAGGCAAATGCTGGCTATGGCATGGCCTAATAAAGTGATGATGTTGTTTTCTCTTTGCCTTTTTAGCTTTGAGGTGATGGATCAGACTCACACCAATACATGAATTATCTGTAAGATTGGAACTACTCCAAATGACAGATATAATATGTCAGTCCGAATGGATCGAGATGATGCACTTACAGTCAAATAATAATAATAATAATAATAATAATAATAATAATAATAATAATAATAATAATAATAATAATAATAATAATAATAGTGAATTAAACACATACAGCCTCCAAATGAAAACGAGGAAATATAGTACATAATATCTATACGTCTACCAAAAGGGTAAAACGGAAAATAATAAAAATGAGTAAAAACAGGGAGAAAATTGGGGGGAAAAGTGGGGCCGGGAAGCTGGACGTGATAGTAGTACTTTGTGATTACTCGTGTATAGACGTGATGAGAGGTGCAGTGAGATATATATATATATAGCCTCTCCTCCTCTGGGATGTAATTAATTAGGTTATTGTTTCAGCTTAAGTGTTATTAATGGGTTAATGAAATGATTAGGGAAGAAATAATTAGAAGCACTTCCGGTGGACGATGGAGGGGCCGGACTCGTCGTACTCCGCCTTGGCGATCCACATCTATATATAATATAATATTTATATTTATATTTATATTTAGGCGGATGTATAAATAAATATAATGATATATATAGTATAAAGAAAAGAAAAGAAGACCTGCTGGAAGGTGCTGAGTGAGGCGAGGATGGATCCTCCGATCCAGACGGAGTACTTCCTCTCCGGCGGCGCCACCACCTTGATCTTCATGCTGCTGGGCGCCAGCGCGGTGATCTCCTTGCTCATGCGGTCGGCGATCCCGGGGAACATGGTGGTGCCGCCGCTGAGGACGATGTTGCCGTAGAGGTCCTTGCGGATGTCGACGTCGCACTTCATGATGGAGTTGTAGGTGGTCTCGTGGATGCCGGCGGCCTCCATGCCGACGAAGGAGGGCTGGAAGAGCACCTCGGGGCAGCGGAACCTCTCGGCGCCGATGGTGATGACCTGGCCGTCAGGGAGCTCGTAGCTCTTCTCGACGGAGGAGGAGGAGGCGGAGGAGGAGGAGGTGGCCATCTCCTGGTCGAAGTCGAGGGCGATGTAGGAGAGCTTCTCCTTGACGTCGCGGACGATCTCGCGCTCGGCGGTGGTGGTGAAGGAGTAGCCGCGCTCGGTGAGGATCTTCATGAGGTAGTCGGTGAGGTCGCGGCCGGCGAGGTCGAGGCGGAGGATGGCGTGGGGGAGGGCGTAGCCCTCGTAGATGGGGACGGTGTGGCTGACGCCGTCGCCGGAGTCGAGGACGATGCCGGTGGTGCGGCCGGAGGCGTAGAGGGAGAGGACGGCCTGGATGGCGACGTACATGGCGGGGGCGTTGAAGGTCTCGAACATGATCTGGGTCATCTTCTCGCGGTTGGCCTTGGGGTTGAGGGGGGCCTCGGTGAGGAGGACGGGGTGCTCCTCGGGGGCAACGCGCAGCTCGTTGTAGAAGGTGTGGTGCCAGATCTTCTCCATGTCGTCCCAGTTGTTGACGATGCCGTGCTCGATGGGGTACTTGAGCGTCAGGATGCCCCGCTTCGACTGCGCCTCGTCCCCCACGTACGCGTCCTTCTGCCCCATCCCCACCATCACCCCCGTGTGCCGCGGCCGCCCCACGATGCTCGGGAACACCGCCCGCGGCGCGTCGTCGCCGGCAAACCCGGCCTTCACCATCCCCGTCCCGTTGTCGCAAACCAGAGGCTGGATGTCCTCCGCGTCGCCCATCTTTCTTGATCCCCTTTTTTACTTGCTCTCTCTTTCTTTCTTCTCGATCGCTTTCTTCTCTACCTCGATCGATGCCTTTCTTCTCTCTCGACTCTCGATGCCCGATGCCCAATGCATGGTATATATAGCCCCCTGCATGCCCTGCCCACATGCAGACCATCGACCGAACGCCCGCCTTCCTCTCTACCCCAGTGCCATGCATGGATCCATGCCTGCCAACGGTACGTACGTAGGCGGATGGACACCACACACACAGCCCTCCTCCACTTCTCATGCATCCATCAGCTGGGCCTGGGAATTCAATCTTTATATATATATATATATATATATATATATATATATATATATATATATATATATATATATATATATATATATATATATATATATATATATAATAGCCACCACGTACGAGGACCAACTCTTCACTCTCTTCAGTACATTACAAGCCAATTATAAATCGGGCTCACCAAACCTATACAGCACCAGCCAACGATACGATGAGATGAAAAAAAATTGAACACCACCAAATCTCATAAATTCAAGATACCGTCGAAAATAAATGTGACGAAAAGAAAGAAAAGAAAAGAAAACCAACACTCTAGCTTAATTTGCCAGGTTAGACAGACAGAGTCGTCGGTTCCCACGAGATGTAGGCTTATCGATCACCGCTCTGCCCTCCTCTCGATCTTCGATCAGCAGCTCGTCATCTCATCGATCACTACTAATCCAAGACAAGACAAGCCCAAGCCCTGCATGCTCTTCGAATTGTGTTGTGCTTCCTAAATTAAGGGTTCCCTTCCGCGTGTTTTCTTGCTTGCATCACATATTGCGTGCTGATCCACTCCGAGGCAAAGTCCTGGGTTTACATGATGTATATGTGAACTTGCATAAGCTGCCTTTCGACAATTAGTTAATAATCTCAACAAGGAAAAAAGGCATATTTTTGTTCGCAGTAAATACCTGCCAGGTGGCAGCTGTGAGCTGTTGGCAGAGCCACTTGAACTACCAAACCTTTTTGCTTTGCTATCCTGCTCTTTCTCCATGCGCAAAGCCGCCATCTCTTTTTCCATGGCACCTACCTCCAGCCTCCTTTTTTTAGCCTCTGATTCCATTGCCTTTGTCAATGTATCTACTTTCTTTGCTAGCATCTATATACATACCAAACCATCCATTAACATGACAAAGGCAAAATTGAATGTAAAACAAAAAGGAAAAAAACAACCAAAAAAAAAAAAGTTTACCTCTACTGCGTCGTCCTTGTCTTTCAGGCTTTGATCCTTTTCATGGCAAGCCTTCCTTAGAGCAACTACCTCCTTTTGCAGCGTATCATACAGCAAACCTGATACTGTATCCTCTGACTCAACTGATGTGAATTCATTAGCCTTCTCGTCTGAGTTGTTTGATTCCTTATCTTCACTGGAATCTGTAGATACATTCATACCAGACCCGTTTATATGTCCCTTATAACGGTCAAGTGATCTACAACCTCCATCAAAAGACTTAGATGCCCCTTTTGCGTGGTTGACTAGAGTAGTTGTGGTGGTAGATACTGAGGATCTCATCTGGAACGACGGGCGTTTTGCTAGGAACCCATTGGTCTTGGATAAACTATCAGCACCACCAATAGACTGGCGGCGTGCTGTGTTAACATTGGTTCGAGTTGTAGACATTCTCAGACCTTCCTCCAGTACTTTAAGCCGTAGCTGGAATTTGTCCTGAAGAATTTGATGCAGATCACAATGAAGAGATAGTGAAAATAAAAAAAAAAACTAATAGGATAATTGAAGAAGTTTATGAAATGCATCAACTCATACTTTCAATTGAGCTTCTGATCGTGCAGCCCTTTCAGCTATAGAAAGTTTATCCCGGAGTTGCTGCATTTCTCCCTGCACAAAGACAATTCCCACCACATTACACCAAAAATATGAACCATGGTATACTCCGTTTAGGAATAGGGAAAAGCAAAAGGACACTGTTCCATTAAAAGACTTACTTGTAAAATCCTTCGTTCTTCTAACCATTGTTTAACAGGCATTACTTTATCATTGCCATCTTTCCATTCATTTGCCACCACTACTGCAACTCTATTCGCCGAAACTTTCGCACGAGCTAGCTCACGATCAAGAGTTTTCCTTTCTTCCTGATATCAGCATAAGTGCAAATTGGCATAAATTACCATTCAATTATGTACAGTTAAAAGCAGGAACACGAGATCAGGCTATCAGGCATTACATTCATCTCCTGAACTTTACGCTGATAGTCTCTCACAGCATTTGCAGCTGCACCTCCAGCAAGAACAGCTTCTTCTAGCTCTCTGACAGTCTGAGTGAGCTTCTCAACCTCAGCTACTTTTTGGCGGTGCATTCTATCCAAGATTTTGTTCTCTTCCTGCAAAATGACAAATACTTATGTACTGTAGCTAATCATGTGTACTACACTGTTGCAGATGATTACTACTTCTGTTGTCCTATACCTGACAGATCTCAATCTGTTTCATCAATTCTTGGTTTTTGTTTTGCAAATCATCGACCAAAGAAGCTTTTGCTAATGCTATCTGAACTGTCCTTTCTGCTTCGAGCAGAGCTGCTTCTTTGGACTTCGTAAGACGATCCAATGCCCTGTTGTCATCCTGTAGTTTTGCGATCTAAAGAAGAAAATTAATGCCTTAGTCCTGAGTGTTTCAGTAGCAGCTCGCACTCAATCAATATAGAATAAACAGTGAATAATTATAGGTAATATACTGAAATTAACGATAGCACATAAATATTAATAATAGCATAAAGTATATACACCTCTACTCTTAGCAAGTTTCAGAATTACCGAGACACGCAACAAATTGGGATTAGGTCACATTATATTGTTAATATATCTCAAGATAAGATATGTAAAATAAGTAAGTTATGTCACATAAAGGTAATATCTTTGAGAAGGATTGCAGCATTACGGGCATAAAGGAGAGCTGTAAAGTAGGCATTTTGACACAAAGACGGGTTCACAAAGAACATTGATATTGACTGCAAAGAAGAAGAAGAAAAAAAAGAATCCAAGTATACACTTGGATGAAGTACCTCCTGACGAGCTATTTTCAGTTCAGCTTCCAATGGCGCAAGAATGGCCTCAATAGGGGGCATGTCATCATCCTTCTGTGCTGCATGAACCCTTCGAAGTGTTGCCTCTGCTGCAAATTGGGCTGCAAGTGCCGCTTTCTTTTCATCGTTGATCTTCTTTGCCTCAAGATTCTGCAGCGTCATTTGTTTTCAGTAACCGTTCTCGAGACAAGATGAGCTCTGGAAGAGAGGGAAAAAAAAAGGGCTGCTCCATTACCTTGCTTTCAAGGAGAGATTCTGTAAGCTTCAGCTTCGCATCCACCTTTGACAATTCTTCCGTAAGCTTACATCAATGCAGAAGGCAAAGTCAGGATTGCCGCCAACAAAAGTAAACTTAAAGTTTCACTACAAGAATGAGTCAAAATCTTTGACGATGCATAAGTTAAGGCTGTCAGGTATGGCCACAACAACTTAATCATTGAATTATCCCAAATTACTTAGAATGACTATTAATGTTGACAATTAGTGCAGCATGATGGTTACAGCCAGAAGAAGAAGAATTCATGTTCGATGACAAAATCACAAGCTAAACCAGTTAATACCGTGACTCACTGAGAATTCATTAAATCAAGGTGTTGGAGCAACTTGGTATACGTAAGCATTGAAGCTTTGGAACCTATTAGCTATATGGAGACATTACTAAGTTACAAGCATATGCAGAACATACTTAATGGAGTTTTTCATGAGTTATGTTCACACAGTCGTGAGTTACAAGCAGATAAAGAAATGACGTCATTTTCAAACTAAAATCTAGCAGGTCGCTAGGCATTAGTAGACGACAATGAAAAATGAAAATGAAGAAAGCAACTGGGATCTGCTTAGGACAACAATTGGCACAAGATGCATCGGTAGTCTAGTGGCTAGTCCAGAGGGAGGTAAAAGGAAAGGATTTTATTATTATAATTATTATTTACTGACATCCTCGACGGCCTTCTCGCGCGCTCGCTCGGACAAACGCAGAGCCTTGATCTCTGCCTGCGCCTCCCCAAGCTCCTTCTCCTTATCTGCAGCAGGCAGAGGGGGTTGCGAATTACTCTAAGATGCATGCAAAATAGAAGGGGGAAAGATCCGAGAGAGCGAGAGGGGAGATCCAAAGATCTAGGGGCAGATCAGATCGGGGCGGAGCGGAGCGGCATTGGACGACAAAGGGTGGATGCGCTTACACTGGAGCTCGTTCTCGAGGCGGGTGAGCTCGACACGGACGGGATCGGAGCCGTGGAGGAGGTTGATGAAGTCCTCGACCTCGAGGGCGGGCTTGAGCTTCTGCCGCTGCTGCGGTAGCTGCTGCTTGAGGCCCTTGCCGTCGCCGTATGGGTCGGCCATGGCGGCGGCGGGCCGGGGAGACTACGCCAGCTGTGCCGATCAGCTGCCTCTCTGTCTGCCTTTGACACGAGCGCGCGCAGCAGCAGCAGCAGGAGCCAGCCAATAATCTCTCTCTCTCTCCCTCTCTCTCTCTCTCGACCGAGAGAGGAGGAGGAAGGGGGAGAGAGAAGAAGAGGATGATGAGTCGAGTCAGCTCAGCTCACTGAGCCTCAACCAACGAACCAGCGCAGCAACAGCAACACCGTCCTGTCCATTTCTAAACGAAATGACCTTGAATTTTACTAATAACGGTATCAACAGCTACGACTATGGCCCCAAAAATTTTGATGATCAGACGTCATATCGAATCTTCAAATACATTATAAAACATTAAATATAGTTTATAAAACTAATTATATAATTTAGAAGGAATTTACGAGCCGAACATTTTAAGCCTAGCCTACTGGTTACCAGGACCTTAGGTTACTAACGTCCTGAGTTCGACTCATTAGGGGTAGGGTTTACGTGTGTGTCTCTAAAAAAAATAGTCCATGATTAACCATAACTAATATAGTAAATCACATGAACTAACGATGGATTAATTAGGCTTAAAAATCTAACTCGTGATTTCCTGACACTCTATGTAATTAGTTTTCTAATTATTTATCGAAATAGTCTTTTGACATCCGATCAAACATCCAATATGACGACCAACCCAAAAATTTTTGCGAACTAAGCAAGATATGCAGCTACTCGAAAAATTCTACCTACATACCGATTTTTCCTTTGCTCGGACACGTTGTCGATAAACAATATATTTTTGTGCAAAAAGTCTTTACGTATAAATTTATCGTCTCATATTTCTAAAATACAGTTAACTTTATCGTTTATACCATTAGACATTAAATAAATATCACAAAAGTTAGAAAATATTTCATTTTGTTCTTCATTTGTCAAAAAGACCGCAGCATATCTGCAACATTTGTAAAAGAACAAGTGGCCACAACTTCAAAGTCTCTCCAAATATTATAGTAGTTTGTCCAAAATTTGAAAATCAGTAGCAATAAATTCCAGAAAAGATAAACTTATTAGATTTTCATCAATTTGCTTCTTAGAAATTTCTATCCCCTTAAATAGCACTTTGAGTCTGCGCCAGCCTATGTGTATATTTTTTAGGCGGATATGAATGCACTACTTAAATTACTGATTTTATTAATACACAATCTTCTTGATAGATAAACTTTTTCTTAAGGGAAGATTTCTTGTGTGCACCTCAAAATTTACCCAAACCATTTTATGCACCTGTCAAGAACAAATCAGGTGCATAAAAATGGATTGGGTGAATTTTGAGATATACGCAAGAAATTTGTAATTTTGATTCTGAAGAAAAAAGTAGTCTACACTTAACATATAAGTAAAAGATGGTTAATCAATATGAAAGAACTAGAGGATAAGCCTTTTTCAGCTATAAAAAGGAGAATGGAAAAATTGTTGTACCTCGAGTATAGTTTTCTCGTCCTCTTGACGTTAACAAATTTGCTATTAAATCAATTTACTTTTAACATGTCACTTAGTGATGTGTTTCCATCCTTTGTCACTTAGTGATATCATCCTCGTGTCAGTTGCGCCCTCCACATGAGGTACAGAGAAGAGAACGACTCAACCTAACTCAGGGAAACCATCATCGAAAATCCAAAACCAGAAAAAAAAAACCATCATTGTCCAACTCAACTCAAGAAAGAAGAATAAAAGCAATATATTTTCCTTAGGGGAAAATTTCCTGTGGGCACCTCAAAATCCACCCAATCCATTTTATACACCTGTCAAGAAAATTCCAGGTGCATAAAAAGGGATTTCCCATGTCTAAAATGGTTGATTTTGATTCCGAAGAAAAAAATAGTTTACACTTAACATGTAAGTAAAAAATGGTTAATCAACATGAAAGAACTAGAGGATAACTGATAAGCCTTTTGTAGCTGTAAAATAGATAAAGGAAAAGAATTCTCAAGTATATTTTCTTATCATCCCGACGATAATAAATTTGCTATTAAATCAATGCACTTCTAACATGTGACTTATCAAATCTTAACCTACTTAACAAAATTTGAGGCGTTTCCATCATTCGTCACTTAGTGACGTCATTTCTATGTCAGTTGCGTCCTCCACACGAGGTGAAGAGAAAAGAACGACTCAACCTAATTTAGGAAAAACATCATCGGAAATCCAAAACCATGAAAAAAGCCATCATCGTCCAACTCAACTCAAGAAAGAAGAATAAGAGTAAGGTATCAAACATCAAGGAGTGAGTGAACATCCTGAAATGAGTGTCAAGCATGACTAGGCCTACACAGGCAGAACACAATGATGAGTCATTTGTATCATCGACACACATAGAATTAGAACTATTTCGGTAACATAGCACTCGCTTCGTAATAATTTAATAGATAATGTTGTTAATTTTTTTGACAAATATTTGACTATGTGTCTTATTGAAAATTATTGTGCAAATATACGTAATTATAAGTTAAATTAAAATATATTTTACAATAAGTTCAATCATAACATAGTGAATAATAATTATGTAAATTTCTTAGCAAAACGAATAGTCAAACATGTGTCATCGATAAAACATATAAAGGGAATTATTGTTTTCAATAAAGAAAAGAAAGTACTGCTTCATATTACTCCCTACTTTCCAAAAATAATCCATTGCTTGTTTTTGGTAAAACTAGTATCGTGCAAGTTTTTATACAGTGATAAACTTTTAATTTTATAATTAATTATTCATTACTATTCGGCTTATATAAAAAAATGAACTGTTTATTGTAATATCAATTTTGTGTGCTGTAACACCTGAAAATTCAGATCAAAATGCGCCAAGCCTTTTGTATGGTATTTCTCCGCCGTCTCTCACTCCCGGCGAGGCGAGCTCCCCCCTCCGCGCGCTCCCGTATTGCGGCGGCTCAGGACGGGCTTCTCCTCCCGCGAGCAGGGGCGCTGTCGTCCTTCGTCCTCACCGGTAAACATCCACATCCTCTTTTCTCATCTCACGCACCTCTGGAATCTGCATCATGAACCCTAGGTAGGTTATCTTGTGGATTTAAGGGAGGAGACTAATAACATGTTTTTTTTTTCTTCTTTTTGTTCCCAAAAAAAAGTTTCCTGAACCCACGCCCCCCATGTCCCACAATAGATCCACCCCTGGCTGGCTCTGACTGACATGGGATGCTGCAGCTGTTTTGGATTTCTCAGAAAACCCCGTACTCCTCTACTCCACTTCACAGCCTCCGATAGCTTCGACGATCTCTTGGTTTCTCAACATGATGGCGACGATCCGAATATAAGCTTTTACGCTGGACAGGACACCGATTTCCTTGACCAAAGTGATAATGGGTCACAAGGGCCTGTTAAGCGATCTCAAGAAATTATACGGTCCAGGGCTCAGAGTGGCTTTGTGTGTCGGCAAGTTCCAGTGAAGGAGACCAAAAAAGCAATTTGTCTCGAGGTACTTATTCCATGCTCCTCTAATCTGAGATATATAATTATCCAACTACCATCTACTTGGAAAAATACCCTCTCCCGTCCGTTTTGCATGCATAATGCCATTGCAAACATGAACAACTCTGGAAGATGCCACGTTTTCAATTTCTTTTGCTTTTCTTACCTTCAGTTTTTACGGAGGTTGTCCCACCTGTTATAAAGTTCCAAATCTCAAAGGTTAGAATGAACTATTTATTTCAGTTTCACTAAAAGTTTGGGCATATTTTTTTCCAAAAAAAGAAACATCTCGAAAAGAATTCCATAATTCCATATTTTTATTCAAGCATTCAGACACAAGTAAACACTAATTTGTGTGGCATGTTTAGGATGAAAATGGTAATAAGATGGTCAATGAATATATCCACCAGCGCAAGATTGGGTCTGGAAGCTATGGCAAAGTGGTAACGGGGTCAAAATTTTCTGTATTGTATTTCTGATAGTTGCATGACCAATTCAACTGTTGCTGTTAAACAGGTTCTGTACAAGAACATGGAAGACGGGAAGCTCTATGCAGTCAAGGTAATGATTTAGATGTCTTTTTGGTGACAAAGTTTCATGGCCACGAGCTATTTATTGCCTACATTTTCTTGTGGGTTTTTAAAAGGCCTTGTTTTATTTCTATGTAGTACCTGCACTTCTTTTCAAGACCAGGCTCCTATGTTTAATTTTGTTTAAATGTTACTTAATTTCTTGCTAACATGCTTATCCTTTTGCATACTTGATTTATTTTTACTACTAAGATAGTTCTTGGAGTTGCATGTATAATGCATTACAGTCTGCAAGTAATGTAGGCACAACTGGGATATGCACTTGGTGGTTGCATCTGATTTCTGATTCCTGGAACTCTTCATACCTGTTTGTATTATAGGTTTTGCACAAATCGTATATGAAGAAAATACATGTAGCACCTTCAGAGACTGCCATGAGTGATGTTCTTCGTGAGGCAAGTAATATATACTCCATATGGTATTCGAGAAAGCGAACACTATTGCTTGTCAACTGCATAGCACTCATTTAGTCACAATTCATCCTGCATTCATGAATTAATTCTCCTCCGGGAAGGGAATTCCCATGTGCCTGTGTTTGTGCGGTTTATCACACCAGCTTATTGCCCTTGTGAAGTACATCTAAAGTTTCTCTTTCTTCCTTGCCTGTAAATATATGTTGCCACGAGATCATATGGTCAATCTTTCTAAAATTAATGCCATTGGATTTATCAGGCAAAAACTTTCATAATACGTACTCCTTTGGCCACAAACACATGCCATTTATACTCACGTCTTGCATTTGAAAGGACTTATATTTGTGAGCAGAGAATGTAATATGTCAAGCACCAGTTGTGGGTTTGTATTGTCAGTAGTCCAAGCCTATGGCTGATTTTGCAGCGACAAGGTGATAATAAATATCGATATAAGAGATGCACCAAATGTTAATTTCCACTTCTTGGAAATAGTTCAAACTTTACTTATAGAATGCCACAGAAGCAATCTATACCGCACTTGCAATTCTGTGCGATAATTTAGCAGATCTGTTCTCATTCAAATGATAATAGTAACTCTTCTTGACAGGTATCCATCATGAAAATGTTGGATCATCCCAATATAGTAAATCTTATTGAGGTGATTGATGACCCAGAAATAGATAAATTCTACATGGGTATTTGTTTGCACTCTCTTCATTATAATGTTTTAGTTGTTCTGAGATGGCTATTTAATGCAGGCTTATTTGTGTTCCTGTTTCCAGTTTTGGAGTATGTTGAGCAAAAGTTGGTATGTAATAATGGTCTAGGAGAAACTTCTTCCAGAAAGTATTTGCGGGACATTATCTCTGGTCTCATGTACCTCCATTCTCATGTAACTTTTGAGTCCGAATCATATCCTTTTTTTTTTCTCTCAGACTGCGAGATGATGAATGACTGTTTCCTTCATTTGGAGATTTTTCTGGGCTGGAGTATTTAAATCTTCTTCCATTCTTTGTAGAACATCATTCACGGTGATATTAAGCCAGATAATATCCTGATCACGATTAATGGCAATGTGAAGATAGGGGATTTTAGTGTTAGCCAAATCTTCGAGGTACACTTTCATAGTCTTCCTTTTTATGTTTACTAGAGGAAACTCCGTGCGTTGCCGTGGGAAATTTGTATAACATATGTAAACATGAGGTTCCATGTATTAACCAATGTTGAAAATATTAAGATAACATATCTTCATAAGAGATCAAAGGGCACAGATGATATATTAAAAAATGTTAGGAATAAAGGACATGATGCGCATAGCTAAGATAGAAACAATTTGCACCATAGATAAATGATCCAAAATCTACAGGCAATTAAGGTGATGTGACTTCATGAGAGAAGAGAGAATTAGCATTAACTGCACTTAGTGGGGATCAACTTTATAAGTATATAGGATATCATGTTATCGAATCAGCTATCCTAAGGCCCTTGGTTGAATGGCAATACTACACCATAAAATAAGTCGATATGCCTAGAACTGATGGGGTTTACTTTTTGTTAAAATGCCCACATTTAGTATTTGGTTGTTCTTTGTAAATAAAATGGTATATTCGCAAATGCCAAATCATATAGTTGCACATTGGGTTAGCAGACAATCCTTTCCTTTGGAAAGTGTTTGTTAGTTTTTACAGGACCAACAGTTTCATTCCTAAATTAACTATTGTTTATATTTCAGTTCCCCTCCCTTACTGATTGTCAGAGCCCTGAGTCTGTATAATCACACAGTAATGCTTGGCTCTCAGTAAGAATTTCTGTCTTGATGGCTGTATCACAATTTGCAGGATGATGATGATACACTCCGGAGGTCTCCTGGTACTCCGGTTTTCACTGCACCAGAGTGCTGTCAAGGTAAATAGACTACCCATGTTTTGGTTACAAGCACTGCTTGCACCTACCAGGTTATACATTCTATTATTGTAACAGAATACAAATGATAAACAGTGGATGAGCAATGTGCATCCTTGGACAAATGATAAACAAAACCCAAATAAAAATAAGTCGGAGAACAATTGAATTAGTGATTAGGTGATGGATAATGGATGAATAGAAGAACTTATCCCGCTACTAGCCCATCCTTCTAAATTCAGGCCAAAGTTTTTCATGTCTTGTCTCATTCAGGTCTAACCTATCACGGTAGAGCTGCTGATACATGGGCTGTTGGTGTTACTCTGTACTGTATGATTTTGGGTCAATACCCATTTATAGGTGAAACTTTGCATGAAACTTATGACAAGGTGTGTATCTATCTTCTAATAGTTGCAGTATAGTAGTTGTTTTGGTGGGGGTTGGGGGTATTTGACCTGACCTCTAACTTTTCTGTCTGTGAAAACAGATAGTGAAGGATCCAGTGGAAATTCCTGATGGCATGAATCCCCAGCTGGTTGATTTGCTGGAAAGACTTCTCTGCAAAGGTCATATATCAGTAATCAGTTTTACTTTCCTTTCCTGTATATGAGGTGAGCCTATATGTATTAGGTTACTGATTGATGGTTTGCATTGGCCATTGCAGAGCCAGGGGATCGGATGACATTGCAGGGCGCCGCTGAGCATCCGTGGGTGGTCGGGGACGACGGCCCAATTCCTGAATACTGGTGTCGATGTGGATTTGGGCGTCGTAAACAGGGTCAACCGGTTCAGTCGCAGGCGTCTCAACAACATAATGCTGGTGGTGGCCAGTGACAGCAACAAGATCGATCCAGTGTGTATCAAGTTCTGGTGTATATATTATTCCTACTCTTACTCCTAAAAGATAGAGCTATTGAGTTGCGGGCAAAAATACGACAGATGCAGACATTGACGGTAGTGTAGCCAAAAGGCAAACTAAAGTTGGTGGTTTTCTCTCTCTTTCATTATACAGGCCTTTCACTGTGACAATCCCTTCATGGTAACGGAAACAGAATTTTATTATTTGTACGGGAGTAGACTACTACACTAGTGTGTTGCTCCGTGAGAATTTTATTTAATCTATGTGTTGCAATTGTAAGTTGGCAGCTTCTTGTTTGTGGCAGCTATCCATGCACAAGTCGCTTGTGTGAATTGTTATGCTGTAAAGTTTTCCAAAAAATAATACGATTTGTTTCTTGGTTATATTTATTTATTTACTAGCAAAATGACCATGCCTTGTTATGGAATTAAAAAAATCACATCGGTACATTGTACATCTATTTTGAATTTTACAGCTTAACTTTATAATTAATTAGAGACTTTTGCTTTTTGGTTTGGTAAAAAGATCTTCATGTTATTACATGCAAGGATGATCGTGGTTGGGAGCTCTATAAGTTAAAGATGTTAGAGAAGTATGAATAAATTAGATAGAGCTTTAAACCTATTTTAATTAATTTTTAATATAAATTTTAGGGGAAGGCTCTTTGTTTTAATGGATATAAAGGGGCTTGAGCTCCACCGCTCCACGCTACATCGGTCCGACCACAAATACTTAGGAAGCTAGTGATGAGGTGGTAGCAGAAGAATAAGGCCACGTTCAGATAAGGGAGTGATGAGTTAACTTATCCCGCGCACAAAACAGAAAAAGTACATGATTAATTAATTATTAAAAAATATAAAATAGATTAATATGATTTTTTAAAACAACTTTTCTATAGAAATTGTTTTAAAAAATATATCATTTAACAATTCGGGAAGCACACGCGCGGAAAACGTGGGGTAAGTTAACTTATGGCCGGTGGCCAAACAACTTTTCTATAGAATTTTTTTAAAAAAGATACACTGTTTAACGATTCAGAAAGCGCACGTGTAGAAAACGTGGGGTAAGCTAACTTATAGCCAGTGGCCAACATGGGTAAGGCTCACGTTCACATGGGCGGTAAGTTAACTCTATCGTTTTCCACGCACACGTTTTTCGAACTATTAAACAGTGTATTTTTTGCAAAAAATTTCTATAGAAAAGTTGTTTTAAAAAAATATATTAATCTATTTTATATTTTTATTAATTAATAATTAATTAATTATGTATTAATATATTACTGCGTTTTTCGCTTAACCATCTATCCTCCCCCCAAACACAGCTTAAGGGCCTGTTTGGGGAGCTTTAGATTCTGAGAAGCAACTGCTTGGTAGCCACTTCTAAGAATCTGGAAAAGCTCATAAACCCAGCTTCTTCAGATTCTGGATTCTTAGTTCATTTTCAAGAATCTGTAACTACATATTCTCAGAAGTTGTGGACCGTTTAGGGCAGCTTCTGGCAAAAACAGCTTCTAAAAAAGCTACAGCTGAAAGAAGCTCCCAGACATGCTTGTATGTATGTATATGAAATTGGAGTCGAGCTGGGTTGGGCCGTGTGGGCTGGGGGGCCATCCTGTCAGTGTCGGTGGAGTACAATAAAGCGCTCCGTCGACTCTCGCATATCGGCCGCCGCTATTGACTCGCTCCTCCTCCGACGACGACGATCCTCCAAACCCTAACCCTAGCTCCGCTCCATGGCTGAGGAACCCTCTCCCTCCCCCTCCTCCACCAAGCACAACCGCTCGCCCGACTCCGGTGACCCCGCTGACTCCCCTAAGCGTCGCCGGAGGCACCACCGCCACGAAGATGACGGAGACGACTCTCCGCTAGCCGCCGAGGACGACGTTGAGGAGGGCGAGATTCTGGACGACGCCATGGATGTCGACGCCGCCGCTCCAGATGCTGCCCCGGTCTGTCTCCGTCCCAACTTGACTTTTCCTTTCCTCCCCCTCTACATGTATGTGTATATGCTTGTCTAGTGGTTTCAAGGTCGTACCAAGGATGTATGTATGTAGCGTGTGCAAATACATGGCTTGATGATGATAATCAGCACGTACAACTCAAAAAGGCTCTCAATTGCCGCTACCTTTCAGTTCTCCAGGCGCAACACTTTGTTTTGCTGCAAACTTCTTTACTAGTCCTAACCAGGTCGGCTAGAGTACCTTGAGAATTTCATGGGTAAATAATATGCAATTTTCGTTGAAATTTTCTTCTGCTCTTCTTCATGCTTCCACCCTAATAGTGAACTGTGCTTATTATGCTGTGTTCTCTAATTTGCAGGAACATGAACTCTGTGGTAATCATGACCAATTGAACTCAGATGCTGATGCAGGAGTGCTGCGTGCTTCTCGCTTGCCTAGTCATTCATCCTCAAGGGATGAAAGGAAGTCAAATCACACTGCCCATGAGTCCACAAGTGGAGGCATCGTTTTTAGCGACGCTGATGACACCAAAGGGTATAGAGAAAGTCAAAGGGTGTCAAAATCACCGCAATTGACAAGGGGGAAAGATAGGAAATACAAAGACGAGCACAAGTCACATCGTAAAGATTCACATTTGAAAGAACACTCTAGAAGATCTCCTTCAAGGCACACTAGTCAAGATCATGCCAGGTATCACTCAAGGTCTAGAGATACTGGTGCTGAAGCTAATGGCTCGCGGGCAAGTACAAGGGAAGATTCTGACCGTGACAGCAATGATCGAAAGAGTAAGCATGGTAGGCATGCGACTAGGAGTCGGGAGAATGAGAGAGAAAGGAGCAGCAGCCATGTTGTTTGTGATGAAGTGTATGGTGAGCGGGAAATATATAAGCACGAAAGAAGGCACAGAGACAACCCAGTTGATAGAGACAAAATGGATTTGCATGAACTAACTCGCAGGGATAGAGAAAGGAGCAGCAGTCACAGTAGATCTGATCGTAGGGAGAGTGCACATCACATTCGTGATGAAAGCAGGGAAAGCGAAAGGCGGAGTAGTAGTTTGAAGCATAAAGATAATGATAGAAAGGACAGAATTAAGGATCGCTACAAAGAATCTGACAGGGTTGAAAGTGGGCATGATAGGGACAAAATGAGAGATGATAGAGACAGGGCTCGCCACAAGGATTTGGAAAGTGGAAAGCGGAGAAATGGTGAAGGAAAGGACAGAGATAGCAATATTGACAAGTACAAGGATTCGTCACGCTCAAAATACAACACTTCTGATGGCCATAAACACCGCTCAAGATCCAGGGAGAGAGGTAAAGGTGCTGAACGCAGAGGCCAGAGATCTGAAGGACTGAAGGAAAACTCTTCCAAGTAAAGCCTTTTTCACATGATTTGCTTTCCTCTTTTTGACACTTAAGAATTTCATAGTTCATATTGCTGTTTTCATGATGTTAGGGAGGAAGATGAAGAAGAGTACCAAGAGAAAATCGAACAGCAGTTAGCAATGCAGGAAGAGGATGACCCTGAAAAAATTAAGGAGGAAGCAAGGAGGAGGAAAGAAGCTATTATGGCAAAATACAGGCAGCAACAATTGCAGAAGCAGCAGCTGGAAATTCTACCGAAAAGTAATGATGAAGGTATCTTGAATATCCAAAATTGAGTGAGTATAATATTTTATGCTTAAATGAATTTATTCCATACTGACTAACTTGTGCCTGTACAGAAATGGTGGAAATGAATAGAGGTGATAATGCAGATCCCAAAGATGGTATTGATAGCAGATTTGTAGCTAGTGAGGAAGCTGAAAACAAGCACGATTCTTCGGATGCAATTGTGGGTGAAACAGATTTCACTGTGGGAAAGTCTCCTGCAAACAGTGATGGTGTAGGAACTTTAGATAATCAGAGAACTACTGGTGTATCAGGACTTGGAGAGGGCACTCCAAAGGTAATCATGTTCTTGTACCCTGGTGTTCAATTTTAAATATATAAATGAGGATATACATAAGTTCTATTTTCCCCCCTTTTTTACTTGCAGAGTGAGAGATCGGCTGATATGTTCTGTGATGACATTTTTGGAGAATCACCTGCTGGTTTCAGAAAATTGGTAGGCTTCTTTTCTTGCTTTCGTGTTTCTTTTGTAATGATGAATTAAACTGTTAGCAGTTTGGGACAAAAAAAGTCTGCCATCCTGTGCGTATAGTGCTGGCATCAATAGCATCATCATGCTGTAGATAAAACAGGAAGCAGGAAGAGAAAATAAGTCACCACACTAGAAGACATCAAAGCACTTCCACATATGATTCTTCAAAACCTTGGTTAAAATCTTACCATACTTGGATAGCATAGACAATAAAGTTAATTTGTTATTATCATCTAATGTTGAAACATCAAAGAACATGTAACTTTACAAGGTCAGGACCAATTGTCTCATCACATACAATCCCAGTACTTGAAGGAAAAAACCCTCTAGATTCAACTGTGAGGAGGTCCATCTTTTAATATGAATTATGGAAGAACTATGGATGTGTTTAGAGTCAACCTACTTGAAGAAAAAAGCCCTCCAGATTCAACTATGAGGAGGTCCATCTTTTAATATGAATTGTGGAAGAATTATAGATGTGTTTAGAGTCAACCGATCGAGTGAATGGCTGGTTAAGACATGTTTTAAAATCAGGGTAGCAAAAAAAGGTAATCCATCCGAGTGATGAGGCAGCTGGAACAGAGAAGGCGTAGGCACAAAGAGCATTAACTGTGAGGGATCCATTACACACTATGAAATGTTAGACTAGATGTGAGGCTATTAATCTGATGGACAGGATTGGTAGGTGCACGCTTCTATGGGTGGTCATAGAAAATAATAGAACCGATCCTTTTCTATATTAGTGCAGAGATATATTGTCCCAATGTTAGATACATAGAGCCACCTGTTTACTCAATGTTTGAATGTTATATTGTGCAGGGCAAGGATGATGGTTTGCACATTGAGAAAAATGCTCTTCATGACAACTGGGATGATGCTGAGGGGTATTATAGTAAGTTCCACTATCTCCCTTTTGTTTTGTAAACTGTGGTCAACAAACTAGTCCTACAGTGTTCATTCATTTTTCCTCCCTAACTTATGCAAAATTCTGCAGCTTACCGTTTTGGAGAATTGCTGGATGGCCGCTATGAGATTATAGCAGCACATGGAAAGGGAGTGTTTTCAACAGTTGTCCGAGCAAAAGATCTTAAAGCTGGGAAGGATGATCCTGAAGAAGTTGCTATTAAAATTATTCGCAACAATGAGACAATGTGAGTTAACCTCCCTAGAAGTATTTTGGTTTTGTTGTACCCCCTCTATTTCAAAATATAGTGAGTATTTGTTTTGTTAGTACAAGGGTTTTAGCAAAGATTACTCTATTATGATGTAATTTTTATGACGCAAAATTGATATTATTAGATTTTCATATTCGAAACTACTTTCTTATGATAATACTTTTGTGTCACAGAAGTGATATATTAATAGAGTAATGTTTAATCAAATCCTTGTCCTAATGAAACAAAAGACGCCCTATATTTTGCAATGGAAGTAGTAGTATGGAATAACAGCATGACCATTTTGATATTTAATTATACAGGTACAAGGCTGGTAAGCAAGAGGTTTCAATATTAGAAAAACTGGCAAGTGCGGATCGTGAAGACAGGCGCCACTGTGTGCGGTTTATTTCTAGTTTCATGTATAGGAACCATCTTTGCTTAGTTTTTGAATCTCTAAATATGAATCTTCGTGAGGTACTAAAGAAATTTGGTCGCAATATTGGACTTAAACTAACTGCTGTGAGGGCATATTCAAAGCAGCTTTTCATCGCCCTGAAGCATCTGAAAAACTGCAAAGTGCTGCATTGTGATATAAAGCCAGATAATATGCTGGTACATCATCTGACTTTCCCTATTTTCTTACACTGTTGTATTATTGCTGTTTGTTGGATACATAAATACACTGTTTGCAACATGCGAAGCTTGGTTCCTGTGGATAGTAAAAGGCCTGAATATTTTTGTTTTTATTTATCCTTGTTATACGCCACATTGTAGAATTCTGAAGTAAACATTATTTTTAATTTTATATGATCTTGCTATTTTTAGGTGAATGAGGCTAAGAATGTGCTGAAGTTATGTGATTTTGGCAATGCTATGTTTGCTGGAATGAATGAGGTTACACCTTATCTTGTGAGCCGTTTCTATCGGGCACCTGAGATAAGTGAGTACCTTTTCTTGTTCTTCAATCAACACACTGATATTCGTTTTGCATATATTCTGTCTGCATATATGTAAAACATGTGGTCTGATACACTTTTTTCTTGCAGTTCTTGGGTTACCATATGACCACCCATTGGACATGTGGTCAGTTGGCTGCTGTCTATATGAACTTTACACTGGAAAAGTCCTATTTCCAGGTCCATCAAATAATGACATGCTTCGGCTTCATATGGAACTGAAGGGCCCCTTCCCCAAGAAAATGCTTCGAAAGGTTAGACTAAGGAACTTACATCGCTTAGTATATCATGCTTGAATCTGTTGTTACCTATGAAGAAACAATCTTCTTCTGTAATTTCACTAAGTGAATATGCAAATACTTTTCTAAAGCATTTTTCCTGATTTTGCAGGGTGCCTTTACAATGCAACATTTTGACCAAGATCTCAACTTTCATGCTACCGAGGAGGATCCCGTGACAAAAAAGGTGTCTATGTAACCATTTTCTCTAATCCTTTTGCCTTAGTGGTTTGGATTATCTTAATGTACTCTTGTTTTGCTTGCAGGCTGTGACGAGAGTGATTTTGAACATTAAGCCAAAGGATATTGGTTCTTTGATTTCAAACTTCCCTGGCGAGGATCCAAAAATGCTATCCAACTTCAAAGATCTTCTTGAAAAAATATTTGTCTTAGATCCAGAAAAGAGGATAACCATATCACAAGCACTTAGCCATCCATTTATCACTGGCAAGTGAAAATAAGATGTTGATTACTCTTGGCACTGCTAACTTAGCATCTACCTTGTAAACTACATTTTGGGTCGCTCTTGTCTAATCATTGGCATTTCTGTCTTGTGTCTTCGGAGCTATGAGATCAGAGTATGTGGGCGAAGCTCGGAAATTCGGAAGAGATGGCTGTCTTACAAGCCTTGGTGCATGCAGTTACATTTGGATGTGTTCTGTTGCTTGTAAGACAACTGGCCAGCTGGCATTTTATTACATGTATACATTCTTTCCTATGGATTTGCAACTTGCAAGATATACATGATACTTTTCTTCATTTCGCTTG
Source organism: Oryza brachyantha (assembly GCF_000231095.2). Taxonomy (NCBI): domain Eukaryota; kingdom Viridiplantae; phylum Streptophyta; class Magnoliopsida; order Poales; family Poaceae; genus Oryza; species Oryza brachyantha. Next base: position 16,866,387 of record NC_023174.2, on the reverse strand, counting down.
ACAGTGTGCTGACTTGTACGTCTGGAAATCTAGGTTATACGTATAATTTTTTTTATGGAGGTGGTTTTTCCACCCAGGATTAACTTACTCTAGGGATCCCCCTAGTGCCTTGTCTGAATACAGAGGGTTGCCTGTTCTATCTATTGCTAATAAGTGGAGTTGATAAATATTTACATGTGCTTGAATTTTGTACAAATTGGCCAATTTTTTATTGTTGCTCTGCTAAATACTCCGGTCATGTTTAAGTTGTCTGTTTTGTATGCTTGGCATCAGGCATTTACTCATCTGGATATGCGTTGGATGGTCACGCTACTTGACAACCTCTTTTATTTAATGTTAACAGGGGCTTCTTTTTTGTTTACTTATTCTTTACATCCCATGATTTTCCGAATCTAATTACTTCTTTCATTCAGGAATCCTGCCAGGGCCTCTGCTGTGTGCACATTTTATATGCTAAAGGGCCAACATAAGAAGGTACCCTGATTGATATCTGGGTAACTAAATAGTTGCATCCATGAGTGATACATTTTCTCTTTTGAAGACATTATCTTTTTTGATCAAGTTGTCAGGATGAGTCAATAGATGACAATGGGAATTGATTTTTTAAAATATAGATGCACATGATCTCTCTACATATATACTCCCATCTTTTATTATTATTAATAATACTTTGGGATGGATATGTCTTTTGATATTGCATAGGTCACTGCTAGTTTGTCTTTTGATATTTTGTATGAATTGATAAATTATGCTTACCTTCTCTTACATTTGTTAGCTTCACTGAAGTGGTTTTAGGAATTCTTCTTTTCTTATGTACTTTTATGTGGAACATCAATTGAAAATTTTATTTTGCTTTTATGTTACTGAGGCCCTGGGATGGAGAATAGCTGATTGCGCTGCTTACACTAGCCCCCTATGATGGTAAATTCTTCAACTCTGTAGGTGCCCCATTCTTCCTAATCATTCTTATTTTACAGAAAGGATTTTGAACTACATCCCTAATTAATATGCAGCTTTACTTGTATTCCATATATGTACCCATTGAATATGGCTGTAGTTGTAGTAGTTAGGAGGTAGTACATTTGTTTTAGTGTCCATCTTGTTCCATGCACAAGCTGAAAATATGCTCTATAAACATGGACATAGTACTTACTGTTAATGTGAACATTTTTGTGACCTTCCATGTGATTGTAACTCATTGGTAAACAGCAGTACAGTTTATGGAAACTTTGGGTGCATGGGTACATAAATTTCCTTTTGTCTAAGATTAATATTTTGAAATTTACTTGATTTCTCTTGATGTTTCTAGGAAACTTGAGTAGGGTGGTAAGCCTTGCAAATAAGATCTGGTATGAGTAAAGTCATCCACCTAGTAAAGACAATCAAAATTATGGGCCTAGTTGTGGGTTAGATCGGGACAGACAGGATAAAAAGGTGATATTTAATTGTGCTGACTGTTCCCCTTGAAGAGAGCTGGGGTGACAAGCACTGAATTGATAATCCACTTCCTGCATGATAGGACGCTGGCCATTTCCATGCAACACTGCAGTTTAATTATAATTACACTTGGGGCAGTGTTTAGCTATTTCTTGACTAACAACATTTTGTAATGATTATAAACTACTGATCTAGTGATAGCTAAAATGCTGCTACCTCTGTTGCAAAATATAAGCATTTATAGGATTCAAATTTTGTACACAGTATAAGTACTCTTGCACTGGTTTCATTCTAATGATTCCAAAACCAATCAGGTACTTGGAAAGAGAATCTAAGGAATTCAAAATTCAAAAATTGACCACTGTAGTGACTAACAGGGAGTCTTTTGAGTTTTAACCCAACCTCTAAACAACCTAGAAATGCTTATATTTTTGAATGGAGGTCAGGGTTTACCTTACCGTAGAGACCTCTGAAGCCGCCACCCAGCGGAGTGCGATTATTGTGGTTTTTCTGGGGTTTTGCGCTGTTTTGCACCATGATAATTGTGGTTATCGCGAATCGTGATAACTGCGGTGTTTCTGCGCTGGTTTTGTGAGCCCTGATGGAGGTAGTATATAACTTTAGAGTAGCAAGCTAGCTAATAGTACTAACTGGGCAAAAGTTTATGAGAATAGTTTTCCATTCTATGAAATACTGTGCCCATTAGTAAGGGTACAACCTGACGAAGGATTGCGTGGTCTAAAATGTCAATAAGCTTGGAATGTCATTTTTTAAATAATTTGATTTTTTTTAATCTTGTTATTATGGCTGCTATCTTGAACCTTACATCATGAAACCATTTTTTGGGTTCATTCTTCCCCTTTCAAAACAAACAAATTTAAATTTCAGAATATTCTATTCAAAACAAATAAATTTAAATTTCAGAATATTATATGATGTTGGATTTCTGCAATTCTTTGCTTCAAGTGACTTTCTGCATGCCAAACAAAAACATTGAGAGTAAAAAACTCACATATGATAATATTCTGATCTGTCAAATCCTTCATTCCTTCCTTTCAGAGGATGGTTTTCCATGAGCTTAAGGTATGTGTGTTATACAATGTTAGTGGTAAACTGGAGTTAGTTAATCTGGATGAATATGGATTGTACTGTACTTTTCATTTCTCACTGATGTGCTATGCCCGAATCTATTCCCTCGAGAGTTTAGGCCGCAAATTTCCTCTTGTTCATAGTACAATATATTTCAGCGCTTCACCATCAGTTTATCTGGGCAAGCATTCACGTTGCAAAGTATGCCATTAAACTGGCAATTTCTTTGAGAACCTACTATTGCGTGATTGCAGCAGTATTCTTTGGCAACCCAAACAACCAAAGGCAGCATGATTGCGTTGTATGCGAACAGGCAGACTGGTATATAGTCACAACCAAAAGGTAAGACAACATCTATCTGAACCGCTTGTTGCATTTGGTCCTTACATCTTGGTTGGGTTCACTGAATTTTTTCTCCCTTTACTCAAAACCGGATAAGTGGTATTTCGGCAAGTTGTTATGCTACTTCTAGATTAAGTGAATGGATGCATTTAATCTTACTGGCAAATTTTGCTCGAGGAAACTATTACATATAGTTATGCTTAAACATAGAAAATTAAAAGAGATATATGTGCCACGTGCTTGCTTCTGAATTATTATCCTAGTCAGCTTACCGGCTGATATCGTGCAGTGTTTACATCCTGAACAAATATCATATCTGGATTGATCGGACCAGTTATGTTACTCGGCCAGCAGATGTATCTATATGCGAACCCAAGAGCTCCAACTTGGTAGCATACAACGCCTGGGCCACCAGTTTAGCCTCAGTTATTAACGTGGTGCGCTGGCTGATGAGCTGCTCATATTGTTATATCATTACGTAGTATTTGCTCATATTTCTTTTAGTCGGGTGGTTGATTAGACTACGCCGTTCTTTTCTAGAGATCACACGCAGAATAAGAAATGATTATCATATGATTAATTGAAAACTAAGTATAAAAAAGTTGAAAGAATTTATTTTAAATTTTAAAAGAAACTCGTATAGAAAATTTTCATATGAAACATACAGCTTATTAGTTTGAAAAGCGTGCTAATCTTATTTAGCGGTATAGAACGCCTTTGATACAACCAGGGGGGTAAGTGCACGAGGCATCATGTTGAGTCGAGCGGTGAGGAAACGCAATGGAAGAATGCGTGCGTTACACTGTAATCTATATAGACTAAACGGAACTAGAAAGGCCAGGTAAGAGCATTTCAAGAGCATGGATAAAATTTGCCATTTTAAAATATGAATAGATAGATTTTATCTTTAAATTGATACTCACTCCAGCAGACTTCATCCTACTCTTCAAATTCTAATGGCTATTTACTACTTTTAGAAACTTCACCATCTCTATATCTACGCTCTATGTTTCTCTAGAAAGTGGAGGTCCATCTCTATGTGACTATGTTACTCATGGTAGCCATCCAACTTGGTGGATTTGACTATTGAGGCAACAAGTTTAGATATTTAGATAACATGACAAGTCACATGCATAATCTCTTAAAGATTATAGTTTTGATATAATTACTAAAATTGCTATAGATAGTCATTGATCGTTCATTCTTTGGGAGATGCTCGTAAGTGTTAGCTTGACTCCGTATCACTATATTGTAAATGGCCAGATCTATTCAACCACCCTTCTTCTTTTTGCTTAAATTTGTACTTATAAGCTAAAATTTAAATTATAAACCTTAAATTTGGAGTTGATAGAAAAAAATAGCCATAAAATTTAAGGTCATCAATTGCTTGCACTCCACATGAAGTTGATAGAAAAAAATAGTCGTAAATAAACAGTAGTTAGTTCATCCTTGCAGTCATAGTTCATCCTTGCAGTCATCTTTGACTATGTGGCGCGTCTTTTGGGGTTGAGTTTACCACGTCATTTCTTCAAGTGGTATCAGTTAATTAGAGCATGCCTGATGATTTATCTATCTCATGCTTCGTCTATTTTAATGAAGGTTAAATATATGATTCAGCAAATCCTCCCACCCATCATTTTTAGCCATCTGTCTACATAGGGAATAAGATTAGAGTTTCTCTCTGTATTTTGAAATGGAGATGCAACACTATTTTTTGAGTTGTATATGTTTAACGAAAAACAAGGAACTAATATATATTAATAAAATATAATTAGGTGTGATATGGATAATCTGTTAGAGTACAAATAGACATGGAGGAGCAAGAATTTTTTTTGATGATCATTTAAATGGAGATACGAATGACTAAATTTTAATGAGATGTTAGGTAAGTTCTTAGCATCCGTTAATCTAGGTTATCTTTTTGCTAAAATTAAATACAAGCGAAACAACTTATTAACTATTAAAAAGTAATTTTAGTCAAATTTTGATATTCAAGTTCTTAGTGATAAAAATCAAATGTCAGAAAATAAAGTAAGATAAAAAAATATCCAAAGTCAACTCTAAATTAAGTTTTAAATGCTAAATTGTGGCTTATTTACTTTAGAAGGGACTAGGAGGTATCACTATTTTCTATGTAAAATTTGATATTTCTATTATCTAAAGATACCATGGGAAAAATGCTATAAAGAAAAATGAATGGAGGGATAGTTAGCGGACTGCGGGCTGCAGGTTGCAACCTGCGATCAATCATGTGCGGCAATTTGCCTGCAACAATAATAGTATCATCTGCTTTAATTTATGGAGAGTAGTGTAGTGTACTATAATGCTTGCTGATGCTATTCACACAAGACCAACCAAAAGAAATAGTAAAACGAAAGAGGGGTTCCGGCATGTGTGTGTCATCTGGGTCCCGACAGCTGCTGCGCTGACACGCACGACGTCGGCGCCCAGCTGCTGCTGCTCGCTGCGCCGGTGCTAAAGTCGGATCCTTTGCCCTTCCCGCCGGACCGGACGTCCACCAGGCCGCGGCCGTACAACCTCAGGTAGCCGAGCAACTCCGTCCTGGGAACTCCGGCGTCCATGGTGCCGTCGAGCATGGCCGACACCGTCGTCATGCCCGGCCGCAACGCCGCGTCCTCGTGAAGGCAGCACAGCGCCACGCGCACCACCCGCGCCACCTGCGACAGGTCGGCTCGTCCCTCCAGCCGCTGGTCCACTAGCGCCTCGTACCGCCCTTGCTCGTGCATCTCCAGCGCCAGCGCCGGGAAGTAGCCACCACCATCCGACGACGCCTCGCCGCTGCTGCTCTTGCCCGGCGACGAGCTCTGCCGCTGCAGGTCCCCCCTGCAGTTCTTCCTGCCGCGCACGATCTCAAGCAGCACCATGCCAAAGCTGTAGACGTCGGCCTTGTCAGTGATGGGCGCGTTGGTCAGCCACTCCGGCGCCAGGTACCCACGCGTGCCGCGCATCGTCGTGAACAGCCCCGACTGCTCCGGGCTCATCAGCTTCGCCAGCCCGAAGTCGGCGATCTTGACGCCGCCGCGGTCGTCGAGCAGGATGTTCTCCGGCTTCACGTCGCAGTGGAGGATCTTGCGGGCGCAACCGGCGTGCAGGTAGGCCAGCCCGCGCGCCGCGCCCACGCACACGCCCATCCGCTCCGGCCACTCCAGCGTGGCGGCGCCGGCGCGGAAGAGGCATTGGTCCAGCGACCCGCGGTTCATGTACTCGTACACCAGCAGCTGCCGCGCGCCCTCCGCGCAGAAGCCACGCAGTTTCACGAGGTTCACGTGGTGCACGTTGCCGATCACCGCCATCTCCGTCAGGAACTCTCGCCGCCCCTGCGATCCCAGGTTGTTCATCCGCTTCACCGCCACCGCGCTCCGGTCTGCCTCCGGGAGCTCGCCCCTGTACACGCACCCGAACCCGCCTGACCCGATCTGCGACTTGAACCCCTCCGTCGCCTCCTCCAGCTCCGCGTACGTGAACCTCGCCGGCAAGCCGGGGATCAGGACCTCGTCGCCGTCGTCGTCTCCCTGGCCCTCGCTGACCGACGACGCCTGCTGCGACGACAGCATCGGAAGCTTGAACCAGCTGCGGTTGCCGACTGGCTTCTTGCCGACCTGCCGGCGCTTGACCCACTGCGAGCCCATGACGTACACGAGGAAGCCGATGAGCACGGCTGCCACGGTTGGTAGCGCGATGCCGAACACGATGGTTATGAAGCTGAGTGACGAGCTCTTGCTGCCGTCCTGGTGGCGCGAGGCCGGCGGCAACGTCTTGATGAAGCCCACGGCGGCGCTATTGTCGCCGCGGAGCAGGGAGCCGATCTGGTTCTGCAGTAGGAAGCACGACTTGGAGGAGTTCCTGTAGAAGAAGCCGAGGCAGGAGCAGTTGGCCGAGCAGAGGTCGCGGCACGCCGGGAGCTCCACGCCGGAGGTGTCCGGCGACGCGAACTTGTTGGCGAAGTAGCCGATCCCCTCGCCTACACGGAGGCTCATGTAGTTGAAATTAGGCGGCGCACTGCTGGCGGCGGCAGCGCAGGTGTCCGCTCCTGGCAGCGGCGAGCCATCCGCCGGCGAGCACCCGCCGCCGGAGTAGGTGCTGAAAGCGTCGGGGCAGGAGCAGGAGGAGCCGTTGGTGCCGGGCGTGCAGAGGCCGAGGGACCGGCAGGCCAGCGGGAGGTCGCAGCCGTCGAGCGGCGCGGCCCAGACGGTCGGGAGCATCACGCGCGGCGATGTCGTTGCGGAGTAGGCCATGCTGAGCGCGCGGAGGCGGCCGGAAAGGTCCAGCTTGAGGAGGCGGGGCTCACCGTTTGTCGGCGGCGACGGGAAGCGCAGGCGGAAGACGGTGTCCCTTCCGTTGGCGGCGAGGAGGTAGAGGCCCGAGGAGTTGGCCGTCATGGAGTGGACGGCGTCGCTGGAGTCCTGCACAGAGTTGGGGTCGGTTGAGAGCGCCCAGTAGGTGAGGAAGGAGCCATTGTTGGTGGTCGCCCACTGCAGCAGCGCGTCACCGGCGGTGAGCAGGAGGCGGTAGGCGCCCGGGTTGAGGTCCTGGTCGGAGGCGGCGGACGTGAGTGGCACGCCGGCGAGAAGGGCCTGGCCGGGGAGCAGGGTGTCGGTGGGACGGTCGAAGGAGGACCAGAGCGTGGCGTTGGCAGCGTCGAGGAGGAGGAGGTCGCCGGTGTCGAGGAGGCGGAGCGCGGCGACGGGGGAGCGGAGGGGCGGGGTGGCCCAGGCGGGGGTGGTGGCGTCGGCGGGGTCGGAGAGGGCGAGGCCCTGGGCGGTGAGGGAGAGGACGGTATACTGGAGGATGGTGGTGCCGGCGGTGGCGGTCCAGACGGGGCTGCGGGAGGCGGCGTGGAGGATGGAGAAGAAGAAGTGGGACTGGCTGTCGGCGGAGGAGGGGGAGGGGGAGGGGTTGTAGACGGCGGCGGCGAAGGTGGCGTTGCCGGAGAGGAGGAAGACGCCGTTGGTGTCGAGGAAGTGGAAGTAGGTGAGGTTGAAGGGCGGGTACAGGAACTCCACGGGCACCTCGCGAGCTGCTGCAGCTAGCACAAGGCGGAGGAGGAGGAGGAGGAGGAGGACACCTGCCATCACCATGGAATCGCTTAGCCTAGCTAGCATCCATCATCCATCCATGGCGCCATGGCGGCATCGGAATGGAGGAGAGGAGCGTAGTTGACTCTTGGATTGGATTGCTTGCTGGCGATGGCGAGGAAGACACGACAGGTCAAGAGTGCCTTTTAATGCAATGCAATGGTATGGTAGTCAAAGCGCTACCATTGGCTACTTCATGTCAAAGCTTTTAATAGACTCGCTACACACACTGGTATTAATAAAAGGGATTAGCTGCTCTCTGCTCATGCCGTTATTCTTTTTACATGCTGTAGCTTTTATTTTGAACAGCCAAATTATATATTTTGGTAAATAAAATTTTCAGACAATTATATTCATATTCCAAAGTGTCTCACTCTCACCCAATATTACTACTACTATGGACTAGCTATTAAGATTATATGCTTTCATCAATTATAAAAAGGTTAATCTTCACTTCTACAATTTTTAAATCCACCTTATATGCAAAATCAAGGGAGATAGTAATTTACTATCTGTCAACATAATAAGTGTATTTCTGAAATTCAAATTTATCTCACAAAAACATGTATTATGAAGTACTAGTTGTAACATTAATTACTTCATATTTAAATCTCCTTCCATTTTCCCCCAACCTACCTCCCACTCCATAACATATCCTTATTTAACAAGGTGTATTTATATGGTTTTTTTTGCAACTAATTTGCCTCTCAGTGCTAGAAATGTACTTTATTGGGACGGTGGGAGTACATCAGAAATATAACTAACACTTTGTAAGGCCCTATTATTATACAAAAAAAAAAATCATATAACCACATTTAAAAAAAATACGGACTGACTTTATCATTACTTCATTATCCTTTTGAATGTGGGCTATTACATACAAATTTACGGTAATTTCTTATTTGCTACTAAAAGAATTCATGTGCATGTTATTTACCATGTAAAGAATTCAGTAAATTTATAGTGGCATATTTACCAGGAATCTATCTTACAATTTTTGGAGGGATACAAACATTATGCTTTGTTTATGTCTAATTTTCTTCATATTTTTAGATGATGGGGCTCAATCTAGGATGTTTGAACTGTTTTCTAACAAGAGTATTGTCCTCATGTTTCGTCTTGGACCCATTTCAATATATACCATTTTATTATACTTAGTTAAGTCCTTGTATGATCCAAAATGGTTTTGTCCCACCAGCTCAACAAGGAACTACAAATCCCCAAGGGGAATTACTTATGTGCTTGCCAAGTGCCTAGAACTGTGAAGGTTAGTTATGTGATAGCAAAAGTACAGTTATTTACCGACGTAACCTTTAATATAAATGTTGATGAGTCTTGTGGTTCCCTCGCGAAACCAAGGAGGATTGGGCATCTCAAGTTCTAGGCGTTGTCCATGTGTTTGGTTAATGAGACATAAAATACGAAGTGCGAAATAATTTCCTCCCACGCTAGGGGAATAAACCACAAATCCACAATGGTATCACCCTTGCCCAATCATGGATATAACAAGTGTAGACGGAGAAGGTAATTCACCCCCTCTTTTTGCTTGTGCTTATATACCAAAGTTTAAATTTTCATTTTGGTTTTTTTCACCAGAGTTTATATTCCAGCTTTGACTTTTAGATTACTAACAATACGTACATAAATTTTTTATTCACAAATTATTTTTCATTTGCAAATATGTCGTTTGACTTTTTTTATGAAAAATCCAAACAATCACCCCGTTATGGATAAACCTTGAATAGTGATATTTCACATATTTTAGGTTTAATGAGTGAATATTTGTTATTATTAAAAAGATTATTAGCAGTTGACCAGATAGTAGTAGTAATAATTACATATAATTTAATTAATTAATGAGGACTGGAGCCACCTTATTTCCACTCATATATATTTATTTTTTTCCCAATCATATTGATATAATGATTATTTAGTTGCATGTTGCTGCCTCAAGATACACCCAGATTTAGTAAATTACTTGTAGTACGTAGGCTAGTTGATCAGCGCATGTATCATTCATGATATGTTGAATCAACTTGTCACTAGTTTAAATATTTATCTCTATTTTTGTTTCTTGTCACTCTCATGCACCATGCGAATTTAAGTAGGTATCTGTTTTTTTTTCCTTCAAAACAACAGGTACGAAGCCGGCCAGCGGTGTTTGACCAATCGAAAGAGATTTGGATCCAGGACGGTCTGATCAGGCTGACAGCGCTTGATTAATTAATATTTAATTGTAGTAAGAAAAGTTAGTAGCTCATGGTAGGTTAGGTGCATGAAAAAAAATTGCATGATGATATACCATCATATTAATTCGATAGAGTTGCACCAAACCAAATTAAGGCTCTAATACTACGTTCCCTCTGTAAAAAAAAACCAATTCTTTGGTTGTTCAACGTTTGACCATCTATTTTATTTAATTTTTTTTAAAAAAATTATAAAAAATTTAGTCACACACAAAGTACTATTTATGATTTATCATCTAATAAAAATTAAAATATTAATTGTAAGTTTTTTAAATAAAACGAAGAGTCAAACATCGTAGGTAAAACGTGAAAGATTGATTTATTTTGGGATAGAGGAAGTAAGTCTCAATTAGAAAATACTCCTCTTTTATTTAACACGGATAGCTTTTAAGTTCACGTTTGATTATTTATCTTATTTAAAAATTATATAATATTATTTTATCATGATTTGATCTATTACTTTAGAACTTTAGAAATAACTAATGACTTTGTATATTTGCATAAAAAAATAGATATGACGAACAATCAAATATGATTCAAAAGTTAACTAACCACTAAACTTTGGTTGGTACTTTCCTTCCATCGTGCTCCCTCCGTCTTAAATCATGAGATTTCACATGAAGATTGAGACATAGAGAAATGACGGTAAAAGGTTGAGATGGAAAAACATAGAAATGATGGTAAATGGTTGAGAGGGAAAAACACGTCGTGTGGTGAAATTAAATATTTGATGGAAAACGTTTTATTATTTGAGAAAATACCTGTAACTATAAAATATTTACATTTAAAATTTTGGTATATCGAGATACAAAGAAAGTAGAGGTGCCAAATTTTACATAAAAAATATATATAGTAACTCCCAATGCTTCCTCGATAATGGTAAAATCGCCTGCTATAATTCACTAAGACGAGAAAGCCCTTAGAAAAAAAAATGCTATATCCTATTATATTCTGAAAACTGAAGTTGCTATATTTTGGAATTCGAGTGACCGATGGTGTGATTAATTAGTGGCACTAATCACGTCGGTCGGTCGATCGTCGTAGGTAGTTGGTGGACAATTCATTAACCCAATGGCACGCAAAGCACCCCTCCATTAATTCCCGTTCACAGCTTCCATTAACAAATCTCCAGACGACAAGACATGCGGCTCCATCATTTCTGCATCGGTGCTGCCAATCGACCTCACCTCGCCGGCCCTTTTACTGGCCTGTATGTATCATGCATGCATCATATAGACTATATATTACTTAGGAGTATATTCCAGTAAGATGATGCATACTTGCTCCTAGTAGCATGTAATTCACATACAAAGAGTATCATTGATATTCACCTTAATCCCTCCTTAGATAATAATAATAATCCCCCTCAATAGTTATGTAGGAGCAGCCCGTTTAAAGTTATACACATATATAAATGTAGCTTAATTCCAATTATTTTACATGTATGTGTTTCGGCGGATTATGCAGTCCGTCCTCCATTTTTCACTGCCCCGCTGATTGTTTTGCCAGTTGTTCCTGTCAAGGGCAAATTAAACAATGCATATCATATCGTGTGTATATTTATATATATATGATCCCATGGGCCAGAAAGGAAAAAAAAATGCATTTGAGCTCAAAACGATTGAATCCGTACCTCGTTTACAAAGAAAGCATGGAATCCGTATGGGACCCGGTTTGGTAGCTCAACAACTGCCACCGGATCAGCGGACATCGTCTTTGCGTCGATCACATGGACTTGGGATTTCCTACATCAACGACGCAAAAACAATTTGATTATAATGTAAAGTAGAAAAATGGAGAGATCAACAGGTGGTCACGTATGCTTTGTACTGGATAGAGGAGTACATCAAGCACGGGGCAGTTAATTGGTATAGGGAAGAAAAATTATCAGAATGCCCTACCCTGTTTTCTCATCGTGGACAAAGAATATCAAATAACCGTCATCTTCTTCTCCAGATACACCTGGCTCCTTAGGCACAAAAATTGCCTCTGAGCCGAATCTACCAGGTCCCAGGTCATATATTCCTTTCACAGTTCCTCCCACTTCAAGCTGTTTCTTGCCACTCTCTGGTTCAGCATGTAGATCAAATTTTACAATGCCTGTCACCTTCGCTATGCTGTCCAGTGAGGTGCAGTACACATACCGCTGCTTTCTGTTTTCATCAAATTAAAGTACAAGTACGTTAGAAGGTTCTCAATGATGCTAACTTCCATATATAGGACCACCATCAAATCTTTCTACCAATACAACAGAAATGAAAAATGCAGCTGACAATAAACAGGTTTACTCATGATTTCCTAGCGAAAAACCATCACACATATACTGCGGTTGACATTTTCCGATAAAATTTACCTGCCAGTGTAGCTCTCATTAATTCGAGGAAAATCCACAGTAGAAACAGAGAGTTGCTTTTGCGAAGCAGCACCAGTTTTCATGTTGAATCTCATCTCATACCTAAAAAAACATAACATTGGGTCAATCATTTCATTTCTTGGAATTTAAATGGCGACTGAGACTGTAGGTACATACAGCTCATTCCCGAAGTTCTCAAGCTTCTCGCTTTGGTAACCGTTAACCTTGTCCAGGTCAGGATCCTCAAGGCGGCAGGTAATTAGGATAACTTCGTCACCCTCTTCCCAAGCATTTGCTGTGACAAGAGAGAATTCTAATGAGTGATGAGCATAGCTAACTTTGAACAGCATGAAATGAAATACTGATATATCTTCTAGTTCCCCTTTTCTAAGCACAAGACAAACTTCTGCTACAGTTCTTAAATTCATCCTCATGTCCAACGTACAAACTGCTGTACATTTGAAGTTCAAGAAGGTTACAGATGGCATACCATTGTGGAATATGAAGCAGTTGGGAAGTTCAAACCATCTGATATTTTTGTCATCCTTTTCATAACGTTGGAGTATACCAAAACGAGCTTTCTTTGTAGGATCAAACTTGTAGATAAACTCGCCGTTCTTCACCATTTCCTTATAAAATGATGGGACATGATAAGAGTCAAATTATGAAGAGGTTTTCTCATCATTTATCAAATGCTTATGTGAACATATGTCCTACCAAAAAAAGTGTGGAAAAATTAACTATTCTTGAACTGAATGTATAGAGATGGAGTAGAAAAGGAGGGAAAGTAAAGAAGACATTCATCATGGAGAACTTAAGAAAAACCAACGAATGCTCCCTTAGGATTTAAAACTAGTAAACCGCTATAAAGGTATGTGTACTAACTAGGATTTCCTCCGTTTCACATTATAAGATGTTCTCTCTATATTCGTGTGAATGCTAATAAATCTGAACACATATATAAAATATATTTATTGATCCATGGATAAATCTACATAGGGCTAAAACATATTATAATATGAAAGAGAGAGAATAACAATCTGTACATGCTGAAACAGTCTCCTATGGTTTGGTCGATATTCTCCAGTTACAGTCAAGGCAATGTGAAACAACTATGATTATTTATTAACACAGTGAAACAAGGGGTAGAAAAAATTGTTGCTGCACAAATTGCCAGAGTAGCATGAACATCACGCACCTTTGGTCGGAACAACAAAGGAAGGTCCATGAAAATAGAGTAATTCTCTGTGATGGCAAAGTCATGCATCATTACAGGTTCTGGAATTGTTATTGGCACAGGATCAAGCATAACTCCATCCTTGGTAATGACTCGGTATGTACAATAAGGAGGTTCATGCGAATATCCAAAGGTGAACATTTCATCTGAAAGAAAGGTAAATAAAAACCTTTTAGCACAATTATGGTAAACAACAGGGAAAGCAAGAAATAGCATGAGTCACTGTTGGATACCTGTAAATGGATCAACCTTTGGATGAGCAGTGAAAGAATGTTTCAACCTTTTGTCGTAATCCAACAATCCAAGAGTTTGCAAGTCTCCATCTTCAAGGACCTTAACAACATCTGAAAACGAATGTAGAAACTACAGTTTCACAATTGCAAAAATAATGATTGTTGTGGATGATAACAGCTGATAAACTGTTACAGTTATCAGAATCTGTACACAACTTACAATTAACATAGATGTAAATCTAAAAGAAAAATCATCTAGCATGCAAAATTGTTCATGAGAAAAAAAATGAATTTCCTACAATGGTATATGAACTTTCAATGGCTTCTGTAGTGGGTTAGTGGCTATAGAAAAATGTCAAGAGTGTTAACATTTTCAACTAGATGTGAAAATACCAAAGTGGGTCTAGCTGTATATCCATCTTTAATTGCAACTTCCCCAACTAGACATAATGGGTTGAGAACTTACAGGGCTTATCTGCTTCCGAAAGGGCCATGAGTTTACCGTGATGATAGATAAGTGCAGTATTAGCTGAAAAACGGGCAACAAATCAATAAATTGGTTTTACATCAAATTGTCATGAAAATATGAGCATAGCGTCAATGTAGTGCAGAAAGAATGCCCTGTTTCTAAACATGATATTTAAATAGATAGTGCATAAGACAAAAAGAACCTGTCCCAAATCCATATGTAAAATCCAATACTTTGAGTTTTTTCCGGAGTTGTTGCATTTGGACCATAAACAATCCAAAAAATCCCTTCAAGTCTCCAATCTGTAAAAATGTAAAAATCGGGTAACACACATGAATGTATTACACTATTACTGATTGTCAATGGCAATAAAGAAACCCACGAGGAGTGTGGAGAGCTGGAGAGTTTGGGTACTGAATTAGTTATCAACAGGATGTTAGGCTTGAATTTTTTTATAGTACATTTAAAGATGACCATGAAGTTACATTGATGTCACAAGAGGTCAAATACATAGTCAGGCAGTAAGTGCAGAAGCAAAGAAACTAAGGTCTAGGGAAAGTTCAAAGCTGATATGCATATCAAATCAACAAGATTCAACATTGCAACCCAATATGCAAGCACAGAGAGATCTGTGAGAAAGCCGATAACCAAAAATACGCTGAAGAAAATTATGCCGGCCGAGCTATGTCGTTATGAAGTACTAGCACTCAAGTGATTACAAAAAGATGGGAGTATTAAGTCGAATTCAGAAACTTAATTAAAAAGGTACAAAAGTCACTCTCGCCAACAAGTTGAACAAAACACATTTTAGAGCTTTAATTAAGAAAATATTATAGTAACAATTGGTTGATTGCAAAGGAATAAAAATTAGGTTTTCTACCTCAAACAAGTGAAGTTACCTTCATAAACTTTGCTCCACCAAAATACTCTTCTTGCTTGAGGCGAGAAGTCTTCACATATCTCGACACGTAGGTAGCTTTTCCATCTTTAATACGCATTGCATGGATCATTCTGTTAGAAACAATAAAGTTATTTATCAAACTTTGAAACCTCATTGTCACTTACATATAAGTATTTGTTAAACTCCTATTTTTCACTTCCAGAAATTAAAAAGAAACACATATTGATTGATAATATTTTGCAATATGCTTTAAGACTGAAGAATAGATAATATGCCATCAGAAACATTAAAATTTAGATAGTACTAAAATTGCCCAAGAATCCATGAAAATACATACGTTTAATATTTGGACAATACTAAAACTATTTTATATATATATATATATATATATACATATCTGTGTGTGTGTGTGTGTGTGTGTGTGTGTGTGGTAAATATGCCCAACAATCCATGGAGATATATAATGTGTACGATCTGCATCAGAATGATCTAGTGTGTGCACATCTGGTAGTCTGACACTGAATCTTCTTTTTTTAGGGAATCCGATACTGAATCTTTAAACAGTAGAGAAAACTAAATTTTCCTTTACATATTGAGATACAATATACATGAGAATAAAATTCTAAGAAAAATTATATTAAACAATAGGTTTTATCATGTAGACTCGCATTGGAAAGAAAAAAAATGGGGTGGTTGAAAAAGCCAAATGGCATATTTGCAAATGAAAAATAATTTGTGAATAAAAATTTTATACACATATTCCTAGCAATTTAAAAGCCAAGAATGAAAAATAAATTTTGGTTAAAAAAACCCAAAATTAACTCCAAATTTAAGATTGAAAATTCAAATTTTAGCTTACAAGTAGAAGCAAAAAGATGGGGTGAGAACCTCCAATTTAGGGGCAGACAGAAAACCTTAGTCAACTGCTATTCTGCTAAAGAAGTAGGTAATTCAATACTTATTTGACAGAATTAAATGTATATGCTAAGAGAAACAGATACGCCGTTAAGGATGTGCATCTGACCACAAAGGGGCCAATAGGACATACCCATCTCCATCAAACCTGTAGAAACAAGCAGAGAATATGAAATCAATTAAAGAGGTTATGTGTATATATGGGAGCAACATATACGAGGATGAGCATTTGTGTTTAGAACACATTGTTAAGATAAACCATTCTCCATTTTGTGCGCATAACGCAGATGCATAAACGGAAACATATTCGGATAACATTTTAAAATATGTGCAGTTTGTTTTGTTTAGACGCAGTAATGAAAACAGGATACCATCCTGTAACAATAATGTCTTTTAAGACAAAGGAAAATTGTCAGCAAGCAAGAGTTGATACCAATGATAGCCCGCGACAGGGACAAACTTTGGATTGGGCCCCACCCTGACAAACTCTCCATTCAAGCATTCCTATAGAACAGTAAAACGGCAAGAAGGATCACTGAGTGAATAATAAAGGAAAAGGCATACATGATCTAGTGATATTCATAAATATATAAGGAAAAAGTTTGTAGAGGTAATGCTGAAAACATTTGTCAAATACCAGAATCTTTAATCATATCACCATATATGTTGTTGCTACTGCATAATTTTGATAAAGAGAATATGTAGTCAAAATCTTTGGTGGTTATAATTTTGAGAGGTGATAAAATTCAAAAAAGAAGAAGAAAGAGAAGGAATGAACTCCGAAATTAGTTTTGGTAGTGTAAGCACATAAAGCCCAGATCTTTGACAGGCGACGGCAGCAGGAATAGAAGCACTAGTTTGTGCAGTGCATTAATTGCCGTGACTTGTGAGGCTCCGCTCGCTCATCATCATGGAGTAGTATAGGATACCCAAACCAAACATAGGAGTACTTGGATTTGGGGTGTTTTTTAATTCATTGTTTGTTGAGACGACAAAGATTTGGACTTTGGGTTTGGGTTTGGGGTAGGGAGGAAGAAAGAGGGGAAAGTGGTACTTTTCTCTCTCTCTCTTTTTTCTATAATAGAACTCAAAAGCAGGAAGTATTTATTATTAATGTTGTGAATGGAAAAGAAGAAGAAGAAGAAGAAGAAGAAGAAGAAGAGGAGGAGGCACGTACGGGGAGGTGACCGCGGACGGGGAGGCCCTGGGCGGGCGGGGTCTCGTCGCGGATGGGGGCGAAGTTGCCGGAGAGCCAGTGGAGCGGCTTGGAGGCGTCGTGGCCGAGGCGGACGGCGACGCGCTCCAGCAGGTCGAGCGCCCAGGAGGCGAGGCCCCTGCGCGGCTGCGGCTGCGGCTCCGCCACCACCACACCACCGGCCTCGTCTTGTTCTTGGTCTTGCGCCAGCGCCATGGGGAAGGGAAGGGAATGTGCTACCTGACCTGACCTCACTCACTGGAACCTCACTCAGATTAGAGAGATGGCCGGCCAGATGTCATGGAACAACCGAGGGTTTGTTTGTCGTTCTCGTTGTTGCTGCTACACTACACTACACACACTCTTGACGTGTCTGCCCTGCATTGGATGTTGGGAGCAGCAGCAATCCATCCATCACTCACTCGCTCGCTGCGTCGACTGGTTGGTTCCCCCTCTGCCGCGTTCCCCTTCCCTCGCTCGCCTATTTTCCTGTGGCTTCTATGTATTGCATTCTTCCTTCCGAACCCAAACAAAACCTACCACATCCTCCTGTTTTGCAGAATTTTCAATAGCAAGTTAGAATTTTTTGTGTGTTCCAAAGAGATCCTTAATTTCCTTCTTTCCTTTTTCGATGGCTGACGATTCGATTCCGCGTATTCCACGTTAGTTTTCA
The DNA here is from genome assembly GCF_000231095.2 of Oryza brachyantha. Lineage (NCBI taxonomy): Eukaryota > Viridiplantae > Streptophyta > Magnoliopsida > Poales > Poaceae > Oryza > Oryza brachyantha. Next base: position 16,848,201 of record NC_023174.2, on the reverse strand, counting down.
AGATGTCTTGATCTTTGCGGTAAATTAGATTGTAATAATCATAAGCTAAATCAAACAAGGCTTAGTGTGGTTCAAGTATACCAGATCCATTGATCATTTCTAATCTAACTATAAAAAGTACCTACTAAGAGTAGTAGTTAAAAAGTGGATAATGTATTAACTTAAGGATTTTTTTAGGGTTTAGCAAGTTTATTTGGACCCTTCATTGTCTTCAATCCAATGATCCATACATCTCTTACCTCATTGGTGGTAATAGTATTTTATATATCATAAATAAGGAAACAAAATAAAACATTACATGCCATTGAAACACATGGTATTTGTTTGGTAAGTACCACCCCTAACATATAAACGTTGGTTAAAAAAAATATTGCCATTAAATTTCAAATATATCTAAACTCCTAAAATCAAAAGTTTTCAAATCATCTTCCAATTTGGTACTAAGATCTCAACACCCAGATTCAAACTCTTGAGAAAAGTAGTAAACATGTTTGTTTTCTATTTCACAGTAAAAAATAATTCGAAATATTTTGGAATTTTAATTCATTTATTTGGTCAAACTGAAATTTTAGATTCAGATTTCAACCAAATATGCAAGAAATTTATAATAGTAGTCCTAATTATTAGTGCATGGATGATTTACTTTTTGGAAGAGGTATTCATTACCGCATGCATGATTTACTTTTGGAAGGAGTACTTAATGCATTGATCCTTAATGAAGTAGTATTTTTATTATCAGAATAAGGGGCTAATAATCAAGGGTGAGGATTAAATTAGATATCTTAAAAAGGAGGTAAGATGGAGTACCTTAAAATAACTGTTAGGGGTTGTTTAGATGGGACTAAACTTTTTAGCTCTATGTAACATTGAATGTTTGGATACTAATTTGAAGTATTAAACATAGACTAATAAAAAAACTAATTTCATAAATGAGTAGTAATCCGTGAGACGAATTTTTAAAGCCTAATTAATTCATAATTAGAGCATGTTTACTGTAGTATCACATAGAATAATCATGGATTAATTATGCTCGATAGATTCGTCTCGCGAATTAGCCCAAAATTATGAATAAGTTTTATTAATAGTCTACGTTTACTATTTATAATAAGTACCTAAACATTCAATAGGACAAGGGGCTAAAGTTTAGCCCTTGTCCCAAACACCCCCCTAACTTAAGGATTTTTTTAAGGTATCCTTCGGTGCATGTGAGCCGTCTATTAAAGCTAATCCAATGGTTTAGATATATCAATAGGGTGTTGATTAAATTGTGTAGTAGCGTAGTAAAGGGGTAATATGGACAAAAAAAAAAAAATACTGTGCCGTTATTGTAATTTCTGAGTGTTTGTAGGGTATAGCGCTAAGCCAGGTCCTGTCCTACGGCAACACAGGATGTCGCCGCCGCCGCCACGACTGCTGCTCCTGCGATCGTGAGGGTGGGGAAGGAGAGGGAGCGGGAGCGGGAGCGGAAGAGGGAGGGAAGGTCGCCGTCGGGCGAGCTGTCGCTGCAGCTCGAGCATGTCTCCCTCTTCTCCTTCCTCACCGACCGCCCCCTTGGTGCCGCCGCGGCGGCGCGCACGCCCTTCGAGGAGCTGCTCGAGGGGTCGTACGACCCGACGCCGCCCCCGCCCCCATTTCCTCTTCCTCTTCAGGCGGAGGCCACGCCGATGGACGCCGACGAGGTCATAGAGGAGAAGGACCGCGGCATCCTTAGCCAGGATTTCTTCTGGTAGGTTCCCGATTCGTCTCAAAGTTGTGCTTTAGGTTTGCTTCGAGGGGGGTAATACTTGGATTAACCCTATTCCTCATCAATGTGCTTGTTGTTCTGCAGTACCCCGGATTACATCACGCCGGATGCGCCACAGCTCGCTAGCGGATTTGGCGCCAATAAGGTTGGGAAAAGGGGGCGCTTTTGTTTTTGAGAGGCAAGATAGATCGATTGGAGTATGGATGTTGAGCTGTACTTGCGATTTTGCCGAATTTTTCTGAGATGTTTTGGTTGTGATCTGCAGGATAATATCCCTTGCCCCAATTCTCTAGAGAAATCGGTCTGCAGGAGCAAGAGATACAAGCTAGGTGGGACTTCACGCCCCTAGTTAATAAGCAGTGGCTCTCCACTGCCGGGTGATGCCTCCACCATGCATCAGGAATCCATACCTCAATACAAACCATCAAATAGATGATAATGTTTTCAGAGGGCGACAATGCAAATCATCAGGTAGCATTGATGCACCATATACTATTGGAACATAATCATCTCCATCCCCTCAAAGCTACCACGTATCTGTTTTTGCAGCAGTATAATTCTCTCGGCACACACTTTTCATATTTAGGGTTTTCTCCTTCAGTTGGTGGTGATGGTCTTTCACGTTACCGAACTGATTTCTATGAGATTGAGGTATGCTCTGAATATGTATCGCTTATCTGTGTCTATCTCGGTTACACTCATTCCATTTTGTGTTGATTTTGGTTATAAACATACTTGATTTTCAGCAAATTGGACAAGGAAACTTTAGTGTTGTGTTCAAAGTTCCGATGAGGATAGATGGCTGCTTATATGCAGTAAAATGGAGTATCAAGCAACTGCATAATGACCGGGAAAGGTATTGTTGTAGCAGTCATTGTGCTTAATGAGTTACCATTACAAACTAATGTTGCATCCTTGTGTGTTGGCTCTCTCATTGCAGAAGGCAAGCAGTGAAGGAGGTTCAAGCTTTGGCAGCCTTAGGCGCAGGATTAACTATAACCCCCTAATTTGTAAAACCAACTCCACCTAGATAATTACATGATGCATCTGGTCTACAGCAAATTGCTATTTCTAGCACATGTTACTTGTTGATTTGGTTTAGCTAAGCCTTCAAGATTACTGTATATATGCTCTTAAAATTTTTTTTGAACTAGAAAGGGATATATATATATATATATATATATATATATATATATATATATATATATATATATGCTCTTAATGCCCAAACTTTCTTTAAGCCTGCTCTTAAAACATTTGCTCTCCAATACCAGTCCATCCTACATGCAACTCAGCATTCTCTTTCTGCTTGTCTTCAGTCCATGATGGATCCGAATCCAGTGAGGTGGCCTTCTGCAAAAGACATCCTGAGACAACCCATCTTTGAGAAGCTTCACAAGGCCCCAACATCCGTCTGATCCCGGTAGCGTGATGCTGTGTCAAAACTCAATCAGCCGCTGCCAAATTTTGTACATCCACTAAGAGAACTGCCCAATTGTGAACTACTTGTCTCCAGATAGGCAGATTCTTTGCACTTGTGATTGGCCCAATATGATTTTGTATAGAGAATATGAACACCAAGCATTGATCTGATTTCTTTGCTGGGAATTTGAGTAATGTTTGTAAGTTATGGATATTGTCAAGCCAAGTGGCTTTGGCTCCTAGCGTTTTTGTCGTGCTCTGAGTTTGTCGTGGAAGGATGGGGCATCTGCCGTTCTATGCATGCTCAACGCCTGTTCGTGGCTTGTTTTTCTTTGGATTTGTGCATAATAATCTGGTTGAATGCGATTTGATATCAAAAATTAGTCGGGTGGTTTGGTTGCCTGCTAGTGAAGTTTGATAACACTTGTCTTTAGATCAGTTGAACTCCCAAGATTTTCTATGTAGGAAGCTAAAATATCAAATTCAAAATTTGATATCAAGATTCTCTCTGCTGCGGGCGTTTTCTTTCTTCCATCAGATGTGTTCTTTTTCTTTCTAGGCCGTGCGGTTTAGCGGATGGGCCTACTATCTTGGTCCAGTTAGCAAATAAAAGAAAAAGACTAATTTACCCCTCTTTCTATTTAAGCAAATGACGAAAATATCTATTAAAATCAACTGTGGTGGATGTAGCTACTACGTCTTTTAAGTAAGAGGTACCTTACCGTGAAAGCGTCCTAACTTAAAGGTTCGATGCAAGGTTGATAAGTCTAATATCAAAACACAAGGAGTTGTTAAAAAGGGCGGATCAAATTGTGATTTTCTGTCTCTTGTTTGACCGGTGGGCAGTCCGAGAGAGATGGCAAAGGAAATAAGTTCCGAGCGATTGATTGATTGATTTACTATGTGGTTGATAACGGATCCGGAAAAACAAAATAATTGACATAAAACCGACTTAATGACTTATTTTGTTCGGAGGCTTCTTCGGTTTTCTAGCCGAGTATGTACTCTGTAGTGTTCATATTTGGTGGAGGGAGCGAGTGTAGTAAATCGGCCCTGCCGAAGAGGTGCAGCAGCAGTTTAGCGCTTGTTTATAGTTGTACTGGCCTCTTCACCCTTCTCTCCTCCATCTTAATGAAAATTTAAACAAGTATTCAATTGATTTGTCAATATTACCATTTATAATCACGGGGTACCAGATTAAACATAAGCTGATAATTGAGTAGAGGACAGAGTTACATGGGATAATCTTGGATTAACAATACTAATGTAATGGGTATGAAACAACACATCTCAATCAAACATGTTGGGAATTAGGGTGAAGCGGGGCAGGACATTTCATAGCGTAACCTCCCAAGCAACGTAAATGTCTCTTACAAAAAAAATTCCTTTAGTAAATACATACATATACCCCCTGCATCTGACTGCTACACCTCATTTGTTTTCTTTGGAACTTTTTGAGAAAAAAAAGTTAAAAAATTAACCGTTTGCAACATTGAGTTTTTTTGGAAAGAAAATAAAAAATTAACCGTAGTACTTTGGATAGAATACTAAGATAAGAATGGCGGTAACATTCGGTGCTATTAAAGGGCACGATAAACTTAGGGGGCTATATATTGGTGAATTTTGTTCCTTTCCACGTAGGCTTTATCAAGAAGAGGACGTATGAATTATGAGCAATTTTATAATACTTTAGAAAGTACTAAAATGTAAAAAAACTTTACCTCTTGGTACTACTTAAAATTTTGATATCTCTCAGTATTTACTTAAGTACCGTAAAATTACTCATAAATGTACCATTTTGAGTCGGCATCGATAGATTTAATTTTTGTCATCTTTGTGTAGCTATGCAAGTGTTGTAGTAGAAACATTCAAACAAGAAAGTCAATGGAAGTAAGACCCTGTATATTATATATTTATATATAGGGAGAAATAAAAAAGAAAAAGAAAAGGCAGATGGATATATATATATATATATATATATATATATATAATTATAATTATATATTACAAAGGCATGAACTCCTCGTCGATGACCTTGTAGTGCTTCTTGGCATCGTACTGCTGGACGATGAGCACGGAGGCCGTGGTGGAGAAGTCCGACGAGGCAAGGATGTCGCCGACGGGGCCGAGCTCCAGGCACTCCGACCACTCCTCCAGCCCCTCCGTCAGCACGGACCACCGGTCCCGACCACGCCCCACCACGAACAGCCGGTACTCCGCCTGCAGCGCCCGCAGCACCGCCACCAGCTCCGCCCCGTCGCCCACGTGCTTCTCCATGTACCCCATCCCCTTCCCGCCGCCGCCGGCCACGTGTTTGCGGTAGAACTCCGCGAAGAACTTGTCGTCCACCTGCATCTGCAGCTCCTCCTGCCCCAGCGCCGACGACGCCGACGACCCCGCCGACCCCGCGCTCCCTCCGCGCCGGCTCTTCGACTCGAACAGGCTCGTCCGCGCCCGCGCCCGCGCCTGCGCCGTCGCGTTCTGCACCACGCGCAGCGCCGTCAGCCGCACCCCGCTGTGCTTCGACATGAACGACGCCAGCGTCAGCGCCTCCCGGTCGTCCGCGCCGCCGATGAACACCACCACCACGCCCTGCGGAGCCCCGTCCGCCTGCTGCTTCCCGCGCCCGCGGTCCACCAGGATGCCCACCGAGCACGGCGCCAGCTGCAGCACCTTCTGGTTCACCAGCCGGAGCCCCAGGTGGCCGGCCTCCATGGCCCCGTCTGCCCTCTGCCTCTTGTGGAACGGCAGCAGCACCAGCGCCGCCATGGCGTCCTCCGCGCAGATGCAGATGTCACTGTGCATGTCCGGGAACGACGACAGCGCCAGCACCCTGCGCACCCTCACCACGCCCTCGCCGCCGCGCTCCGCCTGGTACGCGTCCAGCGCCTCGCCGATGAGCTTCCGCATCTCCGACACCTCCTCGTCCACCACCGTCACGCCGTCGAAGCCACCGCCCTTGACGATGGCCGCGGCCGTCTGGTCCGTCAGCTGCACCATGTCGACGGCGTACACCGCGAGCTCGCCGTTGCCGCCGCCCCAGCGCAGCGCCTCCATGAGGAAGGCGAGCGTGGGCACGTCCTGCGGGCCGTGCAGCCCCACCACGAGGCGCAGCTCCGTGGACGGGTCGTGGTGCTGCAGCCCCATGAGGCGCCACTGCACGCTCCGCCGCGCCCACGACGCGATCGCCATGCCCACCATCGGCGTCGCCGCCACGTTCAGCGCCACCATGAAGATGATCGCCATGAACGACTTGTCCGTGACGATGCCGGCCTCGAACGCGGCCAGCGCGCAGTACACGTGGAAGTAGCCCTTGACGTTGAGCAGCAGCCCCAGCGCGAGCGCCTCCAGCCAGCCGAGCCCACGGAGCAGGCCGGCGGCCGCGCAGCCGACGAGCTTGCCGAGCGTGCCCATGGCGGTGACGAAGAAGACCTTCCACCAGGGGAAGGGAAGCTCCATGACGTAGACGCGGAAGCCCTCGTCCTTGCTGAGACCAGCCGCCTCGACGTCGTCGGTGGTCTGGCGAAGCGAGAGGCAGACGTGGGCGACGTAGAGCGGGAGGACGAAAGAACTGAGCACCAGGTTGATCTTGCTGACCAGCAGCCGCGACACCCTCCCCTCGCTCGGGAACGCCAGCCCCACCAGGAACGCCGCCATGTTCACGTCCAGCCGCAGAGCCGAGCTGAACCAGCATAGCGTGGCCGCCACCAGCGCCACCAGCGACAGGTCGAAGCCGCGCATGCGCCGGCCCTCCGGGTTTCGCCCGTCCACCCACTCCGCCATTGCCCTCGACACGAACCCCGACATGACGACCACGGCGAGCACCGCCGCCGTGAGCGCCGGCTGCGCGAACGGCGAGGCGGCTTGTTCGGTGCCGGTGTCGCGCCAGACCATGCTGCCGAGCGCGATGAGAAGCGTGGTGAGCATGTCGGAGGCGATGCCGGCGCCGACGGCGAGGCGGCCGACGGCGGTCTTGGCGATCTTGAGGTCGGTGGCGAGGCGGGTGAGGACCGGGGAGGCGGTGTTGGCGAGGGCGGCGGCGAGGCCGAGGAAGGCGCGGAGGGAGTGCTCGTGGACGATCCCGGAGGTGGAGCGCATGATGGGGGTGTGGAAGAGCGTGACGAGGATGGCGGTGGAGAAGATGCCGGCGTAGGCGACGGCGGCTTCGGCGGTGGGGGCGTCGAGCAGCGCGGAGGGGTCCATCTCGACGCCGAGGGCGAAGAGGTAGGGCGCGAAGACGAAGCCGCCGATCTTGCCGAAGACAAGGTTGATGGCGTTGGTGAGCGACAGGACACGGAACTGGGCAAGGACGATGCCGAGCTGCCATGGATTGCCAAAATTAAGAGCCACAAAAACTGCAATTGCATCAATGCATCATGCAACACACAGAGATAGAGTGAGACCAGCAGGTCGGAGAAGATGCGTGGCTGGTAGAGCTTGCGGAGGAGTGCGTAGAGGATCTTGCTGGTGACGAGGATGACGCCGAACTCGAAGAGGATGGTGTTGTAATTGGCCGACAATATGCTGCTTGTCATTGAGCAATCCATTCTTCTTTCTGATCGATCGATCGATTCCAGCTCTTGCTTGATAAAATCGATCGATCGATCGATTATTTCGATGAAATCATTTTAGTTTTTCTTCCGCCATTGCTGCGACTGCAATGCTAGGACGAACAGAGGGGTGCATGCCAACGTCTTTGGCGGGGAGCATTTTGCGGCTTCTTTTCTTTTTCTTCTTTCTTTCCATTAATTTCATTCTCCTACTGCTACTGCCCACTCTCTCGTCTTAATTTTCTTCACATATCCCTAACTCATCTCTGCAGGCGACCAGAGATCACCCAAGGTATTAGTAAATTCAATGAAACAGTTGAAATTCTTGTTCCAAAATAATTAGTAAGATAAGAATAGTTCTTTTAGCTATCACCGCTCTATCTAGCTAATAATGCCAAATGGTCTTCTAATTTAAACCTTTAGAATTTTGATTTTCCATATATCAAGTTCTTCTTAATCTCAGATCACCTTAGTGAATTAATGCACAAATAGAAATTCTTCATTTTACCATCGACGAACTTACCGGTATACAAATTATTATCACTAAACTAAAGTTCTATAAAATATTATCGTACAAATGTTCTTGTCCCTTTTTTACGATTGCTATTGGATTTTCATATATGAACCTTCGTTAAGTATTCTAAAAGGACCATTTATCCCTATAATTTGGTAAATGACATCATTCTAAATGCACAAACTACCCTTAAGAATCTCTTAAGTGACCAAAAATTCTGCGTATTTTTTATGCAAAAAACTGTAGAATGGTCTTTCCGAACCATTCTTTAGGCTCAAAATGTCCTTTTTTTTTCTGGTTGTTACCGCTCCAGCTCCAGTTTCATATTATTTAGAGCTACCACCCAACCAAACAATTTTAACTTCACACAAAATGGAAGCGGAGCAGTTTGGAGCGATATGAGCCATAGAGGTGGAGCTGGGTTCAAGCAGCTCTAGTACCACTATACTCCAAACTTTACTCCAACAATTAAATTTTGGAGTCGTAGCCCTACCAAAAGTTTTGGTTAAAAGGTTAAAGAAACTTAATTTCATAAAGGTTTATATATGAAATCTTTACAAAGGTTGAAAGAAGCGACAAAAATGCTTGTATGGTAGCATTTTGCACGATTCACATCCGTCAATTTGTATACAATAAATCGCTTGTCGATAATAGATCGTAGAGTTTCTCAAATTAATATATAGTCGTCACTTTCATTTTTCTACCTCGCATAAATTTGCACATGCATATATGTTTACGTGATAAAACATTATAGTATTTATTGAAACAAATGTAACACGACCGACGACGACGCACAAGCAGTGATTATTTATATATGTATGCTGACTAAAGTTTAATCAATGACTACCACCTAATGACCAGAACGTCAATTAAAATAGTTAGTCCTTTTCTTGACAAGCTAGTAACACGCCAAATTGCATTTCAAGTAGTATATGTGCTGGACTTGAATCTCACCCCTTATTTTTTTTTTGTTGTGGGGTACCTATTTCAAGATATATGGTGGGTGGGAGGGGGTGATTTTGTTTGGCTTTTTAGGAAAAAAATCAAACAATTTATTTGCAAACGAAAGATAATTTGTGAATAAAACATTTATATACGTGTTTTCAACGAAGAATGGAAAATAAACTACGATGATAAAAACCTTAAAATCAACTCTAAATTCAAGATGAAAAATTCAAAATGTGATTTATAGGCATAAGTAGAAGTAAAAAAATAAGGGTGATGATATTTTTACGAGACATCACTTTGTCCAAATTTTGCTTGACATGAATATGTGTCGTCAACTACTGTAAAGTTCGAAGAAACTATAATTGTTATTTGTGCATCATTAAACATATAGTTCAAATTAATTAAAAGATTTCATGATATTACTATTTTATTGTTACATCCTTATGTAAAGTTGCAAAATCTAATGGACAAAATATATCGATCACAAGGCAAAAATGATTAAAAAAGACAGACACAATAAATTGCAAAAGGAAAGAAAAACAAATATCACTTTGGATATGTGTATAGCAATGAGAGTTTAATTTATTTATCACTTCAGTTTCAGGTTATAAGATGTTTGGCTTTCCTTATATTCATATACATACTAAGAGTATGTTCAAAGGTAGAGTGACTTTTTTCTCTTCTACATCAATAATATAACTCATTTGATAGCATAGATATAAAGTAGAGTCATGTATAGTTTCTTCATTAATACAATAAAATAATTTTTATTACTTCTCTTTCCTTTTTATTTGCCCCATGCAATAAAATTTTCTTAAATAAATGCTAAAAGTTGACTCTAAGATGTTGTCATACATAACAACCATATTTCTCTTTCTTTCCTATCATCGTATTTGGTCATGTAACACTAGAGAGAGTCAGCTAATAATCGTCTTTGTGCGTGCCTTAACGAATATGGATATGTATATATATTCAAATGTACGTTGGTTCATTGATAAATTTAGAGAAAATCAAAACATTTTATAACTTAAAACCGAAGGAGTGCGACTCATGCATGTTAAATTTGGAGAAACATGTTTATATAGTAATATAACACATACTAATCTATCTTATTAGTTATTTTTTTCAGAATTATTTAGATGATACCAAAAACACATGGAACATCCTGCAAAATGGAACCTGGACGGATGCAGAAATGGTAGAAAATGAATAAGGAGTTTGCTTGACCTCGCCATGCAAATTGCTGCTGTGTAGTCAATTAATAAAGAATAATATGCCATATTGTCCTGTACAAGTACCCTATAAAAGGGCTCCAATGCATCAGTAAGCTGGCCACGATCGAGCTCTAGCTGCAGATCGATGGAGTACGTGAACTACATGGCGCTGTTGGGTGATGAAATGGTGAACATGTGCAATGCCCTTGTCCTCTCTGTGTTGGCCATCGCCTTCCTCCAGCTCCTCAAACAGCTGAGGGCGCCGCCCCTCCCGCCGGGCCCGCGCAACCTCCCCGTCGTGGGGAGCGCGCACCGGCTGGTGAACACGCTGGCGCACCGCGCGCTCCGTGACCTGGCCGACGTGCACGGCCCGCTCATGTACCTCCGCGTCGGCCAGGTGCCGGTGGTGGTGGTCACCTCCAGGGAGGTCGCCCGGGACGTCCTCAAGACCCACGACGCCAACTTCGCGACGCGGCCCAAGCTCATCGCCGGCGGCATCGTCGCCTACGACTGGAGCGACATCCTCTTCTCCCCCTCCGGAGACTACTGGCGCAAGCTCCGCAGGCTGTGCATCCAGGAGATCCTCAGCGCCAAGCGCATCCTCTCCTTCGAGCACATCAGGGAGGACGAGGTGCGGATGCTCGCGGAGGAGATCCGCGCCGCCGGGCCGTCGGTGGCCGTCGACCTCAGCGCCAGGCTGCACCGGATAACCAACAGCATCGTCTCGAGGGCGGCGTTCGGCAAGAAGAGGAGCAACGCCGGGGAGTTCCTCGTCGCCATCAAGCAGAGCGTCGTCATGTCGTCGGGCTTCGACGTGGCGGACCTCTTCCCGAGGTTCGGCGGGGTCCTATGCTGGGTGACCGGCATGCGCCGCAAGCTGCACGCCATCCGCGACACCATCGACAGCATCCTGGAGGAGATCATCAGCGAGAGGGAGGAGGAGCGGAGGTCTTCCACTTCCACTGCGCCCGTGGAGGATCGGGACAGCAATAATAATCTGGTGGACGTGCTGCTCACCCTCCAGGACAAGCTCGACTTTGGCTTCCCCATCACCCGCCACACCATCAAGGCCATCGTACTGGTACGTACCTATATATTACTCCTGTTTCTTTTTTTTTTCTTAAAAAAATTAACTTTGACCACCTTTATTAATTTACACCAAAAAGTCTCTACATCATCGATCATCAATTCAGTTTTCATTAATATGCATGCATGCACCATAAAATGTCTTCATTAATTTCTATAAATTTAGCCCAATTTAAAAACTTCAAATTGTAAACTCTGAAATAACTCTCAATATGGAACTGAGAGAGTCCATCCCTTACTATTTAGATTACATTAGTTTGGACATGTATTCTTAATGTATAATTGATGACCAGGACGTATTTGCTGGTGGATCTGGGACATCCGGTAGTGCCATGGAGTGGGCGATGTCAGAGCTGATGATGAACCCTAGGGTGATGAAGAAGGTGCAATCGGAGATCAGGGAAGCATTCCGCGGGAAGCAAAACATCAGTGAGGCTGACCTCCGGGCTAGTGATCTCAAATACCTCAAGTTAGTTATGAAGGAGACACTGAGGTTGCACCCTCCGGCTCCACTATTAGTGCCGCGCGAGAGCATCGAGGCATGTGAGATCAATGGATATATGGTCCCAGCGAGGTCAAGAGTGATAGTGAACTCTTGGGCCATTTCAAGAGACCCAAGGTACTGGAAGGATGCGGAGGAGTTTAAGCTAGAGAGATTCACAGAGGGAAGCATCGACTTCTACGGAAATAATTATGAGTACACTCCTTTTGGGTCAGGGCGAAGGATGTGCCCGGGCTATAACTATGGCCTAGCTAGCATGGAGCTCACTTTGGCGCAGCTGCTGCACTCGTTCGATTGGAACCTACCAGATGGAATTACCGAGGTTGACATGGTTGAGGCTCCGGGGTTGGGCGTGCGCAGGAAGACGCCACTACTTCTGTGTGCCACCCCTATATATGCTTAGCTATATACACGAATCTTGCTTAATTATATCTATAGCACTCCAGCATGGTACCATCCATCTATCCTTATATATATGAAATATAAAATAAATAAAAAATATGGTTCTAGTTTTTAAGTCATAAATACCTAGGCGCCTAGCTAAAAAGGATGATATAAGGTTGTGTGCATCCCTCGCTAGTTGATGCAGATCATTTTGGAGGTTAGTTATACTTGTATCGTATCTAAAAGAAATGATATAAATACAAACCGAAGTCTTTGGCCGGTTGGGTATTATGTATTGTAATACTTGATGCATGGAAAGTATAATATGCAGGATATCTAGCCACAACATCCCATCCAAGGGATGAGATAGTTAAATGATCTTATCCTCACCCCCGTACGTCTTGAGCTCTTCACATGGGTCATCGAATAGAGATCTGACAATATGTTAACATCAAAATTTGGTAAATTTCCATATTGGATTTGGATAAAGAAAGTTGCAATCGCCGACAGATATTTTATCCGGAAGAGACCGAATTCAACAGGAAATCATGAAGACCAAGGCTTGGCGGCATAAATTTATCTATTAATTAGAGTTAGTTTAGATTTTATCTCTAGCAGATTAGAGTCCGATTGGGACTTGTTTGTTTTCTTTTATCTATTAAAAACCGTGTCGTGTTAGAGATATAGTTTGTTATTTCTTTTTATCTGTTAGGAGTTGTGTCCGACACGGATTACTGTCCACCCGAGGGTATAAATATGTATGCCTCGGGTCATTGAAAAAGATCGACACATCAATTAGATCAAATATTTTCGGCGCATCGCCACCCTCTTATCCGAGGTTTTCAACTCCGGTGGAACTTGGCACCTGACGCGGGGTTGCATCATCTTGATCTCCAGCGGAGGGGTAAGTCCATCGTTCCGTCGGGCCATGATAATTGTTCAACTAGATTAGAACTGTCTCGGTTCAGTCTGATCTTCTAATCTAGTTGCGTGATTGCTAGTTACCGTATCAGTTTCAACTTAATCACTTTCGTGTTTTGAGTTGATCCGGTCGACCACTATGGGCGATCTATGTTGGTTTGATATTTGTTATTTGACATAACTGTCTCGGTTAGGTCTGATCTAGTAGATTACGTTTGTCAGATGGTTTATATCAGATCAATGTATTTTACTCATTGTTTTATCGGAGTACCAGCCGATAAGTTACCAGTCATCGGCTCATTGGCTTGATAGCAATCTAGATCTGTTTAGTATCTATCGTGACATTGCTAGGTTTAATCTTGAACTGTCTCGGTTGGGTCCGATCTTCTATGATTATTCTTAGCAATCTAGACTAGATATTTTATAGATCTTGGTTGTTTGTCTGCCGTCCATAGCCGATGGTTTTTGCCGATCTACATGCTTATCATATTTACATCAATAGAGTAGCCGATTGCTTTGCTGTGTTATTTCTAGACTAATCGGCTTGATTTAGTTAGATCGACACTTATTTATGTTGCATCGGTTTATGAGGATTGCATGCAAATTGGTTTTAGCCGATCGCAGTATATGATTCATTGTTTATTCCAAGTAATTCATCGGTTTATTTATTAGCCTTATCGATCTTCATGTTTTCTATAATCATATCATGCTCGACTGCATACTGTCTTGGTTAAGTCCAATCTCTGCACGTTTGGTTCGATCTGGTTATAGGGGCTCGTCCGATCGACTAAGATTGATAAGTAACTTGATAGGTTATGTTGGTTTAATATTCCAGTCTATTTTTATTGAGTTTCTAGCCGATCCGAGCTTTTTACAGCCGATTGTTTTCCCTATCAACTAACCGTTGCAACATCAACATTCAATCGGTTGGATATTTAGTCACCTATCGGCTTGATAGCTGATCGGATTGTTTTACTGTTCATCTTGTCAGTTGCAGGATCAAACTGACTGGCACGCCCGTGCATTCTAAGAATTTAGGTTCTGCACTGGAGCTGTCTAAGATTAACTCCCAGGCCTTCGTGTGTGACGCGTCAACGTTCACATTTTGACGTCAACACAACGGTATCAGACACATAGGGTTCGGTCGATACTAAGATATATGCAAGATCGTGGGATTCTTATACAATCTCTGATGATGTGTAATAGTCATATTCATATTAGCTGGAGCTAGTATTACATTATATCTATTCAACGAGAACCACAAGTACAAGATGTTAGCAAACTACTCTTCTAAGTCAAGTCGACGAGATCAAAGTTGGTGGCTAGCAACGAGGTAACTCTATGTATTTTGATCGGTGTGACTTGTGTTTATCTTCAGACTTCATCCTCCCCTCCTAGGAGGCCTTGGTATTTATACCGAGGTACCTATTCTCCAAGTAAGAATTGGAGAAAACTCTAGGTAATATGAGTAGATAGGTTGAATCATACCTGGATCGGACTAGATGTCTTCCCCTATTTGAGCATTACTCACTTCCTTTATCGTATGCTTCTAAAGTGTTAAGACACCTATTAGTATTTAATAAGATATGTGGTATTCTCAGGGACACATTATCACAAGTGTGAGGTACGTCATATCTATTACACTATCAACATCTCAAGCATGAATATTGTAGCTAGCTAGAACTCTGGCTCCCAATGTAGCAGCACTTTGACTCCCCTCCTACTCCATGCACGTGGCTGTGGAAGAAGGCTAGAAGGCAGCAATGCAAGTTGTGTTGTCAATTGCAAGAAAGGGAGGAAGGGGCTAGGGAGAGGAAGAAAGATGTGAGCACATCAATGTTCTCCCCCTGCCGCATGCTTGAGGGTAGTGGATGGATGGAACCATCACCGTTTTGCAGTTGTTGACGAGGTACCAGATCAAAGTGCCGATATAAGATGATACATGCATCTATCAGCCAATACCCACACAAGCTAGGCATGTGTGGGTATTGGCTGATACCCACATGAACTAGGGTTGATAATTGCGGGTATTAGCCAATATCCACATGTACCTAGGGTATTACGTTCTTGATATCAGATGATGCATGTAGGTATTAGTCGACACTCACATGTATTAGGCTTGATACCGATGGTTATCAGCCAACATATGCGGTGCACCACACCACTTAGCACGAAAGGTGCCCTACAATGCCGCTAAGCAGCATGGCCCCGCCGCCATGGTGGCCTGTCTACAGCTCACTTCGCCTGACCATACCTTTGTCGATACGCTATTGCATGGCACCTAGTTTTGGAGCCCCTTCCTTAGGATTAGATCTCCCAACCATCTCCCATCTCCCATCTCCTTATCCATTCCTTAGGATTGGATCTCCTAACCATCTCCCATCTCCTTGTCCAAGATCTCAATGGTTGTTTTTGCCTTCATCGGTTGTTTTCGCCTTCATCCAACTCCGCTCCACCACTAGGTCATGTTTCACAGCTTGGGGCATTGCGGACCGGTGGCAAACTGACCTAAAACCTCATGGCCATCACAACTGGCGGTGAAAGAAGTGCGGGTGCGACAACGAGTGAACTCATGAGAAACCAAATACAAGCGGTGAGGGGAAGAAGAGGCTGAGGATTCGGAGGTAGTGTGTAGGAAAAAGAAACTGAGAAAAGTGAGGAGAGCACGGTGGGGAGAGGAATATATTGATTTCATTGAACTTATTTCTATATAAGATATGATGAAGAAGAAACTACATATATATATATATATATATATATATATATATATATATATACAAACATCACGTATATATGTACACGTGTATGTGTATGGCTATATTTGTTTGGACCTTCAAAGAAAAGTTACAAGGCCTAGAGTACGGCAAAACATGTTCGGGGGAGTTAACCCTAGTTTGCTTAATTTTGGTCTTTCTAGTCCATAACTGCTACACCAATAAATATGTAAATTACCCGACCCTACCATATACTGTAATAAGAATTAAAAGGGAAACAAATTAGTTTTGAAAAAAGAAAAGGAAAATTAATATGAATTGAATCCGATCGATCGTAGGTCATATCTATCAGCTGGCTTTCCTCCCTCCCTTTAATTTGATCGATCAAACTCGATCCGCTCCATTCATATCGATAGATAAACGACAGGAAACGCATGCAGGCGACCGTCGGTGGTGGCCATGGCGATGGCGGAGGAGGAGGAGGAGGGGGAGGGCGTCCGCCGCCAAAAGTTCTTCAAAATCCTCTTGCCTGGCACCTTCGAGTCCACGCTGGTATGCAATTTCATCTTCTGATTGCTAGATCAATTCGACGGACTTATATTTATTTATTTGGATGATGGGCTATATATATCATATATGTATAGAGATAGATTAATTTAGTTTAATTTGGGCGTGATCTATCACATCACATCATCCATGCATGCAGTGCCTGCCACCCAAGTTCGCGGCGCGCCTCCTCGGCTCTCCCGCCACCGCCACGCTGCGGAACGCCGCCGGGGAGTTCGTGGGACGTTGAGGTCGCCCGGTGCGGCGGCCAGAGCCAGCAGGAGCCGTGCTTCGCGGGAACGGGGTGGCGCAGCTTTGTCCGCGCCAACCGCCTCGCCCCTGGCCACATGCTGGTGTTCGAACACCGGGTCCGGGGCGGCCTGCACTTCGCCTGCCTCAAGGTCGACGACGACGATGACATGGAGTCCGGCAATGCAGCGGCCTGGTGGGGTGGTGGGAATGGGATGAAGAAAAGGAGGAAGCTGTCCGGGTGGTCGTGCGGAGCCGGAGTAGAGGAGGAAGATGTGGTGATCCACCGGCGGATCGCGAGGCCGGCCGTACGAGCTGAGTTTGCTGGACCTGAGCAAGAGCTTCTGCGAGCGCGTGGGCTGGACGTCGTCGCGCAGCGTGGAGCTGAGGCTGATCGACGACGACGATGAGCGGCGATGGAGGGTGAACGTGAAGGTGTCGGGGTCCGGCATGGGCGGCATGATCTGCGGGGGATGGAAGGCGTTCGCCGAGGACAACGGCCTCCGCCTCAACGACACCTGCGTCTTCAAGCCTCGTCTCGGCCATGGCCACATGCAGGTCCAGCTTCTCAGGACCAATCCACCATAGCTCATCCATCCATCGTACTCGTACTACTAAAACCTCCAAAACAAAATACATTAATTTACTGATGCATGCAGGCTTGCTAACACGTACGTCTCAGCTGATATTTGTGACACTCCTCAATTCATGGCTGAATGCATGGGCCCCTTCTTTTCAGCTTTTTTGACTAACTAATTATTTATTTCCGTTAGCATGTTTTTTAAACTAATAAATAATATATTTTATATAAAAAATATTCACACAGGAGTTATTTTAAAAATCAAATAAATTTAATTACTTTCCAAACTATTAATAACTAATATTGTTACACCTGCGTTCTACTCGCAGCTAGCATGCCTGCGTACGTGAATATTTATTTATGGATGCCCAGTAGCCAGTAGGGACATGAGCGGCGGGTACATGAATCACAAATAATCAGAACCCAGCGGTGAACAGACCATTTTTAAATCCAACCGGTAAAAAAATAAAAATGGGTGGTTTTCGTAAATGGCAAAGCCATTGTTTTTCTTTTCGGATCGAACCGATGGGAAATTAAATTTATGTCTGTCTTTGCTTTTTATATAGTTAAACACATGTATATAAATTATTTTTGTTTACAAATATACCGTATGTTTTCAAATTAACTCAACTACTACATTTTTCATATATATATATTTTCTAGTATAAATAAGTAATCTTTTAAGAGAAATGCAACATCAGTTATAACTTACAAAGCGTACACACGTCGTCTCTCTCATGTTCTAGCAAGTGAAACAGTGTCTATAATTTTTATTTACGTTTCTATTCTTTTAAGATTTACCGAACTGTATTTTTATCTTAAAGTATTACAGCTCTATACCTAACGCCCTCACCTACGAGAGAAGTATTTATGTGATGTGGCATACAACCCGCACGTTAATGATGAGAAAAGAAAGAATGACTACATTTTATATGTGGTCCCTAACTGTCCTTATTGGTATAAAACTTTAAAACAACAATATACTTGTGTAAATATTTAATTTAATTAAAAATATTTATAAATAAAAAAACTTGTTGGGCTTGGGTGAGTGGGCCCAATCGGTCCACTGAGTAGCTAGCCGCCTCCATCGTCTCGGAATCGGAGAGCAGCAGATCGAGTGTAATTCGGACGGACATCGCGCGCTATGGCATCGTCGAGTCGAGTCCAATCTCCGCAAGCAGCAGCTGCAGCCGGCAGGTCCCACGGGGCGGCAACATGGCCGGCCGCCTTCCTCTTTGGATGGCCCAGTGCGCCTTCACCCACCGATGATGCAGTCAGAATAACGGAAGCAGCACAAGTCGACGAGGCCCTGTCGCCGCTCACGGACATGTCCTGGTTGATGTCGGCGTCGGACGACGAGGCGCCGGTTGGACGCTAAGCAAGCAAGCAGTTCTACTCCAATAATAATCGATTCAATTAGTCTTACTAACACTCTGTTTTACTACTAGTAGTAGTAACTCATTTTCCCGTGCCAGACCAGATTTACAACAACAATGTGGAGTGAAAATTAAATGAAAGAAACAAACAAGCAGCTAGCATTTGAAGCCGCGGCAAACGGAGAGGATTATGATGAGGATGAGCGCGATGATGATACCCAGGACGATCAGTTTGATCTTCATGTTCTGATACCACATCTTGCGCCGCACTCGTGTCCCTTGCTGCCTGAAATCAGCAGCCTGCAATGTAAAATTTAGGACAACACAATAAGTTTCTTTTCTTTTACAAGGAAAAATTGTATTAAGTGACTTTGATAGATGAAATCAAAATGCCTTGCCTGATCATGGAGTTGCTCTGTCCTTGTGACAAGCACGTCGATCTGCTGCCCGCGATCAATGGCCTGATATCATGCCCAGACATCGATGCAATAGCAAGCAATACTAGTAATCAGTAACAGAATGAGAGACCTGAGTCCAATTGGTGAATGGATTATATGTAGAGAGCTACCTTCTCAATGTTTTCCATCATGATGCCTTTTACTTCAGAGACCTGAGCCTTCACTTTGGCTAGCTTGCTCACCTCCTCAGGGTGATCCATGCAGTACTGCATCTGCTCTCCAAGCTTTGGACTATCAATTCAATTCAATTCAAGAGGAAATATGCATTGAGACATGGAGGATACATCAACATATAAAGAAGTAATATATCTATCTCAACCCATAAATAAATAAATAAATGAATGAATGAATTGTTACCCGAAATCTCGGCTGAGGCTGTTGGCTGCAGCTGTGGCTGCTTTTCCTCCTGCATACCTCTTGTTGAAATCGTCCTTGATCATATCTAGCAACGCAAGAGGTATCTGCCGTCCTGTCGACTCGGTTGCAACGACGCAGTATGCTGCAGTCACACCGCAGACTTAATTCACTCGTACAGCCAAGCCGCAAGTAATTGAGATTTTTCTCTTGCCCTTTCAGGTTTCAGTCTAGGGTACCGCACAACCACATCGGATGGAATTATTCCCTCCTTATGGTGAGGTTACGCTCTATTTGGATTGGATTAGGGGTCTATCTCTAATTAACTACAAACTTTTTGGATAATTAGAACCAAAAAAAGCCTGAACATAAAACAAAAATCTTATTGAAAGCAACATAGATAGCAGACAATTGAAAATAAAATTGGGAGCTAGGACGACGTGATTAATTATTCGTAATATCACATCGATGATCATGTCTTAATTAATATGAACTCAAGTAGGGGCGGAACCAAAAAAGTTTTAAAAATAGGGCTAAATATGTTGTTAACTATTTTTAAAATTTATAGGGTAATTTAACATAACTTTAAATTATGAACCTAGGCCTAGGCTCTAACCATAGCTGCCCTAGGCCTGGTTCCGCCCCTGAAACCAATCACGAGTGGCTAGTAGGCCAAATGAAATAAAGCGTGATTAGTTAGTCGCTGGCAAGAGATCATATATGATAATCCAGCTAGCTAGTATGTAATGAAGAAGGCAGAGAGAGAGATTAATTAGTACAGTTAATAACGGAGTAGAGATAGATGATAGAGGTGTACGAACCGTAGCCTTGGTGGATGAGGAAGTTGAAGGTGTGGGCGTCGCAGGTGTAGGTGAGGCGGTTGTCGCCGGCGGGGAGCTTGTGCAGGCACTGGGCGGCGATGTCCCGGAAGTTGCCGGCGTACGCCGCGTGCTCCGCCAGCACCACCGTCCCTCGAGCCACCATCGCGTATATCAGCTTCGACTCGCCCATCTCTTCCTCTTCTTCTTCTTCTTCTTCTTCTTCGAGATCTACTGTCTTCTCCTTCTCCTTGTTGTGCTTATGGGCGTTGTGGCCAAGGTAACAAGGAAGGATGGAAGCAAATCAAAATGAAACGCCTGCCGTCGCGTCGCAGTTGCTGCTCTCCCTTTCCCTGTGGTAATCAACGGAGAGAATGAAGTTCTAGATGCTTTGACTTTTGATCAGAACCGTCCATCCTCTAGTAGTTCTCCGTTGGTCGTCGTCTCCCGCCCGCGTCAATTTATGTGTTTTGTTTTAATTTCTTGGACGACCTTCCTTCCTAACTTGTCTATTCCTTCCTTATATTAGACTCGGTCTCGGTATAAGCACAAACATCTTCCGTGTTTCTAGAAACACGAGACATCACATATTCACATCAGAATCACAAAGTGCTTAAAAGTCCATTGATGAATACCTCACATGGTTAACTAACTCCTAGTAGTAAGTAATGTTCTTGGAAATCTAGAGGATGAATAATAATACCTCTGCAACAAATTCTTCTACTCTTAACTTCCATAACAAGACCTTGATCCACCCAACTTTTGTTGCTTCTGCCTGGTACAACCTTAAGGCCCAGACATCCTGCCCCTTAACACACATAGTAATGAACAGCACTAGTCATGATCAATCAAATCAGACGTCCGAACCCATCGTACTATTCTTAACACATAACATAGTATGCAAATGCAACAACCCCAGTATCCTTAACAATGTCACTCGCCTGTAGACAGCGAAATACACCGATCGCCAACTTCAATTTTGCATTCAAGCTTCACTTTAGAGTTTAGACAGTGGGTAACACATCATCTCGTGTTTGTACAAACGGATGATACAATATCAGCATAGAGGAAACAGATCGATGTTGTGGCGTGGTCCTAAAACATATATTGCACAGGTTAAATGGAAGCTGCCTGACAAAATGGTGAACTATTGAGTCAGAACAACCATGTATCACCAGTAGCAGTCTAATGCATAGAGCCTTGAGTCAGAAACACATCACTTGCACTGCCTTGGGTGAAACTTCTCCTCTGACAGGAGCGACGTCATAAGCCGCTGCAGTCGTACAGCTCCACGACCAGGCTGAAGGAGACTGGTATTCCCAATGGCAGAGCAAGGGTCACTTCCATTTTCTCGTGTTCCTCCACACCATCCTCCGGGAGTCAGCATGTCCGGCCCACGGGACAGGATCTCCGCATCTATCTTGTCTAAAACCGGGTCATCTGCATGAAACTTCCGAGCAAATGGTGCATCACTAGCAACCATCCTGTCCAAGTCTTCAATTGTGAGGTAGTGTGGATGCTGCTTTGGAGGGTTGTCCCATGATATGTAATGCAGGTCATGGTTCACCGTGGTGTTTTTGAACTCCTCAGCATTGCAGACCACAGTGTGGAAGTAGCCTTCTGGTGAAGAGATGAAATTGGCATAGTACATGAGCACAGTGCGAGGAAGGTTGTCCCAGCCCCATATGCAGTATTCGACAAATGACTTAGATAGCGCCATCCAAGCAGACCCTGCAATGTGGTAGGATTATCAGATGCATCCACTCAAAGCCTAAATCATCTCATTTCATACAAGTTCTTGGAATACAAGACCGGTTTTGCTAGATGGAAGGAGAATAATTAAACAAATTTGTGCTTGCTATTTATAAATCATATGCCTTTGTTTTCACTGAGAGGGTGGACTCTATATCTGCATCTTAATTCTCAGTATCTGGCAGTGCTATCTTGTTGTCTGATCAGAGTGTTTGCATCTGAGATATAAGAGCCATTGGAAGAATCCAGTTGTTCTAGATTCTAGAGGCAACAAACAGCAGTTTCGATCTTGGGAATGCTACTAAGATCATACATATAATAATTAGGCGATCACATAAACTTACTAGTTAGCAGTAACAAAATGGTTCCTCTTTAAGGAAAAACCAGATTTTTGTGGCAGGTAAATGGACATGAACTAGAAAAAGGGGCCAAATTTTGAAGTTGATGATAGCAAATCAGTAAAGTTTGTAGCCCAGGACTGGATGCATTACTTTCCAGGAGCCTCATATTTCTTTAAATGTCCAATACAAAAGCCAAAAGGTCAGTAAATTAGTCAACTGGACAGTATGGCCAAAGAGATGGTTTAATTCTCAGTACATTCAATTATATCATCAACACTAGATACTAGAACAAAGAATAGTTTTTTACTGTATGTTGTGGGAAATTGTAGATTTTTTCCCCTAATGAACAAGCAAGGAAGAAACAGCATTAGTGCCATCTATTAGAGCCAGCAGATGTGATGTCGTCACCTGTGAAGAGCTTGAAGGCAGTTGGGACGCTCCGCCGCTGCGGTATCCAGAAGACATCGGATTTCTTCTTCATGTAGAGGCCAGGGTCAATAATCACTGGCTTTGCCCTCTGATACCTGCGCAGCAGGCCAAAGAAGAGAAGAATGATGCATGTGAGTGAGTAGAGTAGCTGTCCAATGTAAATGCAATGATGAAGAATGAACATACTCCTTCCACCCAATGTTGCTGGTGTGGTCGATGAAGTTGAGAGCGCGAGGCAGGTTGGAGAAGACATGGATCAGATCTGCAGCAAAATCATCAAATCTCTCAAAAAGTGAGAGTCGGCAAGGCAAGGCAAGGGGGGCTCTAGTCAGTCATGGGGCAAGTACCTACCATCCTGCGTGACGAGCGGGTAATCGGAGGCGGAGAGGTTGATGAACCAGTCCCAGGCCGGGTCCCCTTGCCCTTGCCCTTCCTTGTAGAGGAAGGCGGCGGCGGCGTGCAGGGTGTTGGCGACCATGGTGGGCCCGCGGTAGGTGACGAGATTGGCCCGGTCGACGACGCGGACGTTGGCGGCGGCGGCGATGACCGGGTGGCCGGCGAGGTCCGCGGAGAGGTTGGCCCGGTCGGAGTCGGGCGCCTCGGCATCGAGGTGGAGGATGTAGAGGTTCCTGGGGTGGTAGAGCGCGAGGAGGACGCGGCGGAGAGCGGAGGCGTCGCCCGCGGAGCCGGAGATGAGGTAGGCGAAGCGTGGGGGCTGCGACTGCGATGTGGAGGAGGAGGGGGGAGGGGGAGGGGGAGAGCTTGTGCTCGACGAAGAGGGTGGGGTTGGGGGAGCGCGAGGCGGCGGAGGAGGAGAAGGGGAGGGGAAGAGGGATGGTGGTGAGGAGAACGAGGAGGAGGAGGGAGAGGGCGGAGCCGACGGCGAGCGGGAGCAGCCAGCGGCGGTCGACGGCGGCGGCAGCGGCGGGCTTCATCTCATCTCATCTCATGGGCCCCGCCCCCGCGCCGCCCTGCCCCGTGCAGGCAACTGTATTACTCGAGTCAAGCCAAGCCAGTGTAGTGTCTCCATCCTCATCTCATGGTTCCCATTTGGCCAAAAAAAGGTCACCTAAACTTCCATCTACCCCAACCAACTAAACTAAACCAAACATCGTGTAAAAATTAAATTTACTACTAGTTCCTAAATTTGTACTTAGAAAATAGAACTTATTAAACCCTACGATTAAAATCGAGCAACCTATCAAGATAAAATTTATAGCATAGCTGCTGCAGTGGATTACATCTCATTAAACACTAGTGTTATAGTCTTAGCAGCTACATTTGAGACCCTCTTGTAAAAAAATGTAACTTTTCAAGTAGTATGCCAGTGACCCTTTGGACTTGGCACTAAAAGAAGATCTAAATTGCTGAGCTATAGATTTGGTTGCTGCATCATTGGGATCAAACAACTAAAGGCATGCGAGCCTTTGTCAAATCTAAGAAACAATAACTTCTTAATTATTGGCCTTTTGGATACAAGCCATCCACATTCAATCTCATCTCAATCCATACAATGGCTCCAGAATAGTCACCGGTACTCCAACCAAAAGTAAAAAAAAAAACACAATGCAAGTTACCTCCAACAATGATTATGGTTAATGATAATGTTGGACATAGAACGCTTCTTAGTAAGATGGTGGTAGAGTGGAACTAGGTATTGCCTCATAGAACTTTAAGAACTGAAAAATTTTGGATAGTACTAACACGAGGCTGAATTCGGGAACATGCCCTGAGATACCTCAAGCTAGTGATGAAGACGACGCTAATGCTCTTCGTTGCTAGTGCCATGGGAGAGAGAGTATCGATGCATAAGACATCAATCAATGGATACATAATCCCGATAGAGGCAACAATGATAGTCGCAGCGCATCAGGATTCAGGAACGAAATCACGACTACTAGTTAACAGCGCAAGGTTTATTTTTCTCAATTTATATATGTACTGATGACTTATTACTTGCACACACCATATGTAGCATCTGAATATATGTACTACCAGTACATAGTAATGTAGGATCAGGTTGATCTGCAGCTCATACCAAGACATGTGAGGATAGGAGACGGATACTATCTTACCAAAACCCAGAACACAACAACCGACAGCAGAAGAGCTCCAGTTTCTGTCACAGATGCCGCCGACGAAGCAGCAGGGGGCGTGTTGGCTGCAGGTTTCTCTGTTGCACAGGTGTAGCTGCAGAGGCTGGGCCGAACAACTCGGTACACGCCTTTGCTCGACAGGACGTAGGTGTCCTTGTTGTTGTCCTGGCCGAAGGAATATATGTAGCCAAGTGACGGGAGGGGGCTCCCAGCAGCAGTGTCACACGCTATGGGAGAGCTCTTGGAGCAGCTGAATGAAATCAGACTGGAGCTGTAGTTCCCACTGCTCTCTGGAGTCTCTGTGCCAGTCCACATCGCTGATGCGTACAGGTCAGCATATAAGTACCTGAAAACACATGATACATCTTGTGACATAATAGAATTTCAGGGACTTGTGCTGCACAAAATACTCCTATTACTACTAGTTTAAAGTTCCGCAATAAAGCAAGATGTGGTATGCTTCCTCAATGTCAATGATCGATGAACTATATATATAGTACCTACCTTCCGTACAAGCAGGGGTCTGTAGATCCTCGATAAACATTACCACCTATGATCGATGCAGATCCGATGTTCTTATTGACATCAGAATGGTTGTAGCCCATGATAGGGGGAATGGCGTTTATGGAATTGAGGGATGTGTTCCCTCCAGGCGCTGAAGGTGGATGGAAAACAAGGGGGCCCTCGTATGCACGCCAGCCATAGTTTCCTCCCTTGGAGATCAAATCTACTTCCTCGTATTGATCCTACATACACAAACTCAAAATATAAATGATAAATTGCATGCAAAATGCACATACTGGATCTGTAATACCCTGACTTTTCTTTTTTCCAAATTTGATGAGATTAAGTTATCGCTGTCTTAGAACACAAAAGCTTGCCATCAGAAAAGAACAAAAAAAAGTGCTAAATGTGTCGTATGGAGAATGAACAGTTGACTTCCATCTGCTATGCATTTATCCTGCCTTCATGCCTTTATCTGTAAATGCTTATCAAGTACTGATAATTATGAGTGCATGGTCAAGCTAGATTACATACCAAGACTAAGCTCCTAGGTGGTGACTAGAAGCAATACAGCCCTCAAGGACACCAAACTAAGACAAAAACCACCCATAAAAGGGCAGGACAAATTCCAATATACTCCCTTGAACAATTGTTTGGTCCACGGAACCCCCTGAATATTTTCTAAGTCACTTGCCCCCTGAATTATGAAAGCTGAGTCACTTAATGTCTTGAAGATGGTTTTGCCACCATATCTGCCACATTCCCACTTGGCATCATGTCAGGACAACACAACCAACATGGAAAAACCTGATGACAAGGCAGCCAAGGTGGTAGAACCACCATCCAAGGTAGTAACTAGTTACTGGAAAAAAGTTGTGGAGGCTAGGTAGACTGATACCATATCTTAAGAAGTAAAATAGATCATTTCCCGAAAGAAAAGAAGTAATAAAGCAGCACTGCTTTTACTGCATCAGCTGTTAACCTATAATATGATGAACTTAAGAAATGTAGCAAATTACCATTATTGCTCATAGTATTGAATGTTACCTGACCAACATCAGCACAATAGAAGTAGGAAGGTCTCTCAGAATCAAAGCTGCATCTCCAAGGGTTTCTAAGACCCAATGCCCAAACTTCTGGTTCTAAGGCGCTATCATCTGTGTATGGGTTGTCTTTTGGAATGGAGTAGTTTCCCCATAAACTCTGGTTAGAAATTTCACCCTGCCCTGTAAAGGGACCAAGTTATCAATTATAGTACATATTGATGCTCCACATATTGCAAAGTGTTTCTTTGTGTGGAGAGAAGTTTAAGTTTGTCATACAAAATACTTTCACTGAGACCAGTTTATCCTGCAATATATTAAATTTGTATTGACAGGTATGAATCTCTCAAGTGATAACTGTCTGCATCTGCAAGGTCCCTTAACTATGACCATATGAACAACGTAACCTAATATTTTCATGTGGAATGATAATGCTGCCAGTCTGAGGATTCTGAAGTATATTTCAACTCACCATCCGACATCCTTGACTAACACATTCTTTAGACAGGAAAATAAATAAAAATATGCCCAGTAGTTCAATTATTTAATACAAGGGGCCGACTCCGGTGCATATTACTTGTAGTATAATTTAATCCAGACCGCTGATCTAATTTTGTTGGACGGTTGTGATTAAATTATACTACCAACAATTTTAGGTGTGGTAGAATTCTAAGAGGGCAATATCGTTTTTTTACTGTGATAGTAAGTGGGCCTTGCTGGGCTTTTTTTGATCCGTGCATAATGTGATAAAAAAATAATAAATACAAATCAAATATTAATCAAAGTACGAAAATACCCTTTTAAATCAATGAACGAGATTATTCTACTGGCAGTATTATATTATAAGTAATATGCACCGAAGCGTTGCCCTTAATACAATTGGGCATTGGCACAGAAGAGAGAAATTATTGAAATATGCCCACTGAAGGTGGTGATTAGGACTCACAAGTGTCATTTTGTCCTATAGTACTGATGCCAACATTTACAAGTAAAATAAAATGAGGAAAAAAATAAGAACAAAGATGGAGACGCAAACATAGAATTTGAATAAACTCCAGGAATGTGATTCCAAATAGATAAATCCATCAACAAATGACAAAATTTGGCCTTCTGGAATACTTACTTGGTGCATTATCAATATCAAGCCTCATAATTTTCCCCAGAAGTGACTTTTTGTTCTGAGAGAAGTTAAAAGGGTCCCCCTTTCCTCCACCATCCCCCATCATGAGGTAGAGATATCCATCAGTAGGCCCAAAGAGGATCTGACCTCCATGTTGAGATGTATAAGGCAGCCCCATGGTAAAGATCCTTGTGACTTCAGATGGATCAGCAGATGTTACCTAACAAAAGGCGAAAATAAGAATGCGCATGAATGAAGTATGGAGAATAACTAGACATGAATGGAGAAGTGTCTCTAGATGAGCAAACCTCAGAAACATTTGATGAAGAACCTTTAGCAGAATACTCTGATACAACAACTTGATACTGGCATGGTTGAGCGCCATTATCCAGACCAACCTTTGATGGATCACAGCCGACATCAGAGTTGCAAGAGCACCTACCAGAACAGCTGGGTGACTTTGTCCTATCACAGTTGTAAGAGGCAAAGAAGCGGCCATTGGTTGCAAAATTGGGATGAAATGCCATGCCCATGAGCCCAAATTGCGAATCAAAATGCACCTGGTCGGTTAGATCAACAAATGGGCTTGTCTCATCAAACTGCAGGATGCCTCCAGATCCCTGCTCAGGAACTGTTGCCAACCATATCTTCCCAGGTTGGCTGCCTAAGAAGATTCTATTGGACCCATCAGGGTGAGGAGCCATGTTAAGGTATGATCCGTTACCTATCCTCTCTAGGCATATCCCTTTAGGAGAGGGTGAAGGCGGCGTGGTATTGAATGAGACAGAGTTCCCGCTGAAGCAAACAGACTGGTCATTAGGTGCACCACCGAATGATTTACAGAAGTCAATTTCAGACTGCCAATCATCAGTAAGCTTCGATGGTAAACTGGGAAGTGGTGTACTGCCTTGAAGAGGTGGTTGAAAGGGAGAGTTGGATATGGTCACATTTTTGCAAGTTTCCCAGACTAGTTTGCAGTAGTCTTGTGTGGAGTCCTTTGATTGAGCAGAAGTGGATGAGGTAGAGTTGCACAAGAAAGGGATGGTCCGGATGTTTGGGCCGGCGTTGAACAGCTCAGCAGAATACGGATTACATTTCTGAAAATGGAACAGAGGCAAACTTCACATAGAAATCAAAAGAAAGTATTCGTAATTGAATCAATACACTGCACTCCATTATGATATAGTACTCAAAGGTTGCATCTTTTGTACCAAATTAGAAAGAGCATACCTAAATTTACATCAAGAAAAGAATATAACTGTATTAGTAGTGTGGCCATTAGATATAGAAGTGAATTTGATAAAAATGAAAGAATCTCAGTTCAATTGTAAGTGAAGTTATGAACTAGTCGAGATGATGATCCCTATCTATGTTCTTTTTTGGCATGAATAGTAGTAACCTTGATTTAGTTGTCTTGGTATCAACAAAAATCTTCCCTTTTTATGTTAAAAAATGACATAATAGCAACCGAGTGAGAAATGTCAGGAAAAGACAAGCAAATCGATCTGGGACCAGGTTATCCAGTGAGGCAAACCGTCGAACAGGCGTATGGTGTGCCTGACCTGACTGCTTGAGTAAAGTAAGCAGCAGTGACTCGAGTATCCAGCGCAGGAAGGATGTCATTGAAGAAGATGGATGGAGTAGTAAAAAGGAAGGAGTACCGCGCAGAGGATGGCCTTGAGGAGGGCGGCGCAGGATGCGTCGGAGACGTTCATGGCATCGAACTGTTTGTTCACGGCGGCGTCGGCGGCGGCGTCGCAGCAGCTGGCCCCGGCGTAGGCGCAGAAGGTGAGCGTCTTGTTGAGCACCAGTGGTGGCCCTGCAATCAGCAAGCTCATGAGCAAGAAGTAGCTAGTGTGGACATGAACTTGTGACTGACTGACTGACTGGAGTCTGTGCATAGCGGCAGGCCACGGGACGCCGGAAGGATGCCGCCGACGAAGACGAGGAGGAGGAGGAGGCCGCGGCGGCGCATCTTTGGTGAGCGTGGAGTCGAATGGAATGGAGTGGTAAGTTGACTAATGCGACTCATCCATCGCTCCAGTCCATACTTGCATCCCAGTGAACGGAGACTGATCCAGCCTCTCCCTCTCCCTCTCCGTCTCTCCCCACAACACAACGACATGTTCTCATGTCTGTTTCTCGTATAATACTCCCTCCGTAATCTTTTTTCTTTTCAAAAAAAACTGGACACATGGATTAAGAAAAAAATAGATAGAAATAATTATTATTTATAAAATCTGTGGTTAGTTAAGAAGAAGAGTAAAGCACATGGCCGATATGGCGTGATACCACTTAAGTACATGAATTTAAAAAATACACGTTTAATTTCACGATCTTGTTTTTAATGTAACGTCTCGGTCCAATTTGCGCCCGACCCCGTCAAATGTACCGGCGGTCAGATGCGTTCAACCACGGATTGAACCAGGATGGTACATTAAAATGAGATCGAGGACCTAAACGTGTATTTTTTAAGCTTATGACATTAAGTGGTACTTACCACAAGTACTTTAAAAATAAAATTAGAAAAAAATAAATAAAGAATAGTTATAATTGGTTGAAATAATGAGATAGGTGAAGAAAGAACTATATTTTAAACCAAATAGCAAGTGATAGAAATATCTTTAGTGTGGGATGAAGGGAGTAATCTTGCTCACCACAAGTACTATTAGTACGTTTCTTTACTTCCTCATGCCATGTTATAATAATGCTGAGGAAAGTTCTAAAAATAAATTTAACAACACTAATCATTGTACCCACCACCATCACTTCATACATGTTAGACAAAATTTCACCAGCATATCGTAATCGAAGAAAGAAGACACTCGGTTTCCTGTTCCAATAGTATAAGCTTGATATAAAACTAAAAGCATCTTATACTTTCACAAACTATAATACATTTTCTTGTTCAACTTTTACGAATTGATCGAATCGGATGGAAATGGGATGGATACAGTACGTGGCACTAAGTGTTGACTGACTAGTGCCTTCCTACTTCCTACCTGGGCCACCACCTTAATTTTCTTTTCATTCAGTCACCAACTCCAACTCGATCGCCACCATCTTTATGTTCATCTTACAAATTAAGATTTTACCTGACAATAATAATTTGAGGAAAGTTATAATAATAATTTAATAAAATACCATGAAATGGTTGCATCCATCATCATTTCATAAGCAAAATTTCACCGGCATATATACCTGTATGAAAGAGAGAGAGAAAATATACTCCCAGTTGTATTGCAACTGTTGCTTGTACTATTCATATTCTATATATTCTTGTTTGTTGGTTGGTTTTCTCGATGGGTCGTGCAAATATTGATTTTGGAGATACTAGCTAGTACATATATATATATATATATATATATATATATATATATATATATATATATATATATCGCTGCCGTACGTACGCACGTATTATTATTATATACACGCACATACATATGTACATATTATTATATATTATATAGGTAGATATGTATTATTATATAGTAGGATCTATATATGTATATAGGTGATGAAGGCAGCTAGGGTGTAGAAATCAAGGAGCGACGGACGTTGATTAACGAGCAAGTTGACGCACCATTCAAGCCGGCCGGACAATTTCAATGGCAAAAATCAGCGCGCGTGCCCCTTTGCTTAATTTGCTACGGACTGCATTTGTCATCACAATGCATGCATCCTCCTTTGAAGAAAAACAGTGCATGCACGTTAAATCTGCCGTCAGTCCACCGCCAACTCTCATTTTATTTTTAAAAATTGAATACTATACCAACCTTCTACTCTCTCTCTCTCTGTTACTACCCTTGGTTCCATAGTTTCTTCACTGTGAAAATTGGACCAAAAATACTGTCAGGATTAACCATGGGCCAAAATAGTTCACGAGTAAAATTAATGCCCTCTCTTTTAGCTATGCAAAATTTATCAATGGATCAATATATTATATTGTTTATATATATATATATATATGTATATGTATAGATATTTATTTGGAAAATGCTACAAGTTCTTGTATCATAAAACGGAGTCAATATGTCCCAAAAGTACATCACTGCTACCCCTCTCGCCAATATGTCATCCGTACAAGCCTTTGGACCAAAATTTCATAAGTGTTAGGCGCCGTTCGGTCCCAAAAGAGAAGGGGGTTAGCTATCCGGCGCAAAAAACGTACTAATAGATTAGTACATGATTAATTAATTATTAATTATTAAAAAAATAAAATAGATTAATATGATTTTTTAAAATAACTTTCCTATAGAAAATTTTTTAAAAAATACACCGTTTAGCAGCTCGAGAAGCGTGTACACAAAAAAAGTTACATAACTTATCTGGGTGGCCGAACACGGCCTTAGTTACTTTTTGAAATCAATATTTCTTGAGTATTATCCTTTTAACCATAATTTTATCACAAAAATTAATTAACCTTGGACAACAAAAATTATAAGTATTAACCTTTGAATAACACATGAAATTTTTTAATGGTCCAAATTATTTTCTCGGTTATTTTCCTTGGGATTACTTGGATTTCTAGATTTGTAGCTTTCGGCATAAAATTAATTTCGCAACTTATATACTTCGTCAAAAAAAATAGGAGTCTGAAAAAACATGAAATTTTTTTGGAGGTCCAGTTTTCATTTGATTATTTGCCTTAGAATTGCTAGGCACAAAATCATGAATACTAGGCCCAGCACCGAAACTTTCATGGTTTTTTGTTTTCTTCTAATATTTCACGAGTTATAGACTTCGGCCAAAATTCATTAGCATTAACCTTTGGAAAAACACATGAATTTTTACATTCTCAAATTTCTCAATAATTTGCTTTGGGATCATTAGGCACAAAATTCTTGAATGTTAACCTTAGCACTGAAGATTTCGTGACTTTTAGTCTTCGGATTATAATTTCGTGAGTTATAGACTTTGGCCAAAATTCTTGAGTATTAACCTTTGCAATGAAGTATATAAATATTTCTATGGCAAAAAATTTGTCAATTATTGCCATAGTATCGTTAGGCACAGAACTGGTGGATATTAAGCTTAGCATTAAAAATTTCATGATTTTTGGCCTTATAGACTTCAACCAAAAAGCATGAGTACAAATATGAGGAAAAATACGTGTAGCTTTTGTATGGCCCAAAAATCCTGGAGTATTTGACTAAAAATCCTTAGCCACTAAATTCATTAATATTATGTTTTGCACAAATAAGTCATTATTTTTATCTTCAGCCTGAAGTGTCATGAGAAATATACATTAGCAAAACTTCATGAGTATTAACCTTTGGAAAAAAAAAGAAAATACATGTACGTTAACCTTTGGAACAAAAAAAAATACATGTACGTTTTTGTACGACCCAAAATTTCCTGATTGTTTGCCTTAGCCTTGTCAATATTTCATGGTTATTATGACCCTTCGATCCAAAAATGCATTTCATGAATTTCTTGAGTATTAACAATGGACAAATAAAAACCATAAATATTATTTCTTTTGTGAAAGCAAATGATAAGTACTTAGCTTCGCCCCAAATATTTGACAAGTATTGGCCTGTGTCGCCAAGGAGATCGCGTCTCGCGGAAGGTGATCTCCTGTAGGTAGGATGAAAATAGTTTGAAATTTTTTCGGATTCCGGATCAGTTTTCGGAAACAGAAATTGTCGGTCAGAATTTATCGGAATCGGAATTTTTTTCCTCGGAAATGGAAATGGATGCGGTAAGGGCACTATATGTCGAAAATCAGAAACGGTCGAAAACTTTCCGGAATTTTTCTGCAGGCTTATATGCTTAAATCCACAATATCAACCCACATAACCCAACCTACTTTATCAAGTTAGCATTAAGTACTTAATCAAAACATATATACAAATACTTTAATTTGTAACAACATGTATGATACTCACTTTATTTTATAATATGATATGTGAACTTTTATAATAGAGCAATTTTATAGTACTTGAGTAGATACTGAGAGGTACCAAAATTTTAGTGTAAAATTTGGTATCTTCTAGTACCTAGGTACCAAGAGGTACCAAAATTTTACACTGAAATTTTGGTACCTCATGATACTTTCTCAAGGACGGTAAAATTGTCTTTTATAATAATATGCGTGATTTGCACTTTACTATAATAATTTGTAAATTATAGCATTTATTTGGTATTTAGACAATCATTAACAAAGTGACCTATGAACTTGGTTGTAATGATAAAAAGTGGTATGGTTAGTTGCTAATGTTTAAAATTTTTGATCTACTGTTTTAGAAAAAAATTAAAACCTCGGTTTAAGAGTTTTTATATTGGGATAAATTTTCGTTGCCGTATCCGCTCCGTTTTTTTATCCAAGGTTTCCGATTTCGATTCCGAAAAAGATATGGAAACGGAAACAGTAAAAATGGTTTCCGTCCGTTTCCAATCCGTTTATATATATATATATGTATATATATATATATGTATATATATATATATATATGTATATATATATATGTATATGTGTATATATATGTATATGTGTATATATATGTATATACATATGTATATACATATACACATATGTACATATATACATATATACATATGTATACATATTACATATATGTATACATATGTATACATATGTATATATATGTAGATATATATATATATATGGGCTAGCTGTAGATGGCCCAAGTAAGGCCTTATCCACTTGTCCAAATCAAATCCTAAGGTCACCAACATGGTCAGATGATGGTCGGGCAGGCTGAACTGGGGTCATCTTCTTGCCACTCGTCTTTTTCTTCTTCTTCGTTCATTCTTGCGCTAGGTTGCCGGTGAGGTCAATGGACTTTACGTATAGTCCCTCAACGATTGACAGTGATATTCCAGCCACTAATGTGTAGGGCCGTAAAATGATAGGATCCACGTATAGTGACTACTATATATGATACTAACATAATGACAGAGATACAAGTCTCGTATATGTACATGCCCTCAGGGTTTGCTTACTTGTGGGGCTTCCTCCTAAATCCTAATGCTTAATATATATATATATATATATATATATATATATATATATATATATATATATATATAT
Organism: Oryza brachyantha; assembly: GCF_000231095.2. Classification (NCBI taxonomy): domain Eukaryota; kingdom Viridiplantae; phylum Streptophyta; class Magnoliopsida; order Poales; family Poaceae; genus Oryza; species Oryza brachyantha. The sequence continues at coordinate 16,813,476 of NC_023174.2, read as the reverse complement.
ATATATATATATATATATATATATATATATATATATATATATATATCGCCATTGGCTTGATCTCCTAGTAGAAACTTTAATTCAATTGATTGAAGCGATGGATGTATTTTCGTCCATTGATATATCTCTTCCTTATTAATGTAAGCAAACAACATAAATATGTATGTGTTGATTAATTTGCCCCGCACGCCGGCCACCGAGACATACATGGCCCAAGCCAAGTAAGGCCTTTCTCTTTTTCACAAGCACAGACAGATCAATATCTACTGCTTATCCTCCTCCTCCTTTGGATCCGAGTCACAGTCAGAGTCAGAGTCCTCGTCGTCGATTTCTTGGACTGCCTTGTTCCCGCGCCGACGGCCAGCTTGGCTTCGTGGAGCGCCTTAACCAGTCTCTCTAGGCAGCCGTTCACGTCCTTTCTCTTGGACCTCGGCATTAGGTTCTCCGCCACGTCCGCCGGCGACATCTCCACCTCCCCTAGCAGCCGCCGTATCTCGTCGAACACCTCGTGCTGCTCCACGCCCAGGTAGTTCTTGGCCAGCACCTTGAACGCCTCGAAGCAGCAGTAGGACATCTCGACGTGCACGTCCATCCTGCCCCGCCGGATCAGCGCCGGGTCCAGCTTCTCCTTGTGGTTCGTCGTGAAGACGATGATCCTCTCGCCGCCGCACGCCGACCACAGCCCGTCAATGAAGTTGAGCACCCCAGAGAGCGTCACCTTCTTCTCCTCCTCGTCATCGCGCTCCCACGGCGGCATCATCTTTTTCTTCTTCTCGCTCGTCTTCGCCTTCTTCTTCTTGCGCTTGCGCTTGCCGGTGAGGTCGATGGAGCAGTCGATGTCCTCGATGACGATGATCGACTTGCCCGTTGTCTCGATGAAGAGTCTCCGCAGCTCGATGTTGCTCTTCACGGCCGTCAGCTCGAGGTCGTACACGTCGTAGTCCAGGAAGTTGGCCATGGCGGCGATCATGGTCGACTTGCCGGTGCCGGGAGGGCCGAACAGCAGGTAGCCACGCTTCCATGCCTTGCCGACAGAGGCGTAGTAGTCCTTGCCGTCGCGGAACATGTCGAGGTCGTCGAGGATCTCCTGCTTCCGGGCGGGGTCCATGGCGAGCGTGGCGAAGGTGGAGGGGTGGTCGAGCTTGACGTGGCTCCAGGCGCGGCCGTCCTCGGAGGCGGCCCAGTCGGCGGCGGGATTTTTGGTGAAGAGGCGGCGCTGCCTGTTGCGGACGGTGACGGCGCGGCCCTCGGCGAGGACGTGGGGCAGGTAGGCGTTCTCGACGAGCGCGCGGTGGCGGCGGTGGAAGGTGAGGTGGTAGCTGCGGCGCTCGGCGTTGCGCGGGGACCAGGTGATGACGTTGGCGCGGGGGAGCGCCTTTGTCTTGCGCCACCACATGGCGACGCCCTCGTGGTCGTCGACGGCGAGGGCCATGCGGTCGGCGCCGTCGGCGAGGTCTGCGCGGAGGCGACGGGCGTGGGCGTTGCATGGGGAGGCGCCGAGGTAGGCCTCGACGTCGAAGAAAGCCTCGCTGCGGGAGAAGTAGTCGTCGGACCTGTCGTCGATGGTGATGGTGGCGTAGGGGGAGAGGAGCGAGTGGAGGCGGGCAGCGAGAGCGGCGAGGTAGTCCTGCAGCTGGAAGGGGATGCACTCCTGCAGCGAGGAGAAGAAGAAGAGTAGGCTCGCCGCCGCCGACCACCCTGCAACTGCAAACGACGACCCCTCCGCCATCGACGTCATCTCCTTCTCTTCAATGAGTTACTGCAAATTCATTCCTAGCTTTGCACTGGAGTCATCAATTTATTATACTGCTCGATCGATCGAGTGCAGGTAGTCTGTGTGTCGCACGCAGCTTCTGCGAAAATCAAAAAGTCTCCGTCCTAATCTATCTATTATATATATAAACTAACGGGAAAATAAGGCTCACGTTCTATTATATATATAAACTAACCGAAAAATAAGGCTTACATTGATCTCACGGACTAAAAAATCCCACTTTAATAAAAAAAGAAAAAAAAGAAAAACATCGGTTTTTTATTGAACAATGAAAAGACCGTGTTTTACGAGAGAAAAAAAAAAGAAAACATCACCTTTTTGAGTCGGACAACAGAAAAAAAATCAATCAAGTGATCAACCGTGTATTAGAAAAAAAAAGGAAGGATCTGCTTTTTTAGTCGGACAAGAGAAAAAAAAGAAAGATCAACCGTGTAATACGACATAAAGAAAATATCAGTATTTTTTATGAGCTAAAAATCCCATGTTAATCAAAAACAAAAAATGTGTGATTAGAAATACAATTTCAGAGTCCATTTGTAATAAAAAAAATCCAATTATAAATACGATTTTAGAATTAAAAAAATAATAATAACAATAATAATAATAATAATAATAATAATAATAATAATAATAATAATAATAATAATAATAATAATAAAAGAGTCAAGGTGTAAATACAATTTAGAAAAATCCAAATATCGGACTAAAACCCACATTAATCAAAAAAACATCTAATTACAATAACATAATTATCAAATAAAAATAATAATAATAAAGTCCATGTGTAATAAAAAATCCTATTAGAAATACGTGTCGGAATTAAAAATAAAAAAAGAGTAGATTAAATTTTTTAGAATATTTGATATTGAGGGAAACATCTAATTAGAAATACAATTTCAGAATTATGACATAAAAAATACTAATAATAAAGTCCATGTGTAATAAAAAAATCCTATTAGAAATACGTGTTGGATTTTAAAAAAAAAAGTCCATGTATCGATAGTTCTAAGTCTCAGAATAAAATTTTTAGAATAATTAATATTGAGGGAAGAGTCCATCTATAAATAAAAAAATATGATCAGAAATACAATTTCAGAATTAAAAATAAATAAAAATAATAAAAAGAGTCTATGTGTAAATACAATTAATAAAAATCAAATTTTGGTTTAAAAATCTATTATATATATAAAGTAATAGAAAAAGGAGACTTCTGATATTAATCGAAGAAAAAAATAGAAAAATAATTATCATAAAAAAGATAAAAAAATCAATCAGAGTAAGAAACAGAAAAGATTGATCTCAACTTGATCGGCCGTAAACAGAGAAAAATAAATCGGACAAAAATAAACAGAAAAGAATCAAAAAATTTGATCGGACAGATCAAATCAATCGGACATAAATTTTTATTTACACGTGTCATCTCATCTAAGTGTTTCTATAAGAGATAAAAATAAAAGATCGGATCTAGAAATATCAATTGGACAAGCAAAGTACACGTCTTGCAAGAAAAAAAATCTAAATCTCAGATTAAAAAATTAAAATAATTGATATTGAGGGAAGAGTCCATCTAAAAATATAATTTGAAAACATCTAAAATTCCGGTAAAATAATATTGGATTAGAAATATAATTTTAGAATTAAAAATAAAGAAAATAATAAAAAGGGTCCATGCGTAAATAAATCTCGGATTAAAAATTTTAAAATAATTGACATTGATAGAAGAGTCCACATATAAATACAATTATAAATATCTAAAATTTCGGTTAAAAAGAACCATATTAGAAATACAATTTATAAATTAAAAATAAAAAAATAAAAAAGAGTCCATGTGTAAATACAATTTAGTAAAATTCAAATCTCGATTAAAATTTTTAAAATAATTGATATTGAGGAAAGAGTTCATCTATAAAAACAATTTGGAAAAATCTAAAATTTTGGTTAAAAATTGGCAAAAAATAAGAGACAAAATCAATATATAAATACAATTTAGAAGTATCTAAAATTGAGTATTATATAGAAGAGTTTACGTACAAGTATACTTTAGAATACATGTAAATAAGGTTTTATGTAAAAATATAATTTGAGAAAATGAAGTTTAAATTAACAATTAAAAAGTAATTATTATCGAGATAAGAGACCTGTATAATTAGAATTTATAATGATGCTAGGCGCGCATTATGCGTGGGCCACCCTACTAGTTTACTCCATAATAAATGAATGAAAGCAATCTCATTTCCTAGTAGCAGGGCAACCTGTTTCTTTCAGTTTAAGATTTTTATAATATAGATTATTGAGCTAGATTACTATAAGCTAGATTGTTATATTCTGTAGTAGAATAAACTGTGAGTTATTTCTTTCCTTGATTATTAGAGCCTAGATTATTGGTTTTGCAAGTCTATAGAGGGAGGGAGTGGCATGGCGGGTAATTTTTCACCTAATAATCTAGAAAAAGTTCACCTAAATAAATTTATCAGATTATAATAAGTTGGGCTCTAGATTATAATAAGCTACTTCAATAAATTTGTGTTTTTTCAGCTTACTCACAGTAATTTAGATTATAATAATCGTAAACCAGATTGATGACGAGTTGACGACTATCGATCAGAATATTCAAAATAGTCGCGTCATCATGTGATGTCATCTAGTAATTAACGAGCTGTCCACTAGTTAAAAACTGTTTTTACGCTGTCTAATTTGCGTTTGCTGACAGCCTTTACCAAAACGCCTGCAAAGTAGCGGAGCCAGAATTTTTTTAAACCTAGGGCTTAATTAGTTGAATTTATATAATTTTATCTTTATTTTCTAGTTTTTAAAGTTTTAAAATGAAATTTGAATATATATCTAGGATCAGGAGTAGGGCTGCAGCCCAAGCTGCCCTACTTCTGAATCCGCCCCTGCCTGCAATCCTACTTATTGTCCATGCAAAACTTGAGATGGAACTTGGGAATTAATGTTGCTATCATAATACCTCTATTTCACGACCTAAGACTTTTTAAAATTCATATAGATTATATAAATCATATCGTATCCCTGAATTATAGAAACCAATTCAAATAACCAGCTGAGCTGAGTTGAGGGAGAGGAGGATGTGCCAGAAGCAAAGCAAGGGATGATAGGGTCAGTGGAAACATAAAAAAGCTTGTTAATTGGGAGGTGGGATCAACTGTGGCAGCTGAAGAGGATTAGAACGAGAGAGAGGTGCAGTGGGATCAACTGCGGCATTTTTACCTCAAGCGGCTTGGCTCGGCTCGGCCGATTTCGGTTGCGCTTGTTCTTCTACGTACGTGGGTTCCCTTGAACAATTGGCACTAATATTTAGTTTTCTCTACATGTTAAGACTCGCATGCATGGGTCAACACTGAAATTAAGGGGCACTAATAAAACCCCTTTCAGTGTTGGTTTTGGCCTAACCAGTACTGATGGGTCGATGGGTCGCACAAATGTGACGGTGGGCATTTCTAGTGTCATACAGGTATACCATATCTGTAACATATTAAGATTATCCACTCTTTATGTTTAAAAGTCAAAATTTAAATTTTTAATCTTAAATTTGAAATTAATTTTAGAGTTTTATCATCCTAATTTATTTTCCACCCGTTATATATCTAAAAACAAGTATATATATATATAAAAGTTTTATTCATAAATTATTTTTTATTTATAAGTATATCATTTGTCAATCATCCCATCGTATGAAAAGTATCCATAGTATATATATATATATATATATATATATATATATATATATATATATATATATATATATATATATATATATATATATATATACACTCTTTGTTTAACCGAGAAGACTGTACTTATTTGAGACGGAGGTAAGTATTAATTGTATAGGCTTTATGAAAAAGAACGGTAGTCCAACTTGACTTTTTCATAGAGTAAATAATACCAATAAAGCATCTAGCTATATTTACTAATACTGCTCCTATGTCCATATTCTTAACCACCAAAGAACACGCGAACGACTAATTAATTATTGTATACTAGCGGCCGGGGCGTGCCGTTGCGCGCCGCCTGGACACAACTAATCCACACCTAAATCATCTTAGTGACATAACGTACAGGCTGAAATGTGTTCGCACAAGCTGTGACCTGGAAAAGGTACGATTCAATTCAGCTGTGGTGCCATGGTGGTGTCCAATTTGTAACATTTGTTTACCGAAGCTTACAGCTGCCCAAGGGGTCAAATAAAAGGGCAAACAAAAGAGATAGACAAGCGGTCCACAAACCTGAAATAGAGCTCTCTTTACGAAATTTCGATACAAGCTAATGTTAATTTTTTTGTCTATGCAATTACGAACTACATATGCAGGAACACAGCGATAATTGACACACAAACCTCAGAAAAGCAAACAGTCGACCCACTACAAGGTTACACATGTATCCTTGTATCAAGATGTCATGAAATCATAGTATCTTGTATCAAGATGTCGTGAAATCATAGTGTTTCATCCTGCTCTTGTGCCATAGAGGTTGAAAGGATGGCGAGGGTGTTATTTAAGAATGTAAGTGCACATTCACAGTCTGAGATAATTTTGGTGACAGTTGAAGGCTCATTAGACGCTGAAAGCGATCCTGCAGTCATTGCTGTATATGAATCCCGCAGGCTCCTCAAATCGCCAAGGAACTGCACATCACAAAAATATATATTTTTTCTGGAACGATCGAAGGAGGTCATTCAATATAATTAAGATAGAAAGAAAATGTTACAATAAAAATTTTACATCGACAGTTAGCTGTCGAGGAAGGATGTGTAACAGAGCACATGCCCCGAACTACGTGCCAACCGTCCAAACACACACCACAGAGAGGAAAACCAAGCACCGAACCGGCCATCGCTATGCGAGATCGATCGCCACTGAGCTAATGACACCACTACGACACAAAGACTCTAAAACGACGCCCTCACGAGGGTCGTGACGCCAAAAGACACTGTCGTCGTCCATTCAGAGATTGGACAAGGTTTTCACCTAGAGCTCCTTACCGGGCAGGAGGAATACCTCAAAAGTGCCCTCAGGAGAGTTACTACGCCCGAAGGCAAAGTCACTGTTGGCCCAAAGAATTGAGCTAAGCTTTCACTCGGAACCCCCTGCAACCATGGTACGTCACCTACTCTGAAACCACAATCTAAACATCGGTGGCACATGGCTTCCGCCATACCCGACCGACGCCCCTCCGTCGGCCGGCTTCTTCGAACCACCATTCCTGAGAGCTGGCCCAGGACCTCTTCGTTCCACCATCCACCAGCCTCCTCGATAAATCTGATTGAAGGAGAACCCGAGATTGGATGGCATTGCTTCAGCACCCTGAGCTTCCCCCGCTGACAAGCCACCGCCTCAATCCAGCCTAGAAACTCCCCACAGAAAAGGGGAGGGTGAGGGTGCTGACCGGCGACGAGGAAGACGACTCACCACCGCCAGCTCCCTTAGCACAACCATCTGGGCCTGCGCCGACGCTAGAAACGTTGCCGCTCTGGCTTCGGCGCCACCCATCGGCACTCGCATTGCTCGGCCGCCGCTCCCCACCTGGCCACCACGGTGGCATCCCGGTTGCCCATCTACTCGTGCCCGCACCGGCGAGCCACGACCACCGCGCCCAGAACACCGCCGCTGTGGTCGCCTAGCAGCCTCCGCGCTTGGGACAACATCACTTGGCAGAACGCTAGTCGTCGCCGCCTCTGACGCGGAGGAGCAGAACGCTCGTCGTCGCCGCCTCACACGGAGAAGGGAGAACGCCAGCCGCCGCCGCGTCGCTCGGCAGCCATGAGCCGCCACCGCGGCCGCACGCTGCCGAGCCGCCTCACGCAGCCGCTGTGATCGCTCCAAGCGGGGGATGGCCGGATTCGGCCTTGGGGGCGCCGGATCGGCCGCCTCTCCAGCGCCTCCGAGCGCCGATGTGTGTCACCGAGCGCCGCTGTGTGTCACCGAGCGCCGCCGGGAGCCACCGAGCACCTCTCCGCGCCGCTGCACACCGGGATGGTAGCGACGTAAACGACAGTAAGATCATTAGAAATTTAGATTCATTACCAGGCCAAAGGTTGAGTTAATCTAATAACTACTTTAGAAACAAACATCGGGCAGCTTGTCTTTACGCTTTAAAGGTGGAGATGAATTTTCATTGTTTGGTTGTGTGAGATACCTATACCGGGGGTATCTGGAGACTACACGAATACGTACGGTCAATAGGATATCGGATAGGAAGGAAAATATATCTGTATGGTATCGGCTAAGAGTCTAGTATGTATCAGATTGCATGCCGTGTATTTCGGACTCAAGCCGTTACCAATTTGGAAAAGATCTTAGTCTTACTAGATTAGGACTATATCATATCTGTAGCCTTTCCCCTATTATATAAGGGGTACGGGGCGCCCCCTTGAGGACCACGAAGAACCATCTGCGATATACAATCGCCAAACAGGAGTAAGGTATTATCTCACCTTGTCGAGAGCCTGAACCTGGGTATCTTCCTCTTCATCTTAACCATCGAATTCCGAGCTCGGTAGCCACCCTATAAGTTCATTGCCGACATCAATCGTCGACAGTTGGCCCGCCAGGTGGGGGTGCGCTATCTTTCTTTTTCGATCTCAAGCTCTTTTCAGCGAAGTTCGATGGACTTCAACTCGGACGTCATGAAGAGGAAGTTCCCGCCGGGCTTGACCTTCAAGTTCGGCGGCATCAGACTTCAGACCGATCAGTTCGGCGCGTTGTCGTACACCGACTCAAGCTCCTCCGACTCCGATGAAGAAGTCTTCCGATTCGAGCCTAACAAGGAAGCCTCGGGTCAAACTTAGATCCGATCTAGGTCACACCGAGATGCTCTCTCCTAGCTTGGACCGACAGGCCAGTCAGGGCGCGACGCCAATGGAAGTAGAAACCAATCTCGAGGCGGCGCCAACTCCACTGGTCAACACTTCCGAGACTTGGAGTAGCACCGGAAGATTCGTGTCGCCCCGAGAGGTCTTTGCCGCCAGCAAGCCGACGTCGCCTTCTTCTCCAGCCAGATGGCAAGAGGAGGCGGCGGCCTGACTAGCAGAAGAGCGTCGACTTCAGGAAGAGAAGGAACGCCAAGAGTAGGAGGAAAGGTAATGGCAAGTGACGCACTCCCACGCCGCGCTGCGAATCTAATCTCGCAAGATGCAGCGCGATCTGCTCTAGACCCAAGTCGACGGACATGACGTCTTCAAGACGCCCCAACAGAACGTCCACGCGGCCGCAATTCTACTCGACGACATCATCCAGCAGCTGCCACAGCCGGATCTACCTGTGGTAGAAACCATAAACAAGGTTGAGGCTATGGTGACAACTGCTGCGATCCAGCACTCCCTCCAGCGCACAACAGTTACCCCAGCCGCCCGTTCGGAGGCTCAGTCGTCCAGATCTCCTAGGTCTCGGGCGAACGTCTCCAGGCAGCCGACTGGTTCCCGGCCGCATAGCGAAAGCAGAGCGCGCCGGCACTCTCCTGACTCGGCGCGGAGGAGAGACTCCGTCGAGAGGCAACGCCGCATCGACGACGAGATTCGCCGACTGGATCAGCAACGCAAGGAGCTCAGGGCGGAGAAGCGGTGTCTCAATCAAGAAAACTCTGCCGACCTCCGCCACAAGCTCGAACACCGACGCCGACAGGACTGCTACCACGACCGGGACCACTAAAGTCATAGCCAGGTGTCTAGGCATCGGTCACCCGAGAGCTCTGACACTGACATGACAGATGGTGTCCCGGCCTTCACCAAGAACTTAAGTCAGTTGACTTGGCCGACTGGTTTCAAGCCAACTGGCATTAAGAAATACGACGGCTCCACTGACCCGAAAGTATGGCTCACGATATACTCCATGGCCATTCGGGCAGCAGGAGGCGACACAAAAGCCATGGCCAACTACCTACCGGTTGCAAAGGAAAGGAGAAGGAGCACAAGAAGGACTCGGACTCACGGAAATGTAAGCCTGAGGAGCTGGTTGCCGTCGCAGACCGACAACGATCCAGTGCCCCAAGATGTCTAATTATGAAAAAGTCATGAACAGCAAGTGCCCCTACCATCTGAAGTCCTCCCACCTGGCCAAAGATTGCTTTGTTATGCGTCACTACGTAGAGCAGTTAGCCAAAAGCCAGTCGGGGGCCGTCGGGCCAAGCAAAGCGAAGCCCACCGACAAGAAAGACGACGGCTTCCAGGACCCGCAAGCCGAGCTAAACCACATCTTTGGTGGCCCGCTCGCATACGAGTCCAAGCGGAAGCAGAAGCTCGCATCAAGGGAGATAAACACCACAGCGGTGGACGTCCCCCAGTACCTACGGTGGTCGGAGATTCCGATCACGTTCGACCGCTCGGATGATCCCGACCGAGTGGCTCACCCGGGGCGGTACCCACTGGTGCTAGCCCCAGTCGTAAAAAAATGTCAAGTTGAAGCGCGTGCTCACTGACGGAGGAAGCGCCCTCAACATCCTCTTCGCCAAGATGCTCGACGACATGAAAATCCCGAGGTCGGAGCTACGCCCAAGCAATGCGCCCTTCCGTGGGGTCATTCCCGGGCTATCAGCAACACCACTCGGGCAGATTACTCTTCCGGTGACCTTCAGAACAAAGGATAACTACCGAACGGAGAACATCTGCTTTGAAGTCGCTGCCGTCTCGCTGACTTCGAGACGGCGTACCATGCCATCATCGGCAGGCCCGCGCTAGCGAAGTTCATGACGGTCCCGCACTACAACTACCTTATGCTTAATTGCTTTGTCAAGCGCCCCCCGGTCCGGCCGTCATGCACCTTCTTCACCTATCTTGCATTGTCGAACGTCTATAAATTTGATCAAATTTATAGAAAAATGCTGTTATATCTACATCACCAAATTAAGTTGATCAAATCCACCAATAAATATAAATATTATTTTGCATTAAAGTGGTACAATATTTTTTATAAACTTAACCAAATTTAAAATGGCTGAAGTTACGATAGATTAAAGATAGATGTTAAACGAAGAGAGCAATCGACGGCAAGGGCCCAAAAGCCCATGTGTAATTTGGTTGAAACCGAGGCCCATCTTGATATTTTATTACTTCGATCCGATCCGAACCGAACCAACCAACCCACCCACCAAAGGCGTCGAAACCCTAAAGCATTTTCCTCTCATGCGCGCGTCGGCGGCGGCGGCGGCGGACGGCATGGCGGGTGACGACGACGGCGATTGTGCTATGCTGGAGCCTTTCTTCTACGATGAGGCAGCGACTGTGGCCGAGGCAACAGCTGCGGCGGAGAGGCGGGAGCGCGAGCGGCAGGAGTGGGCGCGGGAGAAGGCGGCGAGGGCCAAGAGATGGGCGGCGCGCGAGGCCGTCCTCAACAGCATCAAGGAGTACGACACCGATGAGGGGAGGTACATCTACACCCGCTACTACTTCGACGACGACTTGGACCTCGACGAGGAGTCCCTTCTCGCTCCCATGCGCTTCACCGCCACCACCTACGCACCGGGCCAAGCCCTCCGCTTCTTGTGCAATATGGTCAACGTGCTCGACATCCGCATCATCCTCCCCTCCGACTCCGACGATGATGCTGCTGCTGCTGCTTTCGGCTTCCCCATCAGCGTCTACGGCTCCGTCATTGCCAGAGACATGCTTGATTTGAAATGTATTCCTCTCTTCCGCCGCTCCAGGGATCATCCCCAGCTCATCACCTCACAGGTAAGCTCATCGCCTAGTAGCTAATTTCATTTATTTATTTTTTATTAATGCATCGCATTCATGAACTAAATCCCTATTGCCAAAGTAACTTGTGTTATAAAGACTTTTTAGGTCTAATTAATTAAGGGGCAAAGGAAAAGTCTTTATTGCCTAAATGCATCTCACCTTCTGATTGTTGCATAAACACGCCCTAAACACAAAACACAAAGAGAAACATGCCATGGTCGTTTTAGCATAAATTTCTCCCTTTCTTTGTATTTTAGGATAAAATTAATTTGAACTGTAAAAGTAGTACTAGTTCTTATACCGTTTTTGAATGGAGGGAGAGCTCAGAGCATCACTATGATCGTTTCAATTGTAGGATGAGCTGTCCTTGATATTGACTGGTCCTCATCGAGGACTCCTGCTAAGTGACGCCATATACATCGAGGTTGATCTCAAGGTGAAGATGCAGGAAGGTTGCGAGGACAGGCCAGTTAGTAAAGGACTGCTAGTGTTGGATGGTGTAAGGCTTACAACAAGCTCAACCCATTTGCAGACTGTGGTTAAAACCACCACTCTTATGAGGAGAAGCTTCAGGCCCTGTACCGTGGATGTCACCTATGCGTTTCTCAGATGCGCAGTGGAGGCTACCATCTCTGTCAAGCTTCTGCATCAGGGAGCCCATTTCTGCGGACAGATCACAGCTTGCACCAGCACCATCCAAGATAGCATTCTGCTTCATGATAGCAAATTACTAGCAGACACCGGTTTGATGGATGATGGATTTACTATCCGACTAATGCGCCGTGTCATAGCTGTCTGTTTGTATGAGATGCTGATAGTAACAATTGTTGCTCAAACTGGTGATGGTGCAAATAAGTACAGACGAACCATTGATTTTACGCCAACTGTCAACGGTGAAGACGAAGCTCAGATTACGTGTGGTGCAACCAGTTTGCTTGTGAAGGTTAATTGGTCATTAATGGACCCAGTTATTGACCAGTAGTTGGTTATCTTTGTCAGGAAATGTGGCCTTCTAACTATATGCACTGAAATGGCTATATATGTGATTTTTTTTTGAGTCGTTCACCGGAGGGGAGAGTTTCCCCACCTGAAAATGTAACAATGCAGTCACACTTTGTTATCGGCTTGTTATTGAAGTATGGAAGTGGAACTAGTGTAATCGTATTTGACCAACTATGCCTTGATATTGTACTAAAATTGCTCCTATCAATGCTTAGCCAGTTATGTGTTCTGATTTGTGTGCTGGGTTCATCACCGTGCCCGATTGGTTGTAGTTGTAGCAAACCCTACCAATATAAACAAGTATCCTAATTTGTAGTTGTGCAAATCCGTTCTGGAGACCAACGATGGAAATTAATCAACCGACGATAGCACATTGATCATCGAATATCCTAATTTAATCGATTGATGGTGTTCCCGTTGGTTTAATCGGTTGATAGTTGCATGTAAGCTTTGGTGGAGTGATTGTCATGAAAGTCAACCAACTACGTGCATGAGTGGAATAAGAAATTTACTAAGCATGAGTTCTTGTAACAGAATATAAATATTTTAGATAAATTTTAACTAAAATATAGTAGTAATTTTCTCTGTAATTTTTCGACCAGGTATAGAGCTCAAGGCCTGCCTAGCTGCCTTACGCGTAGTATCGTCTCTACATGGTTATATAGCTAGGAGGGACAGGTTTTAGCATGAATTTACGATGTGAAACAGCGAAAAGTAAACATGCCTGGTTTAGTTTGTAAATTTTTTTAAAAAAAACATCCCATCGAATATACGGACACACATTTGAAATATTAAATATAATCTAATTATAAAAAAAAACAGACTTCACCGAGAAACTACGGGACTAATCTTTTGAGCCTAATTAATCCGTCATTAGCACATATAGATTACTATAGCATTTATGGCTAATCACGTACTAATAAGGCTCAAAAGATTTATCTCACGATTTCCTTCATAACTATGTAATTAGTTTTAATATTAATGTATATTTAATGCTCCGTTTAGGTGTTTAAAATTTGATGTGATGTTTTTAGAAAAAAAATTTGAGAACTAAACACGGCCTCAGTCAATGTAGTTGGAGGGTGCTGGTTCATAAATTGATCCTTGCTTTGCTTGCTTAATGTGCTTGGTGAGGAGTGTGACAGTGGATCGAATCGCCAATTGATCGTAATTAGATCATCTTCACCTTAATACTAAAAGCTAAAAGCTCCACCGACTACATGCGTCATCTGTCTATTTATGGTTAAGCCAGACTCTTGGGATACTATTTCCCCATAGCTCAGTGCTGTGCTAGGCCCCAAAATTCAGGTTCTGGAGTCTGCATGAGGATAAGCTCCTCAATTAATGAGAAGTCACAATCTTTACTGAATTACTCCATTTCTGTGAGGATTACCGGTTTACTCTGTAAATTGAAGAGTTTACGGTTGGAGTTTATGGATAATGGCGCAAACCATCTCTCGCGATACCACAATACTAATACCAGTCCTAGGACACCAGGACACTAACAGGGCGCCTCAAGGCGCCACGGCAGCTTCTCCCCTCCTGTACCTCTACTTCTTGTAATAATTTTTTTTCACCCCCCTTTTAATACATGACACCCCCATGGGGTTTAAAAAAAGGACACTAGGACATTACTGGTATCAACTGTAACAATTATTATTCATTTTAGTTCTTAATTTATATAATAGAACTAAGACCTTGACTTATCTTAGACTGTAACTTTGGGGTCACTTGATGCCGCAACTGCTACGACAGATAACAATGGTGGAACTAACAAGCTAAGTGCAACACCACAAGCAATGACCGGGAATGAGGATGAAACCATAATCTTCGCTTCAGCTTGAACTTAAACTTTTTGGCAGAAAAACTATATAGAAAAAAAGGGTGAGTACTTACGTCCTCAAAAAGTCATAGGAACCTAGGCGGTTACTGCAATTCTAGGGAGGGCTGGTTTATACTGCAATCAGTTTTATTTTAAAGTTTTGAAATAATCCAAGTGTGTGCTTCTCCATAACAAAGCTTGCAGCTGGCCGACATTGCCAACGGCTACTCGGGCGGTGGCGTGAACCGCGGGGGAGGGGGGGTGATTCTTTGGTCATCCTCCATTTTGCCATGGGATGGTAGCGACGTAAACGACAGTAAGATCATTAGAAATTTAGATTCATTACCAGGCCAAAGGTTGAGTTAATCTAATAACTACTTTAGAAACAAACATCGAGCAGCTTGTCTTTACGCTTTAAAGGTGGAGATGAATTTTCATTGTTTGGTTGTGTGGGATACCTATACCCGGGGTATCTGGAGACTACACGAATACGTACGGTCAATAGGGTATCGGATAGGAAGGAAAATATATATGTATGGTATCGGCTAAGAGTCTGGTATGTACCGAATTGCATGCCGTGTATTTCGGACTCAAGCCGTAACCAATTTGGGAAAGATCTTAGTCTTACTAGATTAGGACTATATCATATCTGTAGCCCTTCCCCTATTATATAAGGGGTACGGGGCGCCCCCTTGAGGACCACGAAGAACCATCTGCGATATACAATCGCCAAACAGGAGTAAGGTATTATCTCACCTTGTCGAGAGCCTGAACCTGGGTATCTTCCTCTTCATCTTAACCATCGAATTCCGAGCTCGGTAGCCACCCTATAAGTTCATTGCCGACATCAATCGTCGACAGTTGGCCCGCCAGGTGGGGTGCGCTATCTTTCTTTTTCGATCTAAAGCTCTTTTCAGCGAAGTTCGATGGACTTCAACTCGGACGTCATGAAGAGGAAGTTCCCGCCGGGCTTGACCTTCAAGTTCGGCGGCATCAGACTTCAGACCGATCAGTTCGGCGCGTTGTCGTACACCGACTCAAGCTCCTCCGACTCCGATGAAGAAGTCTTCCGATTCGAGCCTAACAAGGAAGCCTCGGGTCAAACTCAGATCCGATCTAGGTCACACCGAGATGCTCTCTCCTAGCTCGGACCGACAGGCCAGTCAGGGCGCGACGCCAATGGAGGTACAAACCAATCTCGAGGCGGCGCCAACTCCACTGGTCAACACTTCCGAGACTTGGAGTAGCACCGGAAGATTCGTGTCGCCCCGAGAGGTCTTTGCCGCCAGCAAGCCGACGTCGCCTTCTTCTCCAGCCAGATGGCAAGAGGAGGAGGCGGCCTGACTAGCAGAAGAGCGTCGACTTCAGGAAGAGAAGGAACGCCAAGAGCAGGAGGAAAGGTAGTGGCAAGTGACGCACTCCCACGCCGCGCAGCGAATCTAATCTCGCAAGATGCAGCGCGATCTGCTCTAGACCCAAGTCGACGGACATGACGTCTTCAAGACGCCCCAACAGAACGTCCGCGCGGCCGCCAATCTACTCGGCGGCATCATCCAGCAGCTGCCACAGCCGGATCTACCTGTGGTAGAAACCATAAACAAGGTCAAGGCTATGGTGACAACTGCTGCGATCCAGCACTCCCTCCAGCTTACAACAGTTACCCCAGCCGCCCGTTCGGAGGCTCAGTCGTCCAGATCTCCTAGGTCTCGGGCGAACGTCTCCCGGCAGCCGACTGGTTCCCGGCCGCATAGCGAAAGCAGAGCGCGCCGGCACTCTCCTGACTCGGCGCGGAGGAGAGACTCCGTCGAGAGGCAACGCCGCATCGACGACGAGATTCGCCGACTGGATCGGCAACGCAAGGAGCTCAGGGCGGAGAAGCGGTGTCTCAATCAAGAAAACTCTGCGACCTCTGCCACAAGCTCGAACACCGACGCCGACAGGACCGCTACCACGACCGGGACCACTAAAGTCATAGCCAGGTGTCTAGGCATCGATCACCCGAGAGCTCTGACACTGACATGACAGATGGTGTCCCGGCCTTCACCAAGAACTTAAGTCAGTTGACTTGGCCGACTGGTTTCAAGCCAACTAGCATTAAGAAATACGACGGCTCCACTGACCCGAAAGCATGGCTCACGATATACTCCATGGCCATTCGGGCAGCAGGAGGCGACACAAAAGCCATGGCCAACTATCTACCGGTTGCAAAGGAAAGGAGAAGGAGCACAAGAAGGACTCGGACTCACGGAAATGTAAGCCCGAGGAGCTGGTTGCCGTCGCAGACCGACAACGATCCAGTGCCCCAAGATGTCTAATTATGACAAAGTCATGAACAGCAAGTGCCCCTACCATCTGAAGTCCTCCCACCTGGCCAAAGATTGCTTTGTTATGCGTCACTACGTAGAGCAGTTAGCCAAAAGCCAGTCGGGGGCCATCGGGCCAAGCAAAGCGAAGCCCGCCGACAAGAAAAACGACGACTTCCAGGACCCGCAAGCCGAGCTAAACCACATCTTTGGTGGCCCGCTCGCATACGAGTCCAAGCGGAAGCAGAAGCTCGCATCAAGGGAGATAAACACCACAGCGGTGGACGTCCCCCAGTACCTACGGTGGTCAGAGATTTCGATCACGTTCGACCGCTCGGATGATCCCGACCGAGTGGCTCACCCGGGGCGGTACCCACTGGTGCTAGCCCCAGTCATAAAAAAATGTCAAGTTGAAGCGCGTCCTCACTGACGGAGGAAGCGCCCTCAACATGCTCTTCGCCAAGATGCTCGACGACATGAAAATCCCGAGGTCGGAGCTACGCCCAAGCAATGCGCCCTTCCGTGGGGTCATTCCCGAGCTATTAGCAACACCACTTGGGCAGATTACTCTTCCGGTGACCTTCAGAACAAAGGATAACTACCGGACGGAGAACATCTGCTTTGAAGTCGCTGCCGTCTCGCTGACTTTGAGACGACGTACCATGCCATCATCGGCAGGCCCGCGCTAGCGAAGTTCATGACGGTCCCGCACTACAACTACCTTATGGTCAAGATGCCCGGACCACATGGCGTCATCACCCTACGCAGCGATATCAAGCAGGCCTTCAGCTGCGAAGCGAAAAGCTGCGAAATTGCACAACAGGCTGAAGAGCAAGCCGGTCGGGTGCAAATACGCGAAGCCTCGACTCGCAAGACAGAGGACGAGGATCTACCATCTAAAAATGCGGCAAAGATCACCTCCAACGAGAAGAAGCAAATCGCCGTCGACCCCACCGACTCGTCTAAATTTACCTTCATAGGAACTCAATTAGATTCTAAATAGGAACTCGCGCTCGTCACTTTCCTCCGAAATAATAAAGATATTTTTGCTTGGAAACCCTCTGATATGCCGGGAGTCCCTAGGGAAGTGATTGAGCACTCCTTAAATGTAAAAGATGACACTAGGCCAGTTAAGCAGCGCCTTCGCCGCTTCACACAAGATAGGAAAGACGCAATTAAGGAGGAGTTGATCAAACTGCTCGCGGCTGGCTTCATTAAAGAAGTCAAATACCCCGACTTGTTGTCCAACCCCGTGTTGGTCAGAAAGAAGAAAAACAAATGGCGAATGTGTGTGGATTACACGGACCTTAACAAGGTGTGTCCTAAGGATCCGTTTGGTCTACCGCACATCGACCAAGTCATAGACTTGACGGCTGGCTGTGCATTACTTAGCTTACTCGATTGCTACTCGGGCTACCATCAGATCAGCCTAAGACAAGCCGATCAGATGAAGACCTCCTTCATCACACGATTCAACGTGTACTGCTACATCACGATGCCGTTCGGTCTAAAAAACGCAAGGGCAACCTATCAACGAACCATCCAGGGTTGCCTCCATGACTAGATCAGGTGAAACGTGGAAGCATACGTCGACGACGTGGTCATAAAGTCGAGGAAAAATGATGACCTACTAGATAACCTAGAGGAAACCTTCAACAACCTCCGACGTTACAGGATGAAATTAAATCCTGAAAAGTGTATGTTTGGCGTCCCCTCTGGCATGCTCCTTGGTTTCGTCGTATCCCGACGAGGCATCGAGCCAAACTCGGAGAAATTCCAGGCCATACTCAACATGAAGCCTCCCAGCAAGCTCCGAGACATCCAGAAGTTGGCCGGGTGCATGGCGGCCTTGAGCCGATTCGTATCACGACTCGGCCTCCGAGGGATGCCCTTCTTCAAGCTACTGAAGAAGACCGACCACTTCACATGGACTCCGGAAGCGCAAGAAGCCTTTGAGGACTTCAAGAAATACTTGACCTCTCCCCAGGTGCTAGCTTCGCCTAGCCCACACGAGCCGCTCCTGCTGTATGTCTCGGCCACATAACAAGTTTTCAGCATGGTCCTCATGGTCGAGCGGGAAGAAGATGGACACGCTCAGCTGGTGCAGTGATCGGTCTACTTCGTTAGCGTAGTACTTGGAGAGTCCAAGGTAAAATACCCCCAGGTCCAGAAACTTCTCTACGACGTCCTGATTACAGTAAGAAAACTCGTTTATTACTTCCAAGCCCACCAGGTTTCAGTCATCACATCCTATCCAATCGGCGATATCATACACACGGAAGTGCAAGGCCGCATTGCGAAGTAGGCACTGGAGATGATGCCATATGACATCACCTTCAAGGCCCGCATCGCGAGAAAGTCACAGGCACTCGCCGACTTCGTAGCTGAGTGGACAGACGTGCAACTGGAAACCGCGCCAGAAGAGCTGCCCCACTGAACAATGTACATCGACGGTTCCCTGCGCATGTCAGGGGCTGGGGCTAGAGTAGTGCTTATATTGCCCAGCGGCGAAAAATTCAAGTACGTGCTCCAGATCCACTTCCCGGCTTCGCATAACATAGCCGAGTACGAAGCACTCCTTCATGGGCTACGGTTGGCTATATCCCTTAGGATTAGGCGGCTGCTTGTTCGAGGAGATTCCCAACTAGTACTCAACCAGGTCATGAATGAGTGGACCTATGCAGATGAAAACATGCAAGCTTACCGACAGGAGGTGTGCAAGCTCGAAAACAAGTTCAAGGGACTCGAGCTGGTCCACGTCTTGCGGCACAATAACGAAGCCGCCGACGAACTAGCCAATCTTGGCTCAAAACGGCTGCAGGTGCCAACCGACATTTTCGTCGAGCACCTCGTGAAGCCTACAGTCGAGAAGAAAGAAGAACTCAAGCCAACCCCGAGCGAAACAGAAGATACAAGAGACAACGGCCAACCACCAAACCCCGACGACTGCACAGTCGCAGTTATCAGTGACGACTGGAGGACCCCGCTCATAAGGTTCCTCACGGAGGAAGTCCTCTCGACTGATAAGGCTGAAGCCGAGCACGTCATCCGCCGAAGCTACTGCTATATCGTGTCAGACGGAGAGCTCCTTCGGCGAAGCGCGTCGGGCATTCTTATGCGTTGCGTGCTTCCTGACGAGGGCAAACAAATACTCCAATCGATTCACTCGGGCCTCTGTGGCAATCACGCCTCGGCCAAAACGCTAGTTGGAAAAGGCTTATAGGCAAGGGTTTTTCTGGCCAACCATCGTCACAGACACACAAGGATGTCAATTCTTCGCAAGACAGACACACGTGCCGGCACAGAAAGTGCAAACTATCCCGATCTCCTAGCCGTTCGCCGTCTAGGGACTCAACATCGTCGAGACCTTCAAGCGGACACCAGGAGGGTTCACCCACTTATTCGTCGCCATCGACAAATTCACCAAGTGGATAGAAGCAAAATCGGTCGCCACGATCGACTCGGTGCATGCGAGGGACTTCATACAAAACATTATCTACCGCTTCGACATTTCGAACCGTATCATTACGGATAATGGTAGGCAGTTCATCTCCGGAGTCTTTCATGATTTTTGCGAGGAACGTGGGATCAAGATCTGCTACGCCTCCGTAGCACACCCGAAGAGCAATGGGCAGGTCGAGAGAGCTAACGACATGATCCTTCAAGGAATCAAAACCAGAGTCTTCAACCGACTACATCCCTACGCCGGACGATGGGTGCAAGACCTGCCACTGGTACTTTGGGCACTCCGCACATCCGTTAGCCGCGCTACGGGACAGTCGCCTTTCTTCGTCGTGTATGGAGCAGAAGCCGTCCTACCCACCGAAATCGACCATGAATTCTTTCGCATACGCAACTACAACGAGTCCACGGCAGACATGGCCAGGGAAGACGACCTCAACAGGCTGGAAGAAGCCAGGGATATCGCGACCATCCAGTCGGCACGCTACCTGTAGGGACTCCACCGATACCACAACAGGAATGTTCGCGGGAGGGCATTCCTAGTCGACGACCTGGTCTTACGCAAAGTACAGACCACAAAGGATCGACATAAGCTCTCCCCAATCTGGGAAGGGCCTTACACCATAGCCGAGGTCACTCGGCCCGGCTCATACCAACTAAGGATGGAAGACGGAAGGCTGCTAGAGAATTCATGGAACATCGAACAGCTACGTCCCTTCCACACATAGTCAATTTCTTGTAATTTTTCTTTCTTTTAACCCTTGACTGCCCTCGCCGAGTGGTTTCCACTCGGAAGACCAGTCGGGGGCTACAATGTACTCTAACTTCGGGTCCTTTTTAATAAAATCTACTGCCAATGATCTCCCTAACTGTCGGTCAATCGAAGTCTGGATGCTGTGGCACGTCCGCTCGGCCACACCTCGCTTCCCACCAAACCGAGTAACGCTACGCTAAGCTCCGCGCTAGCTAAGTCCGCTCGGGGGCTGCTGGGACAGGCACACGCCGAGAGGATAACCCTTCACATGACAACGAAACACACCACAGCAAAAGACTCTAAAGCAAATAAATCAAATAAAATCACATCACAATAGTTCGCCCAGAACATGGTTAACTACTCGGCAGCCTTCTACGCCTCGTTCACATATTTCATCGCCGTCGCCTCGTCACAGTCGGCAGCGAACCCGTCGCAGATGGCGTCAACCTCCACCCGGGGATACAACGACTTCACGATAGCGAGAGCATGGCTAGATGCCAGCTTCGCCGTCTCCCGCAACTCGGCGTTGTGGGCCGCAAGCATCTTCTCCAGCTGCTGGACTACCCCATCTATGCTAACCGACAAGGAGCCCTGCGCCAACAGCGGCGTCACCCCGAGCACGTTGAAGGTGACTGGGACAAGTCGGTCCCGAGCTAGCTCAGCTTCCTGGGTCCTGGCCTCGGCAGCCTCCACCATAGACTTCGCCCGAGACTATGCCTCTGCTAATAGCACACAAGTCAAGGGTCACCCGGAAGGGAGGAACGAAGGACGGGGTAAAGAAAAACTTACCCACGAGCTCGGCGACGGCGGTGTCCTTAGCCTTCTTCAGCCGAGTGCATTCGGCTTCCAGCACGGCCTTCGAGGCCGACATCTGGGAGCACTCGGCCTCAAGGTCAGCTTTCGCTGCCAGCAGCTTGGCGCACTCAGCTTGCAACCCGGTGTTCGCCTTCTTTAGCTCCCTCAAGGTGGCATCTTGATTTGGCAAAAAGAAGATGATCTTCAGTTACGAAGAAAAAACAACGACCAAAGACAGATCGTCGCACCTTTGATCCGAGCGAAACTTGACACCAGCTCCACGCGAAGGTCGGCTATCTCACCTTGCAGGCGGCTCTCCATGGCCTTCGCCCACTCCAAGATTTCGTAGGGCGTCTACGTTCCCTAACTGAGGATCCAGCGACCGAAGGGCCTCCGACTTCGCCTTTGAACATGCTTCTATTCCCTAAACGACATGACAAGAGTTAACAGGGTCGCGCACACCAGGAGGCAGTTAAAGAGCGTACCTTCATGAGCTTCACCGACTTCTCGATGTACCGCTCGATCTTGGCGATGTCCTTGGAGTCGTCCAAAGGGTCAATCTTGGCCCGGTCGGTGCGGCTCTCTTGGGCCCTTGGGGGAAGCGTGGCTGAGGTCGTAGCCACAACCAGCGAAACGAACACCCCGACACTCAGCTCCGCAGTACCTGTGGGTGGGAGCACCCAGCCGCGTTCGACTCTATAGTTGGCGTTGCAGTAGTGGCCGGGACGATCGCCAGAGCCGTTTCGGTGGTCGGCTCCATCGCGGGGTTAGTTGCTGTGAGAGGGGCCGGGCTTGGGGTAGCGGGAAGCGTGGTTGCCGCCGGACCCAGGGGATGAGCGTCCTTGGGCCCAGTTGGCGCGGCTGGATCAATGTCGCTTAATTTCTTGACAAAGGAACTAGGTAATATGACTTCGGCAACCATAGGAGTCCTACTCGGATCATGGCAAAAATGCTAAGTCGTGTTACCGTGGTCCCGTCTTGAAGGCAGGCCTCCTCAAGCGCCTCAAAGGAGGTGGGCTGTGAGAGCGAGCTGGGGTTGGAGCGTCGTCATCCTCAGGCACCCCGGCGAGTTCGGTGTCCGGATCAAACACCATCCTCTTGGTGGCCGGCTCGTCAACTGAAGCTTTCGACCCCCTTTTAAGCACGGGCGTCGCCCGACTTGGGGGGTAGGACAGGAACTGGTATCGATCCTGCAGGCACGACAAAAGTCAAATTACGACGGGTCAAGGCAAATACTCGAGAAGTAGAAAGCAAATCTTCAGAAAGATGGAGGACTCACCGGCGGTGGGGCATTCCCAGCGTTGAACGGAGACGGAAGGCCAGAGGTATCGGCCGGGAGAGGGGTGTTAAGAGAAAATAGCCTGCAGGCTCGTGATCGGATATCCGCCGGCCGAAGTGTCTCCGCAGTCTCCCGAGTTGGGTCATCACTCCTGATGTAATCGAAGACGAAACAGACCCGGTCCTTTAGAGGCTGGATCCGGCGATGGATGAAGTGCCGAGTCACCCAAACGCTAGTTAGGCTGGCATCCTTCAAGTTCTCGATCAGGGTAAGGAGAGAGTTCACCTGCGACATCTCCTCAGTAGTCAGGAGAGACGACCAGGCCTCCCGAGCTACTGGGGCATGGCCGACGAAGGGAGGAAGGGAGCAAGGTTGGAGCAATAAAACCGTGCCGCATGCCAACCCTTGAGAGAGGTTTTCATGGGCAAAGATAGCCAAGCTTTCTTGCTCCTCTCACGGAGCTGAATGCCGGCGCCGCCCACCACCGATGGATGATTTCAGTTCGGTTGGGGCTTAACGGCGAACAAATGGCGGAAAAGGTTGAAGTTAGGGGGGATTCCAAGAAAGGTTTCGCAAGTGTATACGAACACCGCGATCTGAAGAATGGAATTAGGTTCAAATGATGGAGTTCGATTCCATAAAAATTCAATAAACCCTGGAAAAAGGAAGACACTGGCAGCCCAAAACCCCGTTCAAAGAAAGGCTCGAAAACTACCACTTCCCGTGAGTCGGGAGTAGGAAACTCCTCACCGTGAGCGTCGCGGTACCCGGCTACTTCCTTGCTCTGGATTAGGCCAGCTCCGGAGAGGATGGAGAGGTTCTGATCGGAGATGATGGAAGACTGCCAGGCGTGCAGCGGTAGCACCTTTCCTGAATCCGCCGGGAAAGCCATTGAGGGCTTTCTTCGGTTGGCTGGAGGGGAAGCTCGGGTGCGGTGAGCGGAGGAGAGGCTAGAGCACTAGGCGCGGACGCTAGGGTTCACAGAGCGTGAGATCACCGGAGCAAATTAGGGCTACAGTAGTTAGCGCGGCGGAGAAGAAGATGAATGGACAGGGTAACGGCAGGCTTAAATGGGCTGCCACTGGGCCTAATGGCTAGAAAATTCCGTTACCGGGCTAAGTATTGTTATGCTCCCCTGCGGACGGAGCGGGCCAAAATTTTCGGTGCTGGCATAACGGATACCATGCTGCGTTTTAAGGAACGTTACGAGTTTTATAACGGTAATATGAAATTCGTAATCTCCTTCAAATCGGGAACCGACGGTACGCCTATGTTATGGGCCTATGGCCGCACTCAGGCAGGCGTCCATCGATATCGCCCATGGCATTTAACTGCGCTCCTTAGCCTATGCCTAAACTTTGAGTAAACTCGAATATACTCGGTATTAACTACTCGGCTGTAACGGTTGGGCCAGTCGGCGCAACTTATCCCATGGGCAGAACATAGCTAAATGTTGTATGTGTGGGGAAAAACGGCACAAAACCACTTCCAAACCACTCAGGACCGGAAGCACTTGATATAGTGCATCTCGAGTGGAAAAAACCTTTTTGGGTAACGGTCCATAGATGATTCTATGTTTAATTGTTACGCATTTAAGCATAGAGTCGGGGGCTACACTTATTAGGTGCATCAAAGATGCACCTAATATTTTCTTCTGTTCAGAGCCCTCCACAGTCTCTACAATCATCACAGAGTACTCGGAATCACTCGGGAAGCACTCGGATATAGCAAAGCATATAGCGCAGGGATAAGCCTAATGATCAACGATCTACACGTATGACTAGTGCTGCTATGGACGACTCCGGGGGCTGCTGTGAGATACCTATACCGGGGTATCCGGAGACTACGCGAATACGTACGGTCAATAGGGTACCAGATAGGAAGGAAAATATATCTGTATGGTATCGGCTAAGGGTCTGGTATGTATCGGACTGCATGCCCTGTACTTCGGACTCAAGCCGTAACTGATTTAGGATAGATCTTAGTCTTACTAGATTAGAACTCTATCATATCTGTAGCTCTTCCCCCATTATATAAGGGGTATGGGGCACCCCGTTGAGGACAACGAAGAACCATGTGCAATACAATCGCCAAGCAGGAGTAAGGTATTATCTCGCCTCGTCGAGAGCCTGAATCTAGGTAAATCGTCTTCCTCTTCATCTTAACCATCGAATTCCGAGCTCGGTAGCCACCCTATAAGTTCATTGCCGACATCAATCGTCGACAGGTTGGATATCCACTTCTTTCTTACATGCCAACTAACTAATTATCAAAATAATTCTAAAAAAGATTGACACGATGAATTAATATGAGATATATCATTTCACAAACATGCAAATTCAAATTCGATTTATACAAGTTGTAAAAGAATAAATTAAACTAAAACCAGTATATGCATATCACAGTTAAATTTATTGTTTTTGTTACATCATGTAAAAGTCGAATTTGAAGTGATATAACTAATATTAATCAATGCTATCAAAATTTTTACTAACTATTTAGGTGACATGCCAGAAAGAAATTGATCTCTCACCGAGCGATGAAAATAAATTTCCTTAAATGGTACGTACACAACCTTATTATTACAAAGTTGATCCAACTTAATTATGGAAAGAAAGCTAGTGAGTCAACAAACACTAGTACTAGTGACGAGTGATGAACTAGTGTTATGCATGGTGATGCTATTGCTGCGGAATAGAAACCACGAGCGCTGAATTCTGATATGCAACTGGCCACGAAGCAACTCCGGCGGCCTCGTGCTGTAAAATCGCAATGAGTGAGCACACACAATTGACTTGTGCAGTAGGATCAGTAAAAAAAAAAGCTTATTTTTTTAAGATAATAGATAATCTGGCTTTGACTTTAGAAAAACTACAGTTACTTATTACAACATAAACAATAGACTCTAAACATAAATAAACTAGAGAATAACAAATCATGGAAAAAATTATGTTACTAAATCTCCGGTCGAATTTCATAAAGATTTGTATGGCCGTAGATTCAACCTTCCGTAAATTACTATATGGTGGCGTTGGCCTTGCTGCCTGATGACGACGACGACTTGTCCATCTCGGTCTTCCCTGCTGCTTCGTCACCGTTGTTGCCTGATGCTTCCTCTTTCGCCTCTGCTTCTGCCTTCGCCACCGCTGCATCCTCCTTCGTCTTCTTCAGCGCCTCGATCAGACCTGCCAGGCACGCGTCGGGCTCCCTCTTCTTCCTCTTCGACATGGGCATCAGGTTCTCCGCCACGTCCGCCGGCGACATCTCCGTTTCCTCCAGCAGCCGCCGTATCTCGCCGAACAGCGGGTGCTCCTCCACGCCCAGGTAGTTCTTGGCCAGCACCTTGAACGCCTCGAACCGGCAGTAGGACATCGGGAGTGGATTTTAAACCCTCGAGAGTATCCCTCGAGAGGATATACTCTCATTTATTGCATACTGTTTAAATAGTCAGAAAAATTTTAAAAAAAATTATGAAGATAGATTAATATAAGATATATCACTACACAAACATGCAAATTTAAATATGACTTCTACAATCCATAACAAAAATAACAAATATGACTGTATGCAAATTTAAATATGACTTCTACAATCCATAATAAAAATATCAAATATGACTGTAAGTATACGTATACTATTTAGAGTTCAATGTGTTATTTTTGTTGTGAATTGTACAAGTTATATTTGAACTTGCATGTTTGTG
This sequence comes from Oryza brachyantha, assembly GCF_000231095.2. Lineage (NCBI taxonomy): Eukaryota > Viridiplantae > Streptophyta > Magnoliopsida > Poales > Poaceae > Oryza > Oryza brachyantha. The sequence goes on along the minus strand of NC_023174.2, from coordinate 16,786,891 downwards.
TACTGATATATCTTATATTAATCTATCTTCATAATTTTTTTAATTTTTTATGACTATTTAGATAGTATGCAATAGATGAAAGGATATCCCCTCGAGGTTTAGAATACTTTTGTCGTCGATGTGCACGTCCATCCTGCCCCGCCGGATCAGCGCCGGGTCCAGCTTCTCCTTGTGGTTCGTCGTGAAGATGATGATCCTCTCACCGCCGCACGCCGACCACAGCCCGTCGATGAAGTTGAGCAGACCCGACAGCGTCACCTTTGATGCCTCCTCCTTCTCCGGCTCGGTCGGGAGCTTGGGCTTGTCGGCGTCGCCCTCGCCGCCGTCGGAGGATGCCTTCTTGTCGTCGGCGGCCTTCTTGCGCTTGCCGGTGAGGTCGACCGAGCAGTCGATGTCCTCGATGACGATAATGGACTTGCCGGTGGTCTCGATGTAGAGCTTGCGCAGGTCGGTGTTGTTCTTGACGGCCGTCAGCTCGAGGTCGTAGACGTCGTAGTCCAGAAAGTTGGCGATGGCGGCGATCATGGTGGACTTGCCGGTGCCTGGAGGCCCGTGCAGCAGGTACCCGCGCTTCCATGCCTTGCCGACCTTGGTGTAGTAGTCCTTGCTGTCGCGGAAGGCGGTGAGGTCGTCGATGATGGCCTCCTTCTCGTCGGGGTCCATGGCGAGCGTGTCGAAGGTGGCCGGGTGCTCGATGTTAAGCTAATTACCAAGTGCCATCGCCCAGATACTGCTCTACTTCCTCATTTCGCTCGTGGGCTCCCGTACGTGGAGATCATGGTGTTTGTATCGCTCTGACGCATGTATGCAAGTTTATGCGGGAGCATCGTAGTCTTTTCTTGCTGTAGGGAGTGCGTTCACACGTCTGTCTTCGGCCGTGGGATGGCGCGGTCTTCCCGGGAGGCTGGCAAGGTGCCGGGTTAAGAGGATCGCACGGAAACAGCTTGATCGTGGGATGACACGGTTCGTTAGTGGGCCGTAGAAGTGTACTGTGTTTTCAATTAAAATAGTTCAAGCAACCAACTAAGAAAAGCTTCCAAGTTCAACAGCAGCAAAAAACTTGCTCTCGCGCACCCTATCTCGATTGCGATTTCGTCGAACACTTAGGGAGTTCGCTGACACTCGAAGGGGACGTGGCTCCAGATGCCCTTGCGGCTGTAGGGGTTGGAGCCGCCGCCGCTGGCGTTGTTGGTGAAGAGGTGGCGCTGGCGGTTGCGGACGGTGACGGCGCGGCCCTCGGCGAGGACGTGGGGGAGGTATTCGTCGAGGACGAGGTCGCGGTGGCGGCGGTGGAAGACGAGGCTGTAGAAGCGGCTCTCGTCCTGGCCGAGGTAGATGCTGATAACGCTGGTCCGGCTGGACTTCTTGGAAGGGTACCACCAGAGCTTGACGTCGCCGCGGAAGGAGTCGGTGACCTCCTGGTGGTCGTCGACGGTGACCTGCAGCGTCCTGGCGTCCTTGCCGAGGTCGGCGCGGAGCTTGCGGGCGCGGCGGGCGCAGGCGTGGCTGAGGTAGGCCTCGACGGCGAGGAAGAAGTCGCTGCGGCGGAAGCGCTCGTGGCCGTACTCGGAGATGGTGACGTGGAGGTAAGGGCTGAAGTAGGCGGTGAGCCTCTCGCCGACGGTGGCGAGCCACTGGCGGAGGCCGGCGGGGATGTGGTTGTTGACGACGGGCCAGAGGAAGAAGAGTTTGGTCGCCAGTGCCGACCACGCTGGGGCCCACTTCTCCACCACCCCGCCCATGCCCGCCGCCGTCCGCAGTTATGTTCGCCTGCGCCGCCGATCTGTCTGATTGGCAAGTGTTTGTGTTGCAGGTGGAGGGGCATATATACGGAGAAAGGGACGAGTAGTTTTATAGCACACGGCTAGATATCTTGCATGTCATCTAAATAATTATAAAAAATATAAAAAATTTTAATAAAATAAATTAATATAAGTTATATCATTATATAAACATATAAACATGTAAATTCAAATTTAATTTCTATAAGTTATACGAGCCGCCGATTGCTCCACGTCTCCAGTATCTCCACCCCCGCCCGATCTGCGTCGCCGCCACCGCCATTGCTTTTTTTCCTGCTCAACCTACGTCACTAGTGTCTAGTGATACTGGAGATTGCAATTAATCCCGCAGCTTAGCGGTCACATCGCAATCTTTTATTGCTAGTTAATTAAGACTACCAACGGCGATTCGATCCTATATATTGTTCTCTCCAGCCATTTTGTGCACCAATTCAATCCATCCATATACATATGTCAAACCTTCCATGTCAGTTATAATGTACCACTCAAATTCTAACGTACCACTACAATTGACACACAATATATACATACAGACAATTTTTATCCAGTCACCTTTCCGGACTTTTCTACATTTTATCTGCAAATCTTACATCTCTTCTTGAGCAGGGTTTCCAGGCTCGTCTTCGATATGTCATGGTTTCACCATATAAAATTGATCTAAATTTAAAAAATTTAAGAAAATTTATGAAAAAAAATATATGTTATAGAGATTGATTTGTAATAATGTTGGGTGAAAAAATTGATGAAAAAACTAAATTTACGAATGAATAAAAATACAATACCAAAAGATGGTTGGGTAAAATAAAAAACGGCATTGTTCAGACTTCATAGCCCCTAGTTAAATATGTATTTGATACATGAGACAAATATTTGAATGTTTGCTGCACTTAGTTGACTATATAGTTGATACTAATACATGAGGCATATTTTTGTATTTCATTAGCTATTTGTGACGTAGATAACTAGTAATATTTTGTTGTGGACTTTTTTGTTAAGTTTCCGTACCCAAACTAAGGTAAATTATATATGTAGTGCTGAGTCATATGTTTATAAACATGTAATAGTTTTATACGTAATGTTTGGTTTTTAGTACACTTGTGATGCCAAAATTTGTTAAGAATTTAGAAAAAGTCATGTTAAAATTTTCCTTTTTTCCTATAACATGTCCCCAAAAGTCACAAAAATAGCTACACACTATTTTCCTTTTTTTTTTTTGGTATTTTTACAGTTTTTTTAAAATTAATTTGCATCTAATTGTCAGATTACACTAGCACGGTTTTCGGTTGAAACCGTGTGGTTTGACTCGAAACCGCGACCGCGGTTGAAACCGTGTGGTTTGACTCGAAACCATGCGGTAACCGCAGATTTTAAATTCAATTTTTTTAGATTCAAATTTGTCGCAGTTTTCGCGGTGTACACGGTTACCGTGCGTTAACCGTGGCTCCACCGTGCCATGGCACGGATGGGAGAGATGGTTTTGGAACCCTATTCTTGAGTTCTTCTACACAAAAAGAGATGCCCTCTGTGCCGGACGCCACCCTGGCCCCAGCGGCCACCGCGTCTCCGGCCTCCGCTTTGCCTCACCTCCACCTCCGCCCGCCATGGCTGTTCTCTCAGTGGTGGTGGCGCCTGCCCTAGCTCTATCTGGCAAAGCCGCTGACGTAGATACGGACCTGGACAGCGCCTCCTCATCATCGTCGATGTTCCGGGCAGAGTCTCCCTCCCTTTCCCCCTCCTCCTCCCCTCCTCCCCCCTCCTACCTCAAGGTCGTATGTCGGCCTCCCTCCTCGCCGCGCACACTCTCTATGGTGGCGCCTAGCCCAGCACCAGCCCCTTCCCCTCCCGGCTGAAAAGCATGTAGGCCCCCGTTGTTAATTTTGGTAATTAATGACAAGCGCTAATTATTGACTAATCGTTCCCTTTGAGTTAAATATTTGGTGTTAGTATCACATCTTTGGTGCACATGGATGATTATCGAAGGATTAAATATTGAAGGCACGTAACAAAGAAAGGGAGAATGGTAAAGCCAGTGTTTTAGTCTTTAAAATTGATCGAGGTGAAGGGTGATCAAATTTGCTAGTTTGTTTTAGCTTTGCCTTACTATTAAGAGGGCTAATGACCTAGCAAAGAGATGAGTTCAATTGCCACGTTAGGTCATTTGCATAAACAATTAAACAAAATTTCATTCACGAAAAATTCACTGAGCTCGGCCAGACCAAGGTCGGTCAGACGGAAGGTGTTACAATGGTCTGACCGTGGGTGACTGGGCGGTCTGACCGGCCTCCTGGAGGCCTATTTTTGGCCCCACGGGTTGGCCGATGCAAAGCCAACGGAGCCGCAGTCGGTCAGACCGAGCTGAGGTCGGTCTGGCCGGCCAGGCCGATGATGTGATTTGACAGAGCTGCAATGGCTTGTTTTCTAGCCTTGAATAGTAGCACGGTCTGACCGGCCACATACCTCCGGTTAGACTAGCAGCTCACTAAGTTTGGGGATTTAGACCCCAATGGCTAGTTTGTGTTGGTGGGGGTATAAATACTCCCTCACCAGCAGCAAGAGACCTCTCTTGGTTGTCATTTTAATTGCTCACACCCCTTGCATCTCTCTTACACTCATTTGAGTTTAGGGTTCATCCATTTAGTGTGTTAGAGGGAATTCTAGCCAAGAGTCAAGTGCATTGCTTCATTGTAGACTAGTGTGGCACTTGATCATCTCCACGCTGGGTCATTACTTGTTACTCTTGGAGGTTGTCGCCTCCTAGACGGCTTGTGGAGGAGTTGTCCGGTGATCTCTCCAAGAAGATTGTGGAAGAGGCCCGGCATCGCTTTGTGAGTGGCTCGGTGTTCGCCATCTCCTAAATGGAGGTAGAACAACCCTAGTGATCGAGGCTTAGTAAGTCCTTTCCTTGGGCCGGCTCCCGCCTTGCCCACCCCTTGACGAAAGGGGTGTGCGGCGACTTCGTGGTTGAGCGGTGGAGTTGGGCTCGCCTCAACGGGAATTAGGAAATCGGCGAGTTTCCGAACCTCGGTGAAAAATTCCTTGTCTCTTGTCTCCTTTACTTGTTGTATTTACATTTGTGCAATCTACATTTCTAGAGACATACTTGTGATCATTTCACCCTAGGATTAATAAACTAGACTTAGGAAGCATAATTTACTTTCCTAGTGTTACTTGAGCCTCTATCACCCTAGGATTGCAAAACTTAACTTAGTTGCCTAGTTAGTGTTGTCACTCACAAGCCTAGCAACTTAGGTTAGTTTTGATTAGGGGTAATTCATTTTCAAATCGCCTATTCACCTTCTTCTAGTTGACATCTTGATCCTACACCGGCGACCAGCAGTTGGTCCCCTCGCGCTAGCGCCCCCCCCCCCCCCCCCCCGAGAAAATGGCTATTATAACATCCTCAAAACTTGTCTTCGTTGATATACCATTCTACAATTTGTATTCGTCAAAATACTACTCTCAAACAAACCAAGCTTGTTAAAATGCATTTGTTCTCTTTGCTGCAAATTAAAAAGGTTTAATCCATATTCCATAACTTTGCTGACCAAAATATTCCTGTCTAAAATAATTAAACTAGCTATCATTGTTTTTTCTATTAGAAATGATTGATTTTTTTCATCGTGTTGTAACCTAGTTGAATGAGCTATGCATTTTGTTAATGTCGGTGAGATGTCATTTTTATTGATCATAAATTATGTGAAGTATTTTAATGATATGATTGTTTTTTCTAATAATTGTATAGCATAGCTACTAAATTTTTTTGCAACATTTTGTACTAGGTATTTTAAATCATGTTTTAATAGAGATAAGTATCTATTAGAGATAATTAGTGTTTTAAATCAGACCGTTGTTGCAGTCATTTCAGCCAGGGTATTTTGGTTAGCACCGTTATGATAATACTAGTGTGTCCGTGCTAACGGTGCTAACGGTACGGTGTCGTAATATATTTACTAATAAATTATTAAACTTATTAATCAGTCAAATTAAATTTCATAGAAACACCCCAATTACCCATTAAATTAATGTCATACAAAATATTTATGTTCATAAATTATTAAATTACACCTTAGTCATATTAATTTTACTAGTATCTATCCAATTGAGCTCTAGTTTAATTCAGGTCATATATCAACTACATTTTAGATAAAGTGCAAAAATGTCATTCTCTAGAAATATTCAACCAAGACCATCAATAATCACATCTAAGCATTTCTCTACTACTATTAACATTTCTACCCATTTTTTTTTTATCATTCGGCTGCTATCCAATTGCTCGTGTGCGTCACGTCGATTCCTCACAGGCTCACGGCCCATTCAATTCCCCTTATCTTCTCCTTTCCAAACTTGTAGGAAAAACCTATGTTTCTATTTTAGATCCTACTTCTTATCGCTTCTCTCTAGAGTCCTGATAGATTCGATAGCTTCCAACTTGGTTTGACACCATAAGAACAAATGAGTACATGATCATAAAATGGTGAAGTCATGGATGTAGAGGTGTAGCGGTAGTTGTCGGCCGGGAGGCTAGCTGTGAAGATGTGGAAGTAGGCATCGTGGTGGAGCGAGCTTGTCGATGGCCTGTTATGCCCAATCTCTGAACCTACAATGTAAACAGAGAGGAGACAGGAAAAGGAAGAAGACAGAGTAGGAGGAAAGTAACTACTTTTCTATTTCGATTATGAAAATATATGTAGTTTGTCTATTTATCATTTTGCACACTGGACAGCCAGCCACGCGCCCTTCACCGGTCACTAAATGACCATTCGAAACCTACCAATTTAACCCTGATACAATATTGGCACATAAGTAGAAAATATAATATTTCAATATTTTTGTAGCACACACAGCTATTGTAGCATAAAGTCAAAATGCTTTCAAGTTTCAACACACTGAAAGTAATCCTTCACATATGTTTGCAGATATGTATGGCAGGATAGGCAGCTACCTTGATAGAGCAAATATTCACTTGTGCAATGACGCAAAGATTCACGTGGAACATTTGGATCTTGTTGGTTAAAAACTATATTATTTGGATCCTCAGTATAGTCAATAATATTTCAATGAAGGATTATTTTTTCTGAAAGGATCACTCTAATGCTTGGTGTCCTGTCCTATACTGCTATACATGTGGTAGATGTTAAAGAAAATAATCCAAAGATCATGTTCCGAATTTAGAGGTGTCTAAATCCACACTTTTATTTCATGATTAATCACAGAATAGTCATACTGATGAATTTAACTAAAAATCAGTATGAACTCATAATTAAATGACTGAAAGCTACACTAATGCAAGAAAGTGAACTGCTAGGGTATGAGTGTTATATATATGGTTGTTCACAACCTAGAAGTAATATGCTCTAGCTTAATATGCCATCCCCCCATATATCTAAATATAAAACAAAAGTGACATAATCTAAAAATAATTCAGATAACATTGCCGGCAGTAGAGCCTAAACTTTTGGTTTCTAGTGTTGCACTGAAGGACGCCAAATTAACTCTTGCAATAAAATTAAAAAATACCAGGAGGCGTAGGCGATTAGATATAGAGGATAACGAACTCGTCGGTGAGGAGAAATTTGTTGGCAACCCTTCAATCCAGCTTTCAATAAATCAATCAAAATTATGAATTCAATGAAATTAAATATTTTGTATGTTCACAGTATGCTGATAAACAAACCAAGGAACTTATTTCATAGGATCCTTGATGTTCCAAACAAGGGTAGATTAGGGGAGGTATGTCCATGCAGGATTGCATAGCACAAGCTCATGCATTAATCTAAAAACTACAATAGCTAGCTTATGGTACACAAAAAGATGAAAAATCCAAAAAGAGAGATCCTTGATGTTCCAAATAAGAAAAAAATAGATGACATATCCTCGAGATAACACATTCATCTCTTTATGTATAAAGTGAAATATGAACTATATTTGTCCAACTGAAGGAGATACATACCTTTTAAGTTGATATTGGGGGAGGTTGGCCCAGAGGAACACAGATCATGTTCTTTTAGCAAGCAATAGGAGACTCCCTGTCAAATGGAATCAAGAACTTCAGTCCATGGGAACCATCAGTCTTTTTAGCCTAATGGATCGCCAAAATAAGTTTCATTGACCACCATCAATACCCATCTATGTGTGATCGACAAAATAAGCATATAGGAATATAATTCATACATATGATTCATAGAGTACTTAAAAGTTCAGAAAAACAAGACTACATTATTAGCTCTGCTTTGCTTAGTTCAATGGATATATTTCGATGGCCTGCTCAGATCAGTTATTACAACATATATGCACTTTGAGGTGAACCTTACAAGTAAATTCAGTCAAGAACCAAATCCTAATGCCCTATCAAAATCGTTCATGGAGCAGTATGTATAGAAGCACAGAGGTACTGCATCCATAACAAATTAACATGTTAAATTTACTCATTTGCAGCCTTGCTCCTTAAACCAAAAAGAGAACATTACAGGACATTACTGAAAAGACAAGGACTGAAACATGTGCAATGTGTTATAAGAAAGACATTCCTGGTTTTTTTTTATTTTACTACTAATTTGCATGAAACATGAACCATAAGCATAAATGGAAATTTTGATAAGATTCTTGTTTTTTGGCTTTTAATTTTGTTGAGTTGGAACAGAATGAAAAATAGAGTGAAATCCTTTTTAAAACAATGTACTTTTTTGACAGAGAGATTTTCATTTCTATTCCCAGAAATGTAAGTCCAGGTTAAGTGGCCTAATGCTTTGAATATCATTCAAGTTCTTTGAATTGATGCATTACATTTGTTTTAACAAATCTTTAAAGCTTCAGATATGCAGAACAGACTTTGATTTTACTTTTATATAACATGAATTTAAACAGTCATATGTGTGCAAAAAATTAATAGTATCATCTATTAAAATACGGAGGAAGTAAAAAATATGGCGAAATACAGTATATTTTAGGAATTAAACGACATTTCAGACTAAAAGATTTTTGGCCCATCTTTTAAACAAGCATTATTTCAGCTATGGATGTATCATATGTCGATTATGATCCCGTGATTGTATCCCTCAATCCACAGAAACATCTACCATCCCTCCACAAAAATCCATTGAAATGAGCCAATCAATGACTCCCAAATCCACCAAAGTTGGTCACAATCAGCCGCAACAAACCATCCTGCACAAACGGGCACAAGCAAATTTAATAGGGGAAGAGCAAATTTAATAGGGGAAGAGCAAAAGCAACACTACCAACGGCTGAGGGTGGGTGACGCAGCATGGGGGCAGCTGCAGGTGGCATCCGTCGGCGGCAGGGCAAAAACGGCGTGGGCGTAGCTTCCGTCGGCGTTGGGGTAGGAGCAGGCGGCGTCCGTCGGTGTGAGCGCGGCCGGCGAGCGAATGGGAGCATACCGTGTAGCCGGCAGTGGGCGTCACTGCATCGGAGTAGGGGCGGGAGCCTGCCCCGGCCGTGAGCGTGGGCGCGGCGGCAGCAGCGGACGAAGGCACGGACTATGGGGGAGAGAGCCTGCGGCGTCTGGGAGCGCGTGGGGCGGATTTCGCCGCGCGGCTGAGAGCATGGGCGATTTTGGTGGAGGGCGACGGAGCTGAGGCGGCGTCTTGCCAGGAGGAGGCGGCATCCTGCTTCGGGCGGATGCGGATTGAGCACTGGGCGGCGGCGGTGGCCTGAGCGCCGGGCGGCGGAATCCTGCGCCGGGAGGGGACGACGTCCTTGGCCGGGTGGAGGCGGCGTCCGGCACCGGGTGACGGCGGCGGCGTCCTACGCCGGGCGACGGCGGAGGCGGCCTGCGCCGTATGGGGGCGGCGTTGGGCGGCGGCGGCGACGACGTCCTGCGCCGGGAGGGGACGGCGTCCTATGCCGAGCGACGACGGCGGCCTGCGGTGGATGGGGGCGGCGTCCTGCGCCGGGCGACAGTGGCTTCCTGCGTCAGGTGGCGGTGGCGCTGGGCGGCTTGCGTTTCGTGGCAACGTCCGGAGAGCGTAATCACGGGGCGTGTCCTATCTAAGAGAGTGTTTCAAAACATTTCTAGGCAATTGGATTGTCTAACGGTAAAAATGATCCTGCTAAATCCTATGTATATTTGATGGTGTAGTTATATAAAAGTTCCAACTCATTCGTTTTATATTAGTATAGATATAGATGCATTAAACCTTTTTAATTTACGGTAAATAGGATAAATGGTATTTTAACAAGCTTTCGATTGTTTAAGAGTGGCGTTTTGTTAAATGTGGCAATTTTCTCGCCGCCCCCAAGCTGCGATCTTCGAGGGCGTTCTCGGAGCGGCTCCGATGGCGCAACCCCCCCCCCCCCCCCTCCCCCCTCCCCCGGCGCGGCGTTCGTCGGCGCCGCTGCCTGCGTGCTCGGCAGGAGGTTCCCGACGCCACCCGCTTCCAAGACTGCTGCTTCAACTGACTTTCGTCGACTCACCTCGTCGCCTCCTGCCGCCTCCCCGTCCGCTGCCGGCGTTGCCGAAGTCTTCACCACGTCGCCCGCGCAGCCCTGGGTCCTCCTCGGATTCTCTGGCCGTGCGCCGCACGCCGTCGGACGCCACCACGTCGGCGGCGGAAGCCTCGACCCCGGAAGGTTCGCCGGCGGCAGCCACCTCCCCTTCTCCCCCTCCTCTGGGCCGTGCGTCTCCGTTGCCGGTGCCGCCGTCGCCAGATGCCGCCTTGCCTCCGGTTTCCTGGTGTGTGGTCGAACGATCAGAGCAAATTGACGACGACAAGGGCCAGCTGTCCTCGCAATCTTGTTGATCATCCATCGTCTTCACCTTGAGATGAACCTCGATGAGGACCAGTCAATTTCAAGGGCAGCTCTTTCTATAATTAAAAACTTATCATGTTCTGAGCTCTTTTTGATACCTTCCCAATCAGAACCTTACATCTAAAAAAAAGAATAGTAAATGAATGAATACTGAAGAAAACCATCATGGGTTGTTCTCAACAAATTTACTCTTTTTTTTTCTAATAACCACCTTGGATGTATTAAAAGAACACAAATAAGACCGCCTGCACCACCATTTGCTAGAGATTTTTGATAATACTAATACCAATTGATCACCACTGTTGTTGTCTCCAACTCTCCATGACCCAAGACAAATGGTTCCATATAAAGCTTATCCTCTTCTCGTCCAAGAAAGATGTAAAAAAAATGAGTCCAGGACATGAATGTGATTTAGGCCCTGTTTCTTTCAACTTAAAATTATTATAATCTAAATTAGTGAGTTAGGTTAGTTATAATCCATAGTCGAATAAGCTGTGAGTTGTTTCTTTCCTAGATTATTTGAGGCTAGATTATTGGGTTTACAAAACTAAAGAGGGAGTGGGGTGACATGGTGGGTAATTTTTTACACAATAATCTGAAAAAAAACTCACCTAGATGAGCTTATCAGATTATAATAAGTTAAGCTCCAGATTATAATAAGCTACTTTAATAAGTTGTCTGTTTCTTTTAGCTTACTCCTAATAATCTAGATTATAATAATCCCAAGCTGAAAGAAACAGAGCCTTAGGTAACGATGATCAGGAAAGGTAGGGCTCCATCGTTTCGCATATGCAACTGCTTATAAGCCAAAATTTGAATTTCTAGAACTCAATTTTGGACTTGATTTTGTACTTTTTTCGTTATAGTTTATTTTACACATTTCGCTTTTGAGTCATTATGGACATGTATATAAAAGTTTTGCCTATAAATTATTTTTCATTTGTAAAAACGTGTTTTCACTTATTCCTTAAAAAATGATGGAAGCCGTAGTCAAATTACACACTTCTCCGATTTGTTTGCACCAAATAGCTGAAAGTACGTATTCAACAGCTCACAAACGTCTTCTAGGGGTAGATTCTCCTGTCATATATCCACACAAAGGAGAGCATTTTCAAAGAATGCTTCTGATAAACTCCGGAATATCTTAGACCGCGCTCGGCTTGAGAGGGAGAGTGGGTTAGTTACCAGCGGAAAAACAGCGGAAAAACATAGTAATCTCTTTTTCTCTAAATGTTTAACGCGGTTAACTTTTTTAATTTATACATGTTTGACTATTTGTCTTATTTAAAAAATTTATATAATTATTAATTATTTTTATATTATTTTATTTATTGTTAAATATACTTTTATGCATATATATAGCTTTACATATCTGACAAAATTTTTTGAATAAGACGAATAGTCAAACGTTTATAAAAAAGTCAACGGCGTTAGAGACGAAGGTAGTAATAAATTAGTACATGATTAATTAATTATTAAAAATATAAAATATATTAATATGATTTTTTAAAGTAACTTGTCTATAAAAAATTTTTACAAAAAATACCATGTTTAACTATTCAGGAAACTTGCGCGTGGAAAACGAGGGTTAACGTAACTTGTCCGGGCTGCCGAACGAGACCTTACTGACTCACGAACTGAAAATATCTCGCTTGGGGGCAGTACCGATCGTATGATGATTAGATGATGTATATTACTGTTGCAATTGCTTCTAGGCCATAATGATTCTCAAACGAACCTAATATAGTGGATACCCAGGCATAGTGTTCCCATTTGAATTAAAAAATTTGTTTAGAAATTTCTTTTACTTATAGAATACCAAGGCACCAGCCACACCTCTAGCCTCTCGTCCAATGGCTTCACATTGCATGGAGTTGTTTGATGAACTACCAAGAACAAGAACCTCTTCTTTGTCAAACACAACAGACCCAACTGAGCTTATGTGGCCTGATTCACGGTGTAGCAAAAACAATAAAATGAATCACAACTTGCACATAGTTTAACATGGCATACTTAAATGGCCATATCGTGGACCTGAATATAATTAGACCATAAACATGGTTTTTTTTTACCTTTAGGAAATATACTCGGGCATTTAAAAATAAATTCGTATTTTCTATTACAAAGCAGATGCCACTAAATCTTCATAAGTTCATATTTAAGTTTCAAACTGCCACTAAGGCCGCGTTCGGCACAGATGGATAAGTTATCTTATCCCAGCATGGAAAACATATTAATAGATTAGTACATGATTAATTAATTATTAAGTATTAAAAAATATAAAATAGATTAATATAATTTTTTAAAACAATTTTTTCATAAAAATTTAAAAAAAAATACACCGTTTAATAGATCAGAAAATATGCGCGCGAAAACCGAGAGAAGATAAGTTAAGCCGCCGAACGCGGCCTAAGTCGTCGTAAGTTCACATGCAAGTCTGAAAACTGCCACTAAGTCCTCGTAAGTTCACGTGCAAGTCTGAAAACTGCCACTAAGTCATTATAAGTTAATAGAAAATTAGGGAAAATTAATCAGAATTGCCACTAATGTGTTCTTCCTACCATATATCTCAGTTTTTTCTTGGCTTTTATGTGCACGCACTCCGAACTGTTAAACGATGCATATAAAAATGATATACAGATGTTAATAATTTTATATTTCTAAAGTAGAATTTCAAATTTATAATAGTTAATTTCATCGTTTATTATATAAAAATCAGATAATCTTTCATCTAAAAAATAACACAACTTAAGTCCTCATAAGTGATAGCCAGCACTTGAGATGACAGCGAGATGATGTGAGGGTGATCTCTGTTTCAACTATTAATAATCAAGATTCTCTAGAATTTGCCGGCCAGTCGGTGCTTATGGACGGTTTGCGTGCGTTTTTAGGAGAGAGTGTACGTGCATTGTGAGCGTGTGTTCTCATAAAAAAATGGTTTTGTAATAATATAAAATAAAAAAAATGAAATGCATACCAACATATTCTAATAAATAGGAGAGCAAAATAACTTAAGTAACTAAAAAAATGCATACCAAAGTTACTGTTTGAGTCATATTTGGTAAAAAATTCTAATATTTGATCGTACAGGTGCACAAAATTTCCTTAGTTCCCCGATACTCCCTCCATCGCTAAATGTTTAATACCGTTGACTTTTTTATACACGTTTGACCGTTCATCTTATTCAAAAAAATCACTTAATTATTAATTATTTTTATATCACTTCATGTATTGTTAAATATATTTTTATGCATATATCGATTTACGTATTTGAAAAAACTTTTAAATAAGACGAATAGTTAAATCAAACGCGTATAAAAAAGTCAACGGCGTCAAACATTTAGGAACGGAGGTAGTATGTAATTAAATAACATATTTTAATCAGCTACATGTGCATGGATTTAAACGCACAAACATCTATAAAATGGGATCTGATAGGTATATTAGAATTAAATTAATCGTTAGCTATATCTATATGCATATGCTATGATCTTCAATTGCATGAAGAGCCCAGAAAACAACTTTCTATAGCAAAATAAAGTGGCTATTTTCCTGTCAGGAAAATATATGTATTGTACTTTCTTTGATGGCTATTAACTGAAAAGTAAGGCTCTACATCAGAGCTATCTCTACATCTTAGTGATCTCGTACCTTTGATATTCTGTGTTCAGATTTAAAGCAGAAAGTATGGGCATCTTCGTCACGATTTTTTTCATTTTTAAATATTTTTAATAAATAATTTTATTATTAAATCTTGGTGAAAATATTTTTACAGTACAAACCTTTTGGCCACATCAATGTTGATGACGTGACAATCTTGCTACAGGAAACATAAGCTGAAAGCTTATGATTGCATTGCCTATCCTAAGACACGAGTTCATGTGACATGTAATCTACGTTATAATTTTAATATCAAATGGAACTATTTTAATCCAGGCAAAAAGGAAGGAAAAAAAAAACAGCAACCGATGGCTATCTTCATGCAATGGCAACAAATCAGCCGTGGTGCCCAAATTGAACGGAACTGTCTAAAACCAGCAGCACAATTCAGAAGTCTAAAACCAGCAGTCCAACAGAAATGATTTTGAATTCTACATTTATGCCAGTCAAGGACATCCGAGGGTACAAAATACAAATTGTTGGTTACTACTGTCGTGGTACTCGCTTTTTACTTTTAAAAAAAATGCAAGGATCTGAGTCAGACTACCGATCGAGGTGGTGCGGCTGAGGAGAACGGAAGGAAGGTCTGCATGGCGATAGCAGGAGGAGCAACAAAATTAGGGTTTGATAGGGGTGATCGAGGGACGGGGATAGCCGGCGTCGGATGATTGTGGTCATCTCTCTAGGCAGCCCTTTCTCTCCTTGTGCATGCATGTATTATGCCCGTTAAACATCCAAACAGGCAACGGAATAACCATATACTATAACCCACTTCGTATCAATATACAATTTCGATTGTTTAAGTAAGCATTGATGTGTAGTCCAATAAATGAACGCAAGTAAATATATATGCACACAACACAAATAAGAAATAGTACTATGTATCAGAACATTACTAACACAGTGTATTAAGGGATTCAAAGGGCAAGCAATAGTAAAAAATAAGGCACTTACGCCTCAGCAGTAGAAAGTATTGCCTAATCTGTGTATGAATTCTAGACCAACAATGTTTCTGCTAAAGACCACTCCAGTTACATATATGGTTCGTTCCAAAGCACCCCCAAAAAATGAACCTAAGCAGATCGAACAGTACCAAAAAGTGTCAGTCTTCACAAGCCAGCCCTCAGCAATGTTATGTATGCCAAACATGGCCTGCACTAGCTATCAGCAACTCATAGTAGGTAACAAAATAACAAAGGAGTGGGTGGTGTTGTTTTGTTTCCATTGGTTAGGATTTGTGAAGCCGAACCTTGTACTCAGGCATTCGCCGCATCCCGCAGCATTATGCCAAGTTCACTGAATACATCCTCCAAAGAATAGATCCCGCAACATGGTGAAGGCAAAAAAGTACCACGCCCTCTGACATAGTTGCAAAATGATTGCCACTTTGTAAACATTGCACTTGAATCAGTATGAGCTTTTGTCTTCCCGTAAACTTGCTGTTCATCCTTCTCATTGTCAGGTGCAGCTTTTATATCATCATTGACCATCTGAGTTTCTTTCTCCTTGACCATCTGAGTTTCTTGTTCCTTGAATGCTTTCATTGCTCGTCTTTGCAGAGAGAGAAAACGTGCCGGTTCTGATATGTTCCCCACAAGTGTCTGAACTGCGCGGATCACTTGTCCTGGATTCTGATGCATTGGATTGTAGTGAGAAAGAGCGAGGTAGGAGTCCATCATTCCTTCAGATCCAAGCTTTACTGTGGAATGATCACAGTCCAACCCTCGGTCCCCATAGCCTCCATGGAAGGGGAGGTAGTGAACCCACTGCCTGTCGTTGTCTCCCACTTCAACATCCCTGGTCAGGCACCAAAGGTTGCCGTGGAGGAATCCCAGGACGTAGAGGTCTCTGGACCGAAACAATATCTTAATTGGTTTGTATACATCACGAGCCAGATGAGCTGGGGGCTGCAGCTCCACGATGAAGTGACCCATACTCGGTGTAACTGGGTATCTAAACTTGTATGACATTTGACTTGCAGCCGGCCTGGGCAAGAATTGGAATTTCCAATCCTTTTTTGTGCTAACCTCTTCTTCTTCATCCTCATGTTCTCCTCTGGGCTTTAATGGCTCCTTTTCAACAAATTGTGAGGACTTTGAGGAAATTTCCAGAGAGATATTACTTAATATTGAGTGATACACCTTTACCATTTTCCTACTATTGATGAAATTCTGCCTCTCTTTGTTGTTTTGCACTGAACCTTGGCCCGGGAGTGGTGGGGGTGGAGCCATCATCACTTTGAAAGGAATAACATTCACTCCTTGCAGGATCGAGTGCAAGAAAACAAAACAGGATATCAATGCACATGAACATGAGTGTAAGTTGAACAATTAACAGTAATAGTATAGCACGTAAGGTGTGGAACAAATAGTTATACATAGATGTGTATATGAAAGTAATATACTCGGTTGTGATTATGTCAAAAGTGATATCTTAATGAATAGGGTTATAGCTCTATCCTAACAAGGAAAAAATACTTGAGGGATAGGTCGATCATCAGATGAATCGAACAGTGGAGTATTCATCTACTATTAAAAATACTGTCACTAACACCGTGAGCAACTACTATCTCCGGAGCCTATTTTTGCACAGCTTATGTTTATGTTTGACCGTCCGTCTTATTAAAATGAGAAAATTCCTTATATGCCACTCAAAGTTCACTGGTTTCCCTATATACCATTGAAAATTCTCTATTTTTTTTCTATGCCACTGCTTCAGCTTTTCGTGTACTCTTATGCCACTCCCGTCACTTTGCCGTGAAACAACCGTTTGCCCCACACACAAAAGACCAGCCAAATCAAAAGAAAACTAAGACAAG
The DNA here is from genome assembly GCF_000231095.2 of Oryza brachyantha. Lineage (NCBI taxonomy): Eukaryota > Viridiplantae > Streptophyta > Magnoliopsida > Poales > Poaceae > Oryza > Oryza brachyantha. The sequence continues at coordinate 16,769,842 of NC_023174.2, read as the reverse complement.
GATTAGTGCAAAGAGCAAAACAAGTCCTAGTGGAGATGGCAATGTCACACCTCAAGCTCAGACCAAAGGAAAGGGCATATACTCTGTGTCACCCGACAGTCCAGTGATGGGGACAAGAAGCAAAAAGAAGCTTACTGTTTAAATTTAGAGATTATTTAGTGCACAATTTAGTATTTTGGAACTAAAATGGTACTGTAATGCCTTGATACATGGTGGATGGTGCGTTGGATGCTATTTGGCAGTGACAATATAGTATACATTGCACTGGATGTTAAATTTGAATTCAATTAAGAACCAGTTAATATATATTAATATATCTGTTAGTTAATTGATGTTAATTTAGTATTTTGGCAGTTTGATACATACTCTTATATTACGAATAATGCATAAGTATTCCATTAACAACCACATTGCACAAATATTACCAAACAAAAGGCAGTCTGGTCTTTCCGGTGTGGGGTAAATGTTTGTTTCATGGCAAAGTGCCAGGAGTGGCATAAGAGTATACACAAAGTTGAAGCAGTGACATAGAAGGAAATATGAAACTTCCAATGACATATAAGAAAACCTGTGAACTTTCAGTGTCATATAAGGAATTTTCTCTATTAAAATAGTTTTGTGATTAGTATTTTATGGCTATTAGATGATAAAGCATGAAAACTCATGTGTAATAATATTTATTTTTTTATAAATTTACCAAATAATAATAATATCTAGACACAGAAATTAATAAATACAGTCCAATAAGAATGGATGTGGAAAAAAAAATTCAACCCCAAAAAACAAAATTTCAACCCAAAAAAACAATATAATAAAAGTGTGAAACAACGTAAACACATAGCATAAGCATGATCTATACTGGCTGGAGCAGAAACAAGCAGCAATAAAGGGCATAAGCAAACAGCAATAGAGAAAGAGGGGGTGGCGGGGGGACGAGAGAATAAAAAACCTTCCTTTTTACTTACCCGGAAGAGGGGGTTAATGTCGGCTGGTGCTTCTTCTTCGGCGGCGGCGGGGGCTGCTTCTTCGGCCGCGGCGGCGGGTGGTGCTGCTTCGGCCGCGGCGGCGGCGACGGCGGCGGGCTGGTTCATCTTTGTCGAGGGGTTTAGATGCCGAGGGGTTTAGGGCTTCAGGCGACGGGAGTGTGGAGGGAGCAGGTACAGCATGAGTAGTCCTCGGTTATCCACTCGGTAACTGGCTGTACTGTCAGCCATGATCAGTGCTAAACGTCGTACTCTCTTTCATGATCAGTGCTAAACCTCTGCTCCCTACGTCCAGAATAAGGCAAAGGCAAACCTTTACGTGTACTATCCGTCTTATTTAAAAAATTTAAAAAATAATTTAAAAAATAGTTATATATAAAATATTATTCACAATTTATCATCTAATAAAAACAAAAATATTAATTGTAATTTTTTCTAATAAGACGAAGAGTTAAACATTATATGTAAAATGTAAAATATTGATTTATTTTGGGACGGATGGGTACTCCGTACTCTCATTCATGATCATGGCTAAACCTCTACTGGAACTGCAGCTGTTTGCTACAATTCTCTGATGATTATGTAACATTTCCTCATAATCTTAAAACAAATTCGTTGGTACTTATTTTTGTGACCGGCCTGGCGAAAAAACAAGTCTGATGAAGGCATGAAGCAGAGCAGTACCCAACTGAAAATTTTAGTATTACTACTGGCTTCTGCCATGAACGAATTTTTTTTATTTTTTAAACTTTTTTAAGAAATAATTTTATTACTAAAACTCCGAAGAAAATATTTTTAAATCTGAACCTTTTGGCCACGCCACCAACATTGACGTGGCAAGACAATGCTACCACGCAGCCTAATTGGCGTGCGATGATGTGGCAAATTGTGTGGCGTGGCCAAAAGGTTCATGCGGTGAAAATATTTTTCCCGAAGGTTTAGTAATAAAATTATTTCTTAAAAAGATTTTAAAAATATTTTTTTGCCCTGTACAGTGTTGTTTCTGACGTGTGTTTATCTTTACTACTACTACTAGTAGTGGTGGCGCAGTGAATCTGCCACCCAACCAAAGATTTAACAGAATTTACAAATTGATCCCTGATATATGTTGATATTATAGAACATCCCGATATTTGGTTTAAACAAGTGAATATATTTTTTTAAATAAGCAAACAAGTGAAGCTAACATATTTTATTTCACCCATAGCAAAACATGGGGCATTTCGCGAGTGCATGTAAACATTTGTAGCCTTGTCTGACGAACAGCACAAACAATATTGATTTGGATAGCCAAAAAGTAAACGCGAGCAACAAGTAAAAGAAGAATTACTATTTATCTACTGCTACTAAAAAGATCCTAGCGGGGGTGGCACTTGATATACAGGTCCATTTTGTTAGTCTAACCACTCATCCACTCTATTGTCAATAACGTGTGAGGCTATTTATGTGCAACAACTCTCTACCTGTTCAGTAATTATCTATACTCCTATAACGTTATAACACCAACTCCCTCCTATTTTTGAACGGAAAAATAACTAAGATTTATATCAAACTATTTTTATTAGCTCTACTTTAATAACATGCTAATGATATTTTTTTAAACTAAAATACCAATGTAACACATGGATAATATGATAGTCTATAGAAAGGATTGCAGGCTGGCATAGACAACCCGTTTATAAAAGGTCCTCGTCCTGAGGAAGAGCAGGAACGCGACAGCAGAGCCCACGACGCAGACACATGCCATGATGACGAACGACAAGGCGAAGCAATGGTTGCCGGAGCAGGAGCGCTTCCCCGGCGGCGACTCCACGTCGTAGATGTAACCCACCACGCGCACCGACAGGATGTACGACCCCACGGGGCTCGCCACCGCCACCACGTTGAAGATGGTGCCGAAATGGTTCAGCCCGAATATCTCCGACGTGATGCTCGGCATCAGCGCCCACTGGCAACCATAGCACAGCCCGACCAGCACCGAGCCCATGTACAGCGACGCCGGGACGCCGGAGGCGATCACCGCGTGCCCAACGCCCATCGTCAGGAGCGTCGCGCCGATGAAGAAGGGCCGCCCGAGTCCCCGCGACCGGAGGAAGTGGTCGGAGATGTAGCCTGCACCGAACCTCCCCGAGAAGTTCCAGATGCTCCAGAGTGACACCAGTGTGCTCGTCTCCTTGCTCGTGTACCCGAGTGACCCACCGATCTGGCTGATGTTGTTCACCGTGGCCAGCCCTGATCCCATCCCGCACGACATTGCCAGGAACAGCAGCCAGAAGTTCAGCTTGCCCATGGCCTGCACCAGATTCAGGTTTTCTTTGCCTGATGACACTTCTTGACATCGATCACCACTCCTGCTAGTTTCCTCGGCAATCAATCTGATTCTTTCTTCATCTGTGGTTTCCTCTTCTTCCTTCGCTGATTCGGTCTTCTGCGCCTTCACAGCAATAGCCACTGGAGACAGGACCAACAGCAGGAGTATCACAAAGAAAACACTCTGCTCAGCTGAACTTATCTTCACAACTTGGTCACAGATTATGATGATCATTAGATACCCGGCAACTGTAATGGCAATGAGGGAGAAAGCATCGATGAACTTCTTGTTGTACCGTTTATGTGAACCGTGGACGTCGACAAAATACATAAGCAGCAGGGTGATGGCTGTCGGTAATATAGCCAGCATCAGTATGAAAGTGCTGGGAGAAATATGGAGGGTGCGGTATACTTGGACCAGTATTGCTCCGCTTAATCCCAGAAAGCCCTGTTTGAAAAGGTACCAAAAAATGAATCCATATAGTAGAAAACAACAACATAACATGAAAAAATTAAATTAAATTTCAAGTTTAAAACTTTTTTGGACAGGTATTGAGGTTTAAAATATTATACATAAATAAATGAGACTTCAGATATCCATGTTGTCAAGCAAATAAAAGTGCAGGCTAGGCTAATAGAGCAATGCATGTGCAGATACGAACCATTGGATTACAAGATAAAATTCGGTAATAACTCGAGTAAATATCAAAAGATATGGTACACACAACAATTTGTTCAGCCCGTTAGTTAAAAGTAGTTAAATTAATACCGGGACTCATGAAAGATTCAAAAAAACATGAATGGAATAATTGCTCCTGATGGCTCCACTGCACAGACCAGAAGCCGCTCTTCTGAAATAGTAGTAGTTACCTACACGGCTGTAGTACTCGAATGTCAGCCATGCTGCCATCCTGGAAACAACAAATTCCTACCCATAAACTCTTCAATTTACAGAGTAAACCGATAATCCTCACAGAAATGGAGTAATTCAGTAAAGATTGTGACTTCTCATTCATTGAGGAGCTTATCCTCAAGCAGACTCCAGAACCTGAATTTTGGGGCCTAGCGCCATCAACCCATCCGATTATTCCAGTATGTATCTACTTGAATACTTTATATGGTCCACCTTAAACTAGAGTATTCCAGAGGATAAAGTTATTTGATGAACAAAGAAAGGCCACAAAGCATCATGTAATGCTACTTACAAAGGGCTTGATTTCTCCGATTCTATTTCTACAATCCATTTTTCTCATCAAGCAATACGAAAAGAAGTGCATTTACGAGATTGCGCACAAAGTCTTTGTGGGGGGTGGGGGGAGGAAAATCAGAGAATGAGTATTGCAGTATTCTCCATTTAGTTCACCGCCTGATGCAATTTGTTAATAAATAGACAAGGACATGCTAAAATTCTCATTTTCATTTTGGCACAACGAAAATGGACACTTGTTATTATTTACTACGCTTAATAAACAGATTATAATGTAAAGTATTGTTCTTTCTAAATGAATGGGAATTTCACTTTGACGTGCTTGTCTTTTGAATTGATTGGATGGAGTCATCTTGTGTTTTTCCTGTTGTTTCTGTTAAGCCTATCTAGAGAAGAAGTGGATAAATAGTACTATTATTGATTTAAATGATAACGAGGAAAGGGTTAGGAATAGGGGAAAATGATTTTGAATGAGTGTACCTTCATGATGCCGATGACTGTGCCGCGGCGATCGGGGAAGTTCTCGACGGCGGTGACGACATCGGCGGTGTTGAGGAAGGTCTGCGCCTGGGCGGCGAGCAGCATGTAGAGGCAGACGAGCGGGAGCGGCGCGGGGACGCCCGTGACGGCGAGCCACATGGGGAAGTAGCCGGCGGCGCAGAGAGCGGCGCCGGCGAGGAGGACGATCCAGGGGCGGCGGCGTCCGGCGGGGGCCCATGCGGCGAGCAGTCCGGAGAGGATGCCGGCGTTGGCGCCGAGGTCCTTGAAGAAGGCGACGGCGTCGAGGTCGGACTGTTGGTAGGACTGGGAGGCCTTGAGCGCCGGGGAGTAGACGGCGAAGCAGTAGGAGCTCCCCGCGAAGCACTGGATGAGCGCGCTCGCCGCCAGCGCCGACCACCGCGAAGGGCGGGCCATCCCGCCGGCGCCGGAGATGAGATTCTTCCTTGTGCTGTCAGCCTGTCAATATTACTAGCCTTTACTGCTCGACTAAATTAAGGGGCTGTTTAGTCCCAAAAATTTTCGTCCAAAAACACCGTATCGAATATTTGAACATCTAAATAGAGTATTAAATATAGATAAAACAAAAAACTAATTACACAGTTATGTGAGAAATCGTGAGGCGAATCTTTTGAGTCTAATTAGAACGTGATTAGTCATAAGCGCTACAGTAACCAACATGTGCTAATGATGGATTAATTAGACTTAAAAGATTCGTCTCGCAGTTTTCGTTATATTTAGATTACGTTTAATGTTAAAAATTTGATGTGATGTTGTAAATTTTTTTTGCAATCTAAGACCTAATATAAATGGTATGGATTGTTGGAGTAGCCTTGCACGTCACTACTCGTCCTTTTCTTCTATTTGTATGCTTTTAAACCATTCTATTTGTATACTTTTAAACCAAAATTTAAATTTTAGAATTAATATAAGAATATTTTTTCTGTTGTTTATTTTCTAGGTTTTGCTATTAAATCACTGATAAAGTCATAAATTATATTTTATTTATAAATATGTCGTTTGACTTTTCATCTAAATAAGCTAAATAATCGTCCTATGTAATATTTTGTTACAAAATATAAGTTTTTTTTACATATTATTAGATCTTTTATGGGAGTTTATTTGTTTTTGCCAAATAAGGAATCGCTCATTAAATCTTTACCTTTACCATCTTTGCAGGTTCTTAACCTCGTTTCTACTGATGGATTAGAATCAGTAAGGTGCTCGTCAGAGATTGACCTCAAGCCTGATCATTTGCTAAGACTTGATATAGTTATTATTCCTCAGGGTTCCTGATAACAGCAGAACATTTGCGCTTTCCATTTTGTCGAATCCTCAACAACTGATTCCCCCCCCCCCCCCTCACAAAAACACAGCTCAAATTTTCACTGATGGTGGTTCTCTATTTTCGTAATATGTAAACTTTTAGGACTTTGTATGGATACTAGTCCAGATTTATAAGCTGTAAATTGAACCCCCTTTTATTGTTCAATTTGCAGGAAACCGACACCATTTTGTTTGGCTTCTTCGGATCACAGGAATTTTATAGAAATTTTAGAGGAAACAGTTTAATTCCTTCAAAATTTCTCCAAACTGAAGAGAGCCGCAATGCATCCTTTTTCTATCTTAAATACATATGGTATGTTGGGTGTTCTGAACTCTGCAATGTGATGGACATATTAAATAATTGTGATTGTTTATGTGATTCCGCAGGTAAATAATAAAATATTGAATATTGAATAATTGTGAAGTTTACTGAACAGCTCCTAGCCGCATCAAACTCTGAATGCATTCAAAAGGACTCAAAACCTGTATGTAGTGGGGGTTAGAAATACAAACATCTATGTATGTAGTCAGTGGGAGTCTGTACAAACATTGCACTACAAATGAAAAGAAAAGATGACAAACATTGCACTACAAATAAAAAGAAAAGATGGCTGTACCATACCATGAGATACCACTCTTTTCTAAACTCTATAGTAAAACATCTCATGCTGATTACAGACTGAGTGTTAAGCAAGCAAACAGTTTTAAGTTGATTACTCCTACAGCTAGCTACAATTGGATAATTCCTGGAACACACATGACGGCAGCAGAAGAGGCCGGCAGGTGCGTTGGACTCCCAATATTCTGATGGAGGCGAGAGGGGCCGGAGGGAGATTGCATCAGGATCAGATATGTAGTGTACTGTACCTACGTGTGGTGTGGAGTGTCACGTTCCATTCCATGTCCCAATCCCAATCCTACTCCATAATACGTACGCTACCTGCTCTTTTCTTGCTTCCTTGTACTATGCATTATTCTGCTCATGCTCATTCAAGTTATGTAAAATACTCCAGTAGGCTTATTAGCCGTTTATATGCTTCCTAGATACAAGGGCTGGATTAATGACGATCCATTATTTTTTTTAATAAAAAAACTATACAACTGTAGAATCTGGGCAGCTCTGCCCATCTCAATTTAGGTCCTGCTCACATTGTTGTACCCTAAGAAAAAATTTTGGTAGGCTAACAAACCAAACGCACTTTATCTCAAACAACCTTAATTACCAACATTTGGTTCTTCTATAAACTTTCACTTTTAAAACCATCACCAAAATTTAAAAAGGATACAGGCTGAATGCCTCCAACTCTACCGAAATTTGGTAGCACCCAAACATGCGAAAATTTGGCATTACCAAATAATTATATGGTTTATCTTGGTACTAATCTAAAACAGACCATTAAAATTTATGAGTTAATCGAAAAGCCTATGGGGCTATGGGTGATTGTTTGTTTTTTATAATGTATTGTAACTGTATTATATTTCTATTTTTTTAAGGACTTATTGTCTAGTTTATGACTTTTTTCCTGTTCGCAGAGTATCCTTTTTGCTGCAATCCAACGCTTTCCCCATGAGCATCGATCAATCTGCGGCGGGGGAGGGGATGCGATTGTTTAGGTTTTTTTAAAGGAAAATGTCAAATAACATATTTATAAAAGAAAAAAATATAAATAATATGTTTATATATGTATTTTTAGTGACCTAAAAGCCAAGTTAAAAAATAAACTTTGATTAAAAAACCTCTAAATTTAACTCTAAATTTAAATTTTGGCTTATAAACGTAAACATAAATAAAAAGATAATGATAAGACGCAATGAGCCAAACTGGACAATGCTTTTGTCTTTTTTAATACATATATGATATATCGATCGATCGACCAACATATCAACGCACGTACTGTATGAGTATCAATCAAATTCAAATGTACCTATAAAGTATTGAAATATACTTGTCCTTTTTTATCATCACACGTGTACATTATGCGCCGGCCATAGCATGTACTATTATGGAGTACAAATCAAACTGGCTTTTATTTTAATCCATTGATTCACCAACTATCACAAGTTATTCATTTACTAATTAATTACTCATTTTCTTTTCTGGTTTTCCATGTTTAGCACCATCAACTTTTTAGATACATGCTTAATCATTCTTTTTTATTATGTTTTAATAAAATATGAAAAATCTAAGCCATGATTAAAGTATCTGAAATAATAAAATAAATTTTATTTATTTAATTATTTTGAGTAAGATGAACATAAATTTAAAAGTTAACTGCATTTGGAAAAGAAAGAATCAGAGATAACTTATCGTGTTTGCGTCGATGATCTTAGATGGTGTTTGGGATAAGAGACTTATTTCTAGTCTCTTGTCGTATCGAATATTTAGACGTTTATTATAAACAGTAAACATATATCATTAATAAAATCCATCCATAATCTTGGATTAATTCGCGAGATGAATCTATTGAGCCTAATTAATCTATAATTAGCCTATGTGATGCGACAGTAACTATGCTCTAATTATGGATTAATTAGGCTTAAAAAGTTCATTTCGTGGATTACCACTCACTTATGAAATTAGTTTTTTTATTAGTTTATGTTTAATACTTTAAATTTTGGACATTCGATATGACATGAGGCTAAAAAGTTTAGCCTATCTAAACTTAACATTGGATCCCTGTCAGCCGCGTGTTTCCTCGTGGCCAAAATCAGGGACACACGTCGCTAAAAACGTACACACAAATTAATAGTATTTGCTTTGCCTCTTTCGGTATTTCCTTTCTTTTTTTTTCCTGTTTGGGATCTAATTAAGCTAAGATAACTAGGATTTAGAACCCATCTTTACTATCATTATTGTGTTTTGAGATGGATTCCCATCAATAAGAATCTATTTCTCCCAAAATAATATCTTGCATAGAAAAGTATGGTAGACAGGATATTTCATAGTATATGCCTTCTACCTAAGTATTACTTAGGCATGCTATATCGTTTTATAAACGGGGTATTGCTCCATATAGTATTAGTAAATTGGCTGGACGATCATTTGGGTTAGGAATGGTTTAGCTTAACTCGGTCAAAGTTTGACTAGATCATCTTATGGCATTTTAAATGAAAAGACGAAACGATGTTTGTACAGATGAAAATAATTTGTTAATAATATATATATATATATATATATATATATATATAGCGATCAAGATATTTAAGACTGAAAAATAAATTATGATATAAAAAACCCTTAAATTTTGAAAAAGATGGGGGCGTGAAATATTGAGAAATAAAATTCAAAGATTCAAGGGAACAGATTGGTGGATTCATTCTTGCGTAACAAGTTCCGGCAAATTTGGGGGGCATTTACCATCCATGCTCTGCTCTTGTCTTCTCTTCGTCTGGATTCCCCCACAAGCAACCACGGAACGCATATCCCCCACCGCCGCCGCCGCCGTGCATTTGGGAGATCGCAAAGAGGCCGGGGATCTATATTTTCAACCCAATCCAACCCCTCTTCTTGCTCCTCAAGCCGCTCCTCTCCATCTCCATGGACCGCCGCTAGCTACCTACCTACCTCGGAGTCGGAGCAGGCAGAGGCAGGGATTGGAATTGGGGGAACGCCGCCGCCGGCCTGGGTCCAATCTCAAGGAGCCCCTTGAGGTTGGAGCCAATAACGCTCCGCCGCCGCCGCCGCTTCTCCATTCAAGGTATGCTCGTCCATACTAGTTGTACCAATTTTGGATTTTGCGCAGGAACTCGTCTCAAAACGCATCCTTTTTCGCCATCGCATGTGCCTGCCCATCCTAATTTGGGGACACGTTTTGCCCCTTCTGCTTCAATGCCACCTTTTTAGTCTTGTAATAATAACTGCAGCCAACGCCAAGCATGGGATTAAAATTCAATAAAGTTCTGTACTAGAAACTAGCCTGCTGCCGAATTACATGGGATTGGGATTCTCATGGGAAGGGAGGGGATCCTGTGGCTCATAAGTTCATCTTTGTTGCCTTGCCACATAGTATTAGCTTGTTTGCCTTAATCTACATCAACCTTTCTGTTTGCCGCACAGATAAGCCAACAAAGACATCTCTTTTCCAACAGATGATAACGGCTTTTCTAGGAAGTGAACATTCTGACCTGATCACACAACTTTATTACTAGTTATTCTTCACAGCTGTAACATAGTGCCTGTAAGGTTGATCATTGGGTTTTAGCTCGCAAGTTATGTAGATTGGATCAATAAGCCTAGAAAGGTTGCATTTGCCTCCTGGAATGTAAGACGCTCATTTTGTTGTACATTCTCAGTGACTTCTCGCCACTGGTTTGTTTTACAGGTAAGCAAAAATACTTTGTAAGCAGCACATATTGATTTGTGCTATTTTTGTTTCAGGTTCACAACTGAGGGACAACATGGAGTTCAGTGGCGGCTAAAAGTTCACACTGACATCATCAAAAGTTCTAGCTTGATTCATTAACCAACTAACCAGTATGTCCCTTCCTCTCTATATTACTGAGGAATTTGTTTTCTCACATTAATAGCCTGCTACTACATCAACTTAGGTTACAAACCAGAACATAAACCATCAATTGTTCCCTTGTAGGAGTTGACATTTGCACACTCATTTCTTTTCATATATATGTTACTAACACGCTTCACAAAGCACACTATTGTTGTCTTATGTTTAGAAAAAGGAGGAAAGAGTTATGGCTCATATATAAAAGGAGCACCAGAAACACCAAATCTAGCTTTTATACTGTCTTTATCACAAGCAAAACCTCTCATGTATGATGTATTCGTAATGTAGTAGTTGTTCTAGCTGATAACACTATGTGAACTTAATATTGCAGTTCATGTTGAGGGCAAAGCAACTCGGCACACTAACCCAGTGTGCACGGTCCTTCTACCTTAATGGATCAAGATGTACCACTGATGGAGGAGCTTCATGCACTTGCCCTGAAGATGAAACTTCTGTTCCAAAAAGGCAGACGGCTAATGTTATTGAACAGAAGTTTCAATCAACCCGCAGATCCTCTGTGAAGGCTCAAACCCCATCTGTACAGCATGTTGTTGGGTCCATTGGCCGGGTTACTGATTACCCAGCTCCAGTTGTTCATGCTGTTCCTTCCAACTCGTCACAAGAGACACAGCCAACTTCTAGCATCATAAGCAACCATGCTCGGACTCCTCAGGATATACGAAATAATTATGTACAGCCTTCTAAGCGGAATGCCCAAAACATCTCTCATTCTACAATTGCAGGAACTGGCACGTATTCTGAATTGGTAAACCCCAAGTCCACATCGAATAATGGAAGCACCAATCAAGCTCCACAGCTGGTTGCTAACCATTCTTGCCAATCCTCATCTGATGCCCATCCTTCTAATATCAAGGCACATAGTCAGCATAGCTTTCCTGAGGCAAAGATGCCTTATACTCCTTCCATGCAAAATAATCTTGGGAAGGGTGTATCAAGATCTGGCTATACAAAACCAAAGCAGAATATTTCAGGGCCTCCTGCTGTTGTTCCTAATTCACCGTCCCAAATAAGGAATCAAAGACATTTCAGTCAGCGCCATACAAACTATCATTCTAACAATTTCAGTTCAGATGCCAGGTGTGATGAAGTTCAAGCTCAAAACCTGTCAGCCCGAGCTATTTATACTGGTTCTGGTCACAAATCTCAGGGCCCTATGGGAACAATAAAGAGTCATGGTGGAGGACCTCAGTCTAACTTAAGGTCAATGAAGTCACTGCGTGCAGTTGAACAGTACTACCATACACTGCAGCAAATGAAATGGGGTCCTATGACGGAACACATTCTGGATAATCTCCGTTGCAAGATAGATGCATTCCAGGCAAATCAAGTACTCAAGCTGCTCCATGACCACACTATTGCACTTGGTTTCTTCCAATGGTTAAAGCAGCAACCAGGTTTCAAGCATGATGGTCATACCTACACGACCATGATAGGCATCCTTGGACAAGCCAGGCAATTTGGTATGATGAGGGAACTTCTTGATGAGATGAACAGTGCTCATTGCAAACCAACTGTTGTAACATACAACAGAATAATACACGCATATGGCCGTTCAAATTATCTAAGGGAGGCTATTAAAGTATTCGATGAGATGCAGAATGCTGGTTATGAGCCTGATCGTGTTACATATTGTACATTGATTGATATACATGCTAAAGGTGGATACCTGGAAGTTGCAATGGACTTGTATACCAGGATGCAAGAAGTAGGGCTGTCACCAGATACTTTCACATATAGTGCCATGGTTAATTGCCTTGGAAAGGGTGGTCATTTGGCAGATGCTTATAAGCTTTTCTGTGAGATGGTTCAAAATGGCTGCACACCTAACCTAGTTACATACAATATAATGATTGCACTTCAGGCCAAAGCAAGAAATTACGAAAATGTTGTGAAGCTGTACAAGGACATGCAGGTTGCTGGGTTTCGTCCTGATAAAATAACATACAGTATTGTTATGGAAGTTCTTGGTCATTGTGGTCATCTGGATGAGGCTGAGGCCGTGTTCATCGAGATGAGGCATGACTGGGCTCCTGATGAGCCTGTATATGGTCTTTTGGTGGACCTCTGGGGCAAAGCTGGCAATGTTGACAAGGCACTTGGATGGTACCATGCAATGCTTCAGGATGGTTTACAGCCCAATGTGCCGACCTGCAATTCCCTCTTGAGTGCATTTCTTAAGATAAACAGGTTTCAAGATGCCTACAGCGTGCTCCAAAACATGCTTAATCAGGGACTCGTTCCATCTTTGCAGACCTACACCTTGCTGCTCAGTTGTTGTACTGAGGCTCAAGCACAGATGGGTTTATGCTGCCAGCTCATGGCCATCACTGGACACCCTGCCCACATGTTCCTGTTTTATTTGCCTGACGCAGAACCTGGTGGCCAGAATGTGAAGGATCACACCAGGTATTTCTTGGACATGATGCACAGTGAGGACAGAGAGAGTAAGAGGGGCCTAATGGATGCTGTCATAGACTTCCTACACAAGTCCGGCCTCAAGGAGGAGGCTGGCTTCATATGGGAGGTTGCTGCCCAGAAGAATGTGTACCCGGATTCTTTGAGGGAGAAGGACTCTTCATATTGGCTTATCAACTTACACTTGATGTCGGAGGGCACTGCAGTGACTGCGCTGTCGAGGACACTTGCTTGGTTCCACAGGCAGATTGTGACAGTAGGCATATGCCCTGAAAGAATCGACATTGTCACTGGCTGGGGAAGGAGGAGCAGGGTAACTGGATCTTCCTTGGTTAGACAGTCAGTTCAGAAGCTACTGCATCTCTTCGAGTTCCCGTTCGTCACCACGCGCGGCAACACTGGATGCTTTGTTGGATGTGGGGAGCCACTGAATAGGTGGCTGCACAATCCTTATGTTGAGCGCATGCATTTGCTCTAGGCTCTAGTCTAGTTATTAGTGAGTGGTTATTCCAGTCAGAAATAAGGGGTTTAATCCAAACAGGTGCAGTTTTGTGGATGAAGGAAGAAGATATGGTGCATCTGTCTATATTGGTCTGTCTGTAGTCAAGTGTAGTGGCAGTCTTCGATTTCTTATGCTTTGAAACCTCTTATTGTGATAACATTTAGAGATGGCATTGGCGCATTTAACGCGAGATAATCTTATCGTAATTAGCCAGTTAAAATATTTCGTGTTCCAGCATGTTTATTGATGTTCCGACTTTTTTTGGGGAGCTTGAATGAACTGCTACCGCCAACAGATAGCATTGTCAAAACCAGAAATGCTAGTACCAGCAGGATAACCTTGTCAAAACCAGTGTACTATTTCGTATATCTGATTTTCTGTTTGGAGAAATGAACCGCAACTAGATCTCGCACAGCTGTGCTACAGCAGATCATTCTATGCGACCTCTGTCTATAGTTGACCTCTATATACATCTCTACTGTGTCATTTGTCAATTTTAGTCTTCAGGAGTAAGAACAAGCAGGAGTCCTTTTTGCAGTGTGACCCTTCATCATCCTTCCAGTTGTAAATACGACTGCTGCTGCTTGACATTGTTGCTTGATGCCAATGTTCCTATGCTTGTCCCAGCTATATAACCGCCAGTCCATGCATTCTGTGGAAAATGAAGAATATATACTAGCTGTAAACCATGTTTTCTACTTGAAAAGAAATGGGAGTTCTCCGATCAAAATTTTATTCTATAATTTCAAGTTTACTTATAGATGAGATCGACATGTGTAGTCATATACTCGGTATGTAAAGATCTCTAAGTTTCTAACGAACGGGTTGATATCCTAAAATAGGGAAATTCATTAGGGAACTAAAAGGACTTACCTGAAAATTGAATCCGCCAGTGACCCCATCAATATTAAGCACCTGCACCACGAGTCCACGATCATGAAAGGTCAATTGTTCTCTTGTTGGTCTAGAGTGCTGCAAGTTCAGGACATTATACCTCTCCTGCGAAAAACAGATTGGACTGTTTCTTGCTTTCCATAGTGCTCAGCGATATCTTCAAAACAGGGCAACACATTAGGTATATATATGCAAGTTGATTCAGTTTTCTATGAAAACTTCAAATATGTAAGATTAAAAACCTCTGAAAGCGGAACACCTCCAGCGGTAACAAATTCATCTTTGAATTGACCCTACAAATGATGATAAGAGTGGTTATTTTGGACATAAAAACATTCTTACCTAAATGATTTTTATGTGGTGCTCACTATGCTTAGTCAGTGCACTAAGATACCACATACCTTAGCGACAACCTCAAATATCCATTGCTTTAACCTAAGGGCTATCGTGTTTAGATTATTATTTGGTGTGGACGACCAGTACGTGTCACCATCTATACTCTGCAGGAGAAGGCTTTAGTTGATGAAACCATCGACTAAATAAAGAATGAGTAAAGAGCGGCATAGTAATATTTTGACCTCCTGTTCTAGCAAGAATCTCCAAAATCTCTTCACCAGACCGAACTCCATGGGAAATGAGTTATTTATCTTGTGCTTCTGCAAGGACTAAAAATTTTTAATTCAACTTCGCTGTTGCGTTTTGTATTGAGCAACTGGAACATTCGCAGAATCACAAGGAATATCTCTGCAACAGATTACAGAATCCATCTAAAGCCTTGACAAGAGCACTCAATATAAGATATAGAACAGAGATTTTAGAAGGTAGCTACATATTAGAAAATATGTTCTGAATTACTAAAGTGAGGACCAACCAAGGGTAATGTTACTCATCAGAAATTCAGATCCTTCGATGAATGTGTGAAGGCATCAACAAAGAAAATCGTGTAAAGGGAATTGCACAAGGGTGAGAAATGAACCGCATGGTGATCTTTGTGCTGGAAAAGGATGCGCTTCACGTCCTCAATATGAATGTCAGGTATGAAGTCAACGGTAAGCTTTGCTGTGTTGGAAGAAATGTATGGTTATCATAAGTGAAGTGGATAATATAGATATTTACTCCATATAACTGTAAAATATTATCATACTGGAAGATTCCACATACTTGATGAAATATAGTTCTCAATGCACCTTCTAAAGAGTCAAACGGTAAAGCTAATAATCAAAAGGTAGCTGTGACCATTCTTTAACTGTTTATTGTTTGTTGGAACATTGTATAGAAGAATTAAAGGGTTCAACAGAAACTCAAAGTTGTGGATCTACTGAGTTCAACTTATGCAAGTATGAAAACAGACTAACATAGTAAGTACAATCTCATTGTCATTTACCAGTAGGCCGCGAATGTAGCGATTGCATAGTTTCGATGCATCTTACCTTGGTAGTTGTATTGGTGCAGTTCGCGTGCTCCCCATGCAGACAACCGAAGAACAACAGGCCCACTAAGCCCCCAGTGTGTAACTAACATTGGCCCAGTCTGTAAAGATCAAAAAACTCAATGTAAGAAATCATCTATGAAACAACTGATTGCTGACCTGTTTACCTGAGTTAATTCGGGAGTGCTTTTCTGGATGCCGTTTAGCTTCAGTTTTGCTTTGACTCTTGGAAATGTGACCTAAATGGGCAGATAATAGGGTTAATGACAGCTATTCAACTGACTTGAAGGGAGAAAAAAGTTATCTACACTTTCAGTTTCTGCCTTTTAGAAGTAAGCTAGAGACATTGTTAGTTTCATGGTAATATATACTGCGGTTCTAGCGAAAAGTACAGACAGAAACATGAACAATCCTTCAGTTTATGCAGCAAACTAACATGGTATATTCTGCAAGGGTTTCCATGCTTCCACTTGATTAGTGGTTTCCACTAGATATGAGCCAGAAAACAGGCAAAAAATGCATACGAGATGCTTTAACTTGTGATGGAACCTTGACCTGACCTGATCTGACCATGGAAGCGGAATAAATAAACCAACACTAGACTCTTCATATGCAATACACTATTATTTTGTTTGTTGCATGACACTGATGAAAACAAGATTTACAAGTCTTGTCTGCTAGTTGTTAACATAAAATTCACAAGAGTATTTAAGGATAAATACCCCAGAGAGGTCAGCCAATCGCTTGTCTGTAATTTTGAACGTAAATAGGCTGGGCACTGGAGCAATAATAGAGTGACCAAACTGTGCAGCAATTGAATAACCCTGCAGGTAACAAAAATGTTAAGATAGGCAACTTTATACTGTAATATACATAAAAAACAAACATCTTTTCTCAAACCTGCTGGCTGCTCCCTGTAGCAACTAAGACATAGTTAGCTTTTACATAATCCACAAAATCAATGGTTCGCTTCTCAACCTTCACAACAAATTCCCCATTTTCACTGACAGATGCACCAGACACAGCTTTACCAGCCTGCAGGGAAACTTCAATTTGATCTTTGTTTAAATTTCAGGTTGTTCTAAGAGCAAAAGATGTTTGGATGAAAATTGAATAAAGAAGAGAGACAATGAGTACAAGATACCTCCAAGTCGCCTTGCTTCATTCAGTAAGCAATCTACTATCGACGCAGAATTGTCAGTGACAGGAAAAACTCTACCGTCATCTTCTGTCTGAGATGAGAGTTCAACCAATAGAAACAAGTCGTATGGGTTCTGACCAATAGATGATCAATGGATGCAGAAGATTTACTATGCAGTAGTCAGCAAAGATACCTTAAGGTCAACACCATGATCCGAGAACCAACGCATGGTATCCTGCGGACCATGAGTTTTGAAGAACGACCCTCTAAGTTCTTTGTGGCCCCTAGGATAATTTCTTGCCATCCCCTGAAGAAGAAATCAATAGGCCGAGTAACGCGAGTTGAATAGAACAGACGATAGAGCATGCATCTGCGGTGTATGAAGTGTAGACAAACCAGTGGCTCCAGATGATGCCCGTTGGTGACATTGCATCGGCCGCCACCGGAAATCTTGACCTGCAGAGTCGTCGACCAATAAAGCGGATTCCTTGCGAAGTGGCAAGAGGGCAGTGAAGCGAAGAAAACAAGGTTGTACCTTGGACAAGAACCTTCCTTTGTCGAAGACGAGGACGTTGAGGTGGGGAGCCAGGGTCTTGGCCCTAATCGAGGCGTACACCCCGGCGGCGCCTCCGCCCACCACCACCAGCGTCTGCTCATCACATACCAGCTCGTGGTTGGAGTTGGACGCTGAGGAAGAAACGGAGGCGGCGAAGGGGGTGGCGCGGCGGACGGCGGCGGCGGGGAGCGACGGCCACTTCGCCATTTTTGTTAGCTGTGTCTGCGTGTGCTTGGGTTGGGTTGGATACAGTACAGGTGTTGTACAACATTGGGCTTCTGTTTCTGGGCCTCATATATATTGGGCCTTTGCTCCCTGCCCTTTTTAAGGTTGAGAATTCACTTTTTACAACACCGTTTCTCAACTGAATGTTGCAGTCCTACTACTGTATTATTACACCATCACCTTATCTATCAGTCTTAAAACTCAAATTGAAACTATTGTCTTCGCTTTAAAATATACGGAGTAAATACTTTTAGATTGTTTAGTATAAACTAAGGAGATATTATTTTTTTATCACTTTAATGGTCAAATTTAAAATTTTAAATTGATTAGATTATTTTTCTAAGCATCAGCCGACCTCCTTAATAACAACCACTCTTCATTTAATTTTTTAATAACAACCACTCTTCATTTAATTTTTTTCATATACGTTCTCTTATCAACTAATCATAATCTTACTTTAATTATTTTTATCTACTTTTTTTAATTCTCATGTTTAGTTTAGAAATATTTATATTTCGAGAGGGGAAGGAGTAGATACCAACTGGCAATGGAACCGATGTCCATCGCATCTCGTGCCGTGCTGTGTGCGGGTGTGTCCACAGTAATACTCTTGACAGGCAACATGGCAGACAACAATATCAGCCAGACTCACTACACATACATGCACAGTACAGACAGATCTGCTTCGCTCAGATCCATTCCAGGACCAGCACAAGACCCATCAGCCACCGCTATGCATTCATCATTCATTTTGCTTGGATTGGATACATTGAAGCCCACATGTTACATACTAATATCTGCCCTGCCCCCACCACAAACAGTTGCTAAATTCATCTTTATTATGTCCATAAAACCACAGGTAAAGATGATTGATTTTATCAAATAAGAAAAACGAGCAAAAAAGACTGGCATTGCCATTGTGCTTCACCTCAAACACTTGTATATATCCCAAGTGAACAAAAATTATATTACACTACTGTGTAGAGAAAGTGGAGCAGGCAGGAGAACGATTACAGAAATTCGGTTTAAAGTACACGCGGGTGATTGCATTGCAGTCAAGTTAAAACCAAAGAAGAGAAGCCACCTCCCAAATTCAGACTCGACAGTGGCAAACCAGGAATAAAAAAAATAATCCATTTTTTCTTTCTTTATGGACAGGCTAGATCACACGGTGTAAGACTGCTGGATGGTCTCAATGTCGAGGCCCTTGAGCTTCACAACCGATTCCACATGCCCTTTGAGCGTATGAAGCTCCCTAAGTCTGCAAAATAATCCATGAACGTCACCGTTAGCTTCACATCATTATCAAACAACTTGTCTGCTGAATGTAACTGCTGCATGTCTATTGGCACCAAAAAAGATACTTTCTCATCTTCAAAAATGGGTTCATGAGTAACAATGCACTGACGGAGGAGGGGACAGGTGAGTGTATAAAGAACCAAAGCAAATAGTATACGTAAGAAAGCATGATATTTTCCAAGTGTAGTGCAGTCCTACCTGGCAATCTCTGCTCTCCTCTTCGCCTCTTCCGCCATCTGATTGAGCTCATTGTAGCCAGCCTTCTCTGGGAACATCTTGGCATCCGGTGGCTGCAGCCCATGGAGGGTCCTCTGAGCATGTGCCCACTTGAGCTCCCTCTCCTCCTTACCGAAGTCCTTCTTCCTTGTGAACGCGATCTGCAGGAAGACAAGCATCAGTGAGGTGTGGGGGGCCAAGACAGTTGTGTGATGCGTGTATTATTACCCTTTGCTCAATGACAAGATCCCATGCTTTCCCACTCAGAGCGTATCGGATGAGGAACTTGATGATATCGAGTGGGAAGTAGAAGATGAGATTGTAGAGCCACACAATACCAGCCCAGCCCCATCCAATGCCTTTGATCGAGGTGAACGCCCAGTCGGCATAGACAGCAATCAGTGTAGCAATCTGTATATATTTTTAAACCAAAAGTTTACGTCACTGCGACTTTAAATCCTGAAGCAAAAATATAAGGGTGAGAGCGAGCGAGAGCAGACCAGCTGTGCAACCAAGAAAGCAAAGACGAGCAGAAATCCAGGGCGCTCAACAAATGACCAGCTGCGGGACCTTGTGACAAAGATGAGGGCTTGGCTGATGGTGCTAACTTGGAGGTAAACAGCAGAGGCAAGCTTTTGGAAATCATCTTGAGCTGTCTTCTCAAGGCTCTCAACATGAAATATTCTCTGAAAATTTATTAACAAATAAAGTCTAGATGAATCAGTCTAACCATTCTTAGTAGCCTAGAACACTACCATCAACTATCTTAAAACTCATCACAGATAAATGTCTCAATACAGTGCTCCTTACCGGGAAAAAGTCTGTCTTGTATGCCGCCCAGAAGAAAATGACCGTCATCATAGCTAGGTATCCACCGAGGACAACTCCAGTTGTGAAAATCTCAGCCAGCTTCCAGCTGTCGGGTAGTGGAGATGGTTTTACCCGATCCTTTGATATGGTCATGATGGTACCTATCAATTAGAGTACAAAACTGAGCATCTTAGCACCCTCATAATTTCTACTCCTTTCACAAAGCAAGCGAGTGCATGATGGGTGTGAGTGAGAGCAATTTACCATCATTTAGAATTGCTATGATTAGGACCATAAAAGGGGGGAAATCAAATTTCCATATAAGCGCAAGTAGCATAAATCCAAGCTGTTGAAAATTAACAAGTGAATTAATCCCTCAGAAGTAACATAGATCAATATACATCGTAGAGGACAGTTATGCAATTTGAATATCAGTCCTTGTAACTTGATCTGAATAAACTTTAAATTTAATCCCTAGCAGTAGCATCAATGATAATTGTTCAAATAAATAAATACAGAATTGATGCAGCTTGAACACAGTAAATGACATAATAAAAAAGTGCACTGATACAGAAGTTTTCATTCAGAACTAAAAGAAAGATAAACTTACCACAATACGAATGGTGATTGACACAGCATAGATCTGCCAACATGAAAACCTATTAGAAAGATAAGAAAATGGAAGAAACAGAGAAAAGAGCACTTGTGTACAATTCCACTTTTAACATACAGTGTAGTTCTTCATACGCTGGAAAATTGCACGACTGGTAAGTACAGCACTGATGATCACACTGAGACCAGGTTCTGTGAGGACAATATCTGAAGCACTCCTGGCTGCATCAGTTGCATCAGCAACAGCAATACCAATATCAGCTTTCTTTAGGGCTGGTGCATCATTGACACCATCACCAGTCATTCCACATATGTGCTTTCTTGCTTGAAGACGTTTTACGATCTCATACTTGTGTTCTGGACAAAACTCATTTACTCAGTTAACTTAGAATTAAACAACCCCACCTTCATAACTCTACATCTTTGTGGTGTAATGATTCCTTATCAACGTACCTGGGAATACGCCAGCAAAGCCATCAGCTTTTTCAATGAGATCATCAACTGGTAAAGCTGCAATGGACTCATCCTTGTTCTGTCCCAGCAAAGCAGATGAAGGGTACATGTTTGTACCCATTCCCAGGCGACGCCCTGTTTCTTTTCCAATTGCTAGCTGATCACCTGGACATTAAAAAACCAATTAATAAACTAGGACCAAAGAACACAAAGAGCAGTCTTTCCAATGTGATGAAACGGTTACCAATAGGAAATATAATACTCCCTCTGTTCCAAAATATAACCATTTCTAGGATTCAAATTTTGTACCACAATATAAGCATTCCTTCACTGATTCTCATGTTTTCAATCATGCCAATGATTCCAGAGCCAATCAGATTCTTACAGAGGGAATCTAATTAATTCAAATCCAAAAGTTGACCACTTAGGTGACTAAAAAGGAATCTTTTAACATATCCTTAATCCATGTTAAACAATCTAGAAATGCTTATATATGGGAGCAGAGGTAGTATTTTTATCTAGCGTATGTTTTACTTGTTAATAGGACTGCATCAAAACCATGTTCACTAAAAAAAGATGACTAAAAGAGAGGCAGATAATTTGAATTGTCTCATTGGAAGCATATAACTAGGGTTGAAAAATCTGGCCATCGACTATCAGAAGAGGATTGCCTAGTGAGGTCTATAGTGTCCACAGTTTACCTAGCAATTCTTATGTTTTTTGAAGTTTGAGATTGTATAAATTGAGTCTCACTTGAATTCCCAATCTCTTGCCTAGGTCCGAGGATGACGACTGCCCGTGCTGAATAGTTGAACCCTAATTGTAAATGTACCTGTGATCATCTTGACATTGACACCAAGATTAAGTGCCCTCCGAATTGTTTCAGCACTGTCATGCCTTGGAGGATCAAAAAGTGGCATAAGACCAACAAAATGCCATGGACCACCAGGGCTTTCTTTGCTCCCCTCTGGTACTTCCTAAATTCAAAAACGGAGGAACACATCACTAAGATAACATACACAAAAACAGTGAAAGAAGTACTTCAGGTGAACCTGTGTTAGTCATAGTTGAGTAGTGATAAACAAACAGAAGAAGTCATGTGCTCCTAAGTTTGCATGGACAAGGCTTAATAGTTACTACTTACTAAAGATCTACAATTACTATAAACCTCAGTCAATTAATGTCAATGATGCTGCACAGTTAAAATCAGATTAAGATATATGGTTTATTGTAATCCTTCTCACCTGGTATGCTACAGCAAGTGATCTAAGTCCACGCTCTGCGAACTTGTCAATCACAGCATGGACCCTCCGCTCTATCTCTGACTTGTTGTGAGCCAAGTGTAGAATCTGCGATCAATAATTTGAGTTTACAGCATGGTGTTATAGGTCACAGTTCTCAAATCTGATTATAGTGCTATCAGTCTCTCATAAGGCAAATAAGAAATCAATAGTTAAAAAGCAGATATTCTCGCCATACCTGCTCAGGTGCACCCTTACTAACACGATACATTTTGCCATCACCATCAATATAGGTCAATGCTGTTCTTTTGTCAGTAGGATTGAATGGCAGGAAATGTATTTCTTGAATACCAGCACGCGCCTGTGTTAAAATGTGCACTAATAGTTATTTCACAACATAACCAAGGTGATATCTGCCACCACTTCAAAAACCATCAACAAAGCAATTTACCTCTTTTGGATCAGCTAGCATCCCAACTATTGCAGTGTCAATAGCATCCTGGTTTTCTGTTCGAGATGCTCTAGCAGCCATGAGAATCACTTGGTCCTGAGTGATTCCTCTTTCAAAAACCTGGATTTGACAAGTTTGATGTTATCTAACTTAGACATGAAAATGATAATAAAATTGAGAATGGTTATCTTTTTCTCACGTCAATGAGGTTTTTGTCCACAGTAAGTTTATTCAAGGTCAGAGTTCCAGTTTTATCACTGCAAAGAACATCCATGCCAGCCATCTCCTCGATTGCAGTCATTCGCTTTGTGATAGCTCCCTGAATATTTTAAGTGGTTAGCACACTACTACAGGCCAAAACTGAAGAGTGACATAAATGATGCTCCACACAGATACCTGTTGAGACAAGCGGTGTGACCCAATTGCCATAGTCACAGATAAGACTGTCGGCATGGCTATGGGAATGCCTCCAATGAGAAGGACCAGGAGGTTGTCAATACCGGGGCGGTATGCCCTGTGCTGGATGGGGTACATTACAATGATCTCAACAAACATTCCCACAGCAATTGAGCAAATACAGAAATTTCCAATAGCTGTCAGGACCTGCGCTAGTCAGATAATAATAATGTGAGTAAATTACCATAATAGTTTGATCAAGAATACACGCATGCGAAGTGAGCATTTCAATCTAACCTTCTGGAAATGACCAACTTGGTTAGTTGAGTCAACAAGGTGTGCTGCTTTTCCAAAGAAAGTGTGAACACCAGTAGCAATCACTATGGCTTCAATCTCGCCTTGCTTAACCGTCGAACCAGAATAGACACCATCACCAGCACCTTTGGTGACAGGCAATGATTCCCCAGTCAGGGCAGACTACAACATGTGAGACAGTGAGAAGAAGCCTTAATGGATCTACGGAAGGTGAAGTTGACTATAAGTGAAGAACAATGGGAAGAACCTGATCAATCTTCAAAGGATCTCCCTCAAGGAGACGTGCGTCTGCAGGTATAATGTCTCCAAGTTTAATACTGACGATATCCCCTGGTACAAGGATGGCTGCCTCTTCTTCGGTCCATCGGCCATCACGAAGCACCTAAAGAACACAAAATATGTCTCGTGAATTCAGAGTTGTGAATGGGGGCTTTTCAGACACATGAAACTGACTTGAACACATAGTGAAATAGCATAAAGTAAGACCTTGGCCTTTGGTGCAAGACGCGCCATGAGTGCAGCCGCAGCATTGCCAGCATTGTTTTCCTCAATGAAACTGATTGTCGAGTTGATAACAAGAAGGGTTATGATACCAACAAAGTCCTGCCAATCCGGTGGCTTTCCCTGATGGCACAACACAAGACAACAAATATGTTATGTAACCTATTCCTGAATTCTAACCAACAAACTAGACATGATCAAAATTGGGTTCAGATATCTGACTGCCTTACCCCTCCATTGGCTAGCGCAATGGCCATGATAGCGGCAGCTTCCATGACCCATGAGAGTGGATTCCACATGAACCCCAAAAACTTGAGGAACTTGCTCTCCTGCCACCATCAGAGTTCCAACTTTTCAGCATTTGCAGACATCTCAGATGCATTTTGTGCGACCGTAGAAAAAGAATGAACCAGCAAACCTCCTTCTCCTCGAGCTTGTTGGGGCCAAAGATTTCGAGGCGCTGCTGCGCCTGCTGAGTGGTGAGGCCCTCGCGGCTACATCTCAGGTTCTCAAACACCTCCTCGAGGGGAATGTTCTCCTGCGAAAAAGAATAGCAAGATATCACCCACCCAACTCCATGGACCAAAATGGAAACACAAGAAGCAACAATCCGTACACTGAATTGTCAGTCGTCACCTATTAATACACACTCCCACTGCCACTACAACTACAATTTCGAGAAGCAAACAAGGCTCGAGATGCCAATGTCGCCACTCGCCACAATGGAAATTTTATGGTAGAAAGAACCGCGCAAGCCAGATTCACAAAGAGCAAAAGAACGAATTCCTATGCCCACAAAAGAAAAAGGGAAAGAAAAGAAACTAGTATAGCAACCATCATGCAAACCGCTACAAAAACGCTAGCCAGTACGAGTGACTGCAACCCAAGAAAACAGGAGCATACATACACGCGAATTCCGCAGAACAAGAAGAAACACCAATCTATGGAACTTGTAAGCAAAAGATAGAAAGGGAAGGAGAGCAGAAAGGCGCAATCTTTTTCCCAGTAACCGCCGGAGCACAGAGCGTGTCCTCACCAAGTCGACGGCCTCCTTGAGGACGGCGTCGAGGTTGCCCTCCTTCTCAGCCATGGCACGGATCTCCCACCACCGGGCTTCTCGCCTCTCTGTATCCCACCTGTTGGGCTCCCTGTCCAGATTTATATATGGAATCAATAAGCAAAAAGGAAAATCTTGCTTGCAAACGAGCTATGGGTTTTACCTCAGCAATAATCTGGATGGGGGTAAGCGAAGGAAGCTGGTCGCTTGCTAGATAGAGCGAGATGAGAATGCGGAGGTGCACAAGAGTCAGAGAGAAGAGTGGTAGGAGGAGGAGAGTGGGACTCCACAAATTGGGGAGGAGGTAATCCTTTTTTCTACATGGAATATAATTAATATCCCACAGGAGGAATGAGACAGAAAAAATAAGGTAGATTTTTCCTGGCAAAAGGAAAGGGAATATATGGGATTTTTATCATATGCTGCATTTTGGTTTATCTACCCTTCTCAAAATGTGATGTTCTGTTGTTGGTGCTGACTATTCAAATTTCTCCATCCTCACAACTCATTTGTTGGATGGAACTAAAGTTTCATTTGTGGTATGGAACTGTAGTTGGTAACTTAAAATAATTAATTTTTTACTAAGACGTAACTACTTTCCCAATCTCAAAATATAATGAAATTTAGCATTTAAATTATATCCTAAAATATATGAAAAAATTCAAATAACAGGTAATTAAGCCGATAGGATCATTCCAACAAGGATTAACCTAACATCCACCGAACAATTAACAATCTAGAGTGTTCCTGCTATTTAATGAGGGTATTATGGTTTGCTTTCTTGCTACTTAATGTATTCTAAGATCCTAAAAGCACTTGCATTTTAGGATGGAGTATGGTTTTTTTTACCTAGTTGGTGAAAAAGGTCAAATTTTAAGGGTTCCTTTGAAACAAATGAATTCTGGAGGAATTTTGAAGGATTATATTCATATGAAAAAAATCTTTTATAGTCCTTTCGAACAAAGGAATGTCTCTTCTAAATTCAAATTCCATATGAATATCTCAAAACATAGGAATTTTGAAGAATTTTCAACGTGAGGTCCAACCTATTAAAAAATTTTCTTTGTGTCTATCTTTCACTTTCAATTTCTAAGTTTTTCATGTGCCCGATGCAAACAGTTATTCATATAGTTTCCTATGTTTCTCAAAATCATAGGATTTAGGTTATAGGGCACTCAAATTCCGCATTTTTACTATTTATGTATTTTAAGATTCCTGCATTCTAAGGAAGCCCTAAGTGGTTGGGCGACCATATTCGGATATACTACTAAATTTTACTCTTTTTAAGAAAAATAGAAACAGATTAATACAATAAAATTCCCACTCCAAAATTTGCACTAAATAATTTTACCAGGCCTTACCAACCTACGGGGCATGCCAAATTTTGGCCATAAACCAAAATGGAGGCTAAAAATGCTATAGCATCACAAAACAAATTAACTCAACAATATGCATATAACTATGTGTAAAGCTTTCCTAGTGTTAGGCAGGTCCGTTTAGTTTCCAAAATTATTTTCTAAAAACATTACATCAAATCTTTGGACACTTAAATAAAGCATTAAACATAGATAAACCAAAAAACTAATTGCACAATTACGGAAGAAATCTTGAGATAATCTTTTGAGCCTAATTAGAAAATGATTAGCCATAAGTGCTACAGTAACCAACATGTGCTAATGACGGATTAATTAGGCTCAAAAAATTCGTCTCGTAGTTTCCAGCCGAAATTTAAAATTTATTTTGTAATTAGACTATGTTTAATACTTTAAATATGTATCCAAAAACTTGATACGATGCTTTTAAAAAAATTTTTGCAAACTAAACACCACCTTAACCCTCGTCCATCGAGGCAATAGGCCATACTTTCCATTAAACTAAAGATTAACAGAGATTCTGCCTAGAACCCTGTGTATACGTAATTAACAATCTGGTCTTCTGGAGGGTAGATTAGAATAGGTGAGCAAGCGGTGTCGAGCTTCATGTCAGCAAGTCAGCAGTAGCCATGACTGACTTCGCTGTTTCCTGGTACGGATCGTACTGCTGGGTTATCCTGAGAATGAACCTTCCATGCTTGCTTGTGCTACAGCTAATCCCATTTTCACAAGTCTCACCCAACCTACTTGCTCGCCATTTTTGGCGTGAATACTGAAATCTCACACTGTTTTGTTTGTTCAAGAAAATAAGATCAAAATGAGGCGTGCCAAAATACATAAGCATGTTCTTTGTGTCAAAGAAAACCAGTGATCCGTGTTATTATTCGGTTATTTAATGAGCATGCAATTGCCTTTTACCTCGGAGGTATTTGGTCAAATCATGGTATTAATCAGTCAGGCAAGATAAAAAAAATGTTGTAAGGTAAGGTTCGGTTGTCACTTGGATACAGCTTTCTTTCATCTAGTTAAGGTTATGTTAGGTGACTCGGTTCAACGTCTGTCCTTGGAACATGAATGTGCACTCTCAATTTGCAGTCTATACTTAAATAATCTGTCAGGACAAACATCTCATAATTTTGAATATATGGATCCTCTCATAAAAATGTTCTATCAGAGCTAATTTCTTTCCGTTCTACATCTGATCTTTTTTTTTTTTCAAAACAAAGCAGCTATGTCGTTTTGACACATTATCTAAAAAAATGTCATTTTGACATCGCTGTCACAATGATATGAAATGATTACAGAGTGGTTAATTGAAAGAAACCTTCCTTCAATTAGACATTTAGATAGATTACCTGTCAAATGGAATGTTGTGCGCGTGTCCGAGTGTTCAAAATTTTTAGAATTGTACCTGATGATATGACTAGAAGAGTTGGATGAAAGAAATGGTCGGTGCAACATGTAGGCCATACACAAAATCAAAGAGATTGTGAGAAGAGCTGGACGACTAGAAATAATCAGATGGCAATAGTTTAACAGAGATCGAAATAATTTAATATCAAGAAACGTTCTGGTGTCATTTGGATCCTAACCACTAATCATATTCTGAAGGAAGGTAATCACTGGTGAAATCTGAGTACTAATTGAACACCCTGCGGCAAGTTGGCATTAAGAACACTGAGGGTTTTTCCATTTGGAGTAGTTAGTGTCCAAGTAGGATAGCTTCCAAATGGCGGTAATCAAATTGAAAATTTCGATCATCAAGCATGTAGCCATCTCTGAGAAAGATGTACTATATTATTTGGGCTGCAGCTACTTTTATCCTTACAAGCATAAAAAGTTCCGCTTCAAAGCTGTTCACCAGAAGCACAACAGGAGGGATTATAGAAGGCATGCGTGCTGGATACATTACCAATCACACAAGTAATAAACCAACAATAATGAATTAGTTGCTGGTCACAGCACCTCATGATTTGCAAAGTTGTATCCACGATCCAATAAAAATACTAGCCAGCAAGAAGGCAGAACAAACTTGGCCAGGCTCTGTCATTGCTTTCTTTCCCTCTTCTTTTCAGAAAAGCAAGAGCACACCTTTTCCCTTTCATCCTTTTCAAATAGTAATAGGATATAATTTCCAGAAAGCAAGAACCAAAGATGAAACTAAAGATAATCTGCTTTAGGTGGTGCACTCGTAGTCATGCTTGAGGTACCATTTCTGTTTTACTTTTGCAACCATATGCATTCATTCTTGGTGACTTGGTCTCATCCTTTTCTTTCATTTAAAGGTAAACCATTTTCACAATCCTAATCAATTTTATTTATTTCATTTCAGTGTCTTGACTAATGCAAAAGGACACATACTGTTAAATGCCTTTCTGAAACCCAAAGAAACATTTTGCCTGAGTTCTAGGAGCCGCCGGCCAATTAATTGAATGCCAACTGGCTAATCAGACATAACAGTATCAGGATTGAGAGAAGTTTTCATCTTTCAGACTTCTCTCCATCGATGAGAAGCCAATAGGAAAATAGAACCAAAATGTAAATTGTGAACACACTTTTATGACAACCATGAATAGGTGGTACCGGATATGGAGGTTGGCCTTTCAGAGAGAAAAAGGTGAAATAAGAGAGTTCAGAAAGGACTCCTTTTCTTTTATGGACAGATCGCATTAAATTAAATGATGTAATTTCAGCCAAAGAGAAGGAGAGTACACTTTGGAATAAAGCATCATGTTCCTAACTCATGAGTTTGATTTATCTAACAAACAAATAAAGGGAAAAAAAAGGTACGCATAGTATTTCAGATTCTTCTTGCAGCTAGGCATCTTACACATGCACCTGCGGACACACACTACGGGTTCATAGAGGCAGCTTCAATTTCACCCAAAATCTCTTGGATGCTCCCTGGCTAACAAATCATCATCCGAATGATCAGATTTAACCTGTGATCACATGGCTCTTGCTGTTCATCAAGATGAGATAGCTTACCCTGCCGATCAAGCTCTTATCATCATAAGAGGATGATAAAACTATTATGATTGATCCATCCATTACACTGGTATACAAGCATGTGGGCATGTCCAAAAACTCCAAATGCAGAATCATCTCGATTCTCTGGTCGATATACGAGCAAAAGTCACTAGATGCATAAAACCATACACATCGAGCACGAAGCATCAAACAGCTGGTTTATTTAGCTGCTGATCGAACTCCCACCGTTCGTTTAACTGGATCTGTTTACGTCCGGAAAGAAAAGACACGATATGAGTGATAGTGGGCAACAACCAACATGATTTCATTCACCTAAGCAAAGGACCAATCAACAATCAACACGGCAGTAAGTGACAATACATGGATATGCAGATAGATGTCAGTGGTGGGCACCAGCGTTACACAGATTTATCAGGTCCATAAGCGTAGAGTACAACACTTCAAGAGAAACATAGCCCAAAAACCTACGCTTCTCAAACTCGTAACTATCTGCTGACATCTTCCCATCCTCCGTTGGGTGATCAATAGTAAGGTACCAAGAAATGCATCCGTAGGCATCATCTGGATCAACATGCGCCACCAGGCCAAGCGTTTCCCCTTGCTCAAGATCAAAGTAAAGGCAGAGAAAATCTCTAGTCACGTTCATACCAAGAACCAATGCTTCTTCATGAAGCCAGTGGATTACTTGACTGGCAACCTGCACAGGGAAAAAACAGTGAGCAAATTATCCTGATAAAGTAGACTTCAAAACGGCGTCAGGAATCACTGTTTTGACATGGGTAATATTCATGGGCAGCACAGTATTACTTGGAAACAAATCCTTACAATAATCCACTTGGATTATTATTAAATAGCAATATACATCAACAAGACGACCAAAGTTCAGGAAATAACAGGTCTACCAAAGCATAAACATATTGCACCCTTTTTCCCATTGTATTCAGTGCTTTCAGTTTTCTATTACATGAATGTTTACTGCCTTTCCAGACCTTTTCTAATGTGGGACAAGACAATATTAACCTCAAGAGTGCGGAAACATGGAAATGGCCCTAGAATGTTTTAACCACTTATATTTTCTGCACTGATGTTCTGTTCAGCTCAACATGCATGCCACATTCATTTTGAATTGTAAGTGAAATGTAGGTAGATAGCTGCAAATGAAGATTTTCTAAAGGAAAATACTAAACTCAAACATTTAAATGCAAGGAGTTTATAGTACACATTTACAGGGCTAGAAAGAGTCTGGCTCATCACATTATCAATGGCAAACATGAATTACTTTCTGTTGCTTCAACCTTCTGGACCATAATGAATTCCAATGGCAACAACTTTAATAATTTCATAAACACCAATCTACCAGTAAATAATTTAAATAGTATCATCACAGGTTTACCTGCTGCAGAAGCATGGTTGGGAGGTCTTCCAGGTCACAATTGTAGCTGTTAATCAAATGTCCATCGGAGGACTTCCCACTCAATGACCCAGCAATGCTTGGGGAGCCTTCACCCATTAAACTAATTTGGCTATCTTTCACAATCACCTTAGTATTGAACTGTGACCTTGATTTGTACTTGGGTTCATGGTTATCAGAAGGTTTAGCAATCCGATCAGTAGCCAGGATAGGCTGAGGAACTTTCAAGCATAGAGACCAGGAAGAAGTTCGAGAATGCCAAGTAGGAAGAGAACGCAAATGGAGATAGGGAACCCCGCTAACCTGCATTAGAGAAAGTAAATTTAAATGCTGATCTACATGCAAACTATGTAGCATCAACAAGCTTATAGGAACATACCACACTCTCAAGCTCCAAGAGTACTTTGTTAGAAAATATCCTGTGAGCTACTGTCATGCAGAAATGACCTAGTAGGCCATAATCATCACCTGCAACCTGAGCAGGACTCTGGTAGCGACCAACGTTAAGGGATTTCTCCCTGACCTTCCTAAGAATGTTCGCATGAAACAATTGTAGCAAGTAAATTTCCAGACTTCTGGGGTTAGGAAACCCTATCACGTCCTTTCTTAAAGGGTCTTGCTTGCCATTCATGGTGGCCAACACAAGACTTGAAGCATCCTCTGAATTAGTACGGCCTTCACGGCCTACCATTTCCGAGTCAATACCATCCCCAGAATGAGCAAGCGAGAGGCACAACGAACATTCCTGGCCAATAGATAATTGGAGAAAATCTTCGCGCATCCCAGTCACGTTGATGCCTTGAGATTGGACAAATGTTTCGCGAATCACCATATCAAATACCTACAAAGGCATACACTAAGCTAAGCCACAGAAATATATACATAAACAATAATGATAAACCCAGGGAGGGTGGGGCGGCAGTGGTGAAAGATACCACCACATGATGTACAATAATTTTAGATGATGCTACAGTTAAGAGATAAGAGCATCCTACAGGAAATCTTATATGCCAAGAAGACAATTAGCTGACCTGCTCCTCAAATATTGACTCATGGATGTTGCGAAGAATAGAATGTGCATTTTTAATGGATTTATTGACATCATCATTGTCAGCATCATTTTCTGTTGCAGACGGAGTGATATTTGAGATACCATCTTTCAGTTTGTAACCATAGCTTTCCGCACCATTGGTACTATCCCCACGGAAATTAAGACTCAAGAAACGGCAAGATTTTTGTGGGACTTGTACAGACAAAGTGCCTGATGAGTCTTGATCGATTGGGATCAATGACAATGATGACAACCGGGGCATCACAGATGTGTCCAATTGAGAACTGTCGACCAGATCAAACATGAAGCCCTCGCTTCCTGGACCACTTCCACCAAACCGTTGCCGCTTCACTTTCCAGTTCTGCTGCAATCTGGCGGCAATCCACAAGTGATTATCGTGAAAACTTCAGTCAAGTGGTATTAAAATTACAGCACAAGTTGAGCAACAAGACATGCCTGATTAATGAGCCGTAGAACCTAGACTCCTTTTGGAACTGCTGCTCCATTGTCTTGGCCGACTGTTTGAAGTACCGTCCCAAATGCTGCGAGGACACAAATGGAAATCACCACTAGGAAGCATGGCAAATGCAAGGCAGAAGTTGACCAGTTATAGAAACATCCTGTAGTACAGTAAGTTGATAATTCCATGATGTGAAGCTGGTGTGTCGCATAAAAGGGTTATAGGAAGTAGGCGACATACCCGGAGGCGCTGAAGCTTGGTGGCTGCGGAGACGGCAGTGTCAACGAGGGTTTCGTTGGGCAGCGATTTGGGCTTGAGCATTCCAGCGACGGCCACTGCATCATTGGCTTCGACCGTGGAGATGAGGTCAATGACGATGGAGAGCTCCTGCTGCGCCTGCTGCAGGCTCTCCATCATGCCCTGCCACGGCCATGCCTGCTGGGCGGTGTCCTTGGCCGCCTTCTTGGGCTTCTTGGCGTCCTTGTCGATGACCCAGGAGAAGTCGATCCGGCGGATGGCGGAGAGCCGCTGCTCATCGCTGCTGGTGTCCCTGCGGAATCGGAATCCGAACCCACAGCAGCGGTTAGGTTTTGGTGAATCGAGAGGGAGGGGGGGGCGGGGTTGCTTGCTTGCTTACGGCGGGTAGTGCTCGTTGCCGGCCTCGTCGATGGCCTGGAGCCGCTTGATGGGGAGCTTGTCGAGGTCCACCCTCACGCCTTCCTCCATGAGCGGTGGCCGGCGGCGAGCTCGTCGGAGTCAGGAGATCTAGGCGAGGGTTTCCTCTCTCTCCCCCACCACTTTGGATTTGGACTGAGTTTTACTATGGGCTTCTTTCTTTTTCTTTTTTCCCCTGGAGGATACGATGGGCCCTTGGCTAGTGTGATGGGCCAAATTTGGGCCAGCCCAATAAACTAACTAAATTTGCCTGGGATAATAACACTATCAACAACGGATCAGGATCAGCTGAAGTTGCAGCTTCGACTGTAACTTTAGCAGTCCATCCATCTAATCATTAGTAACCAATGGCCGGATGTAGAGCTGTTCATTTACTTCTGTTTTCCCTACAGCTACTCCACTTAGCAAGCCTAAATTAATTTATTACTTTGCTTAAATAAAAAGTTTTATTGAACACATTGGGATGATGGTTCCAAAATGCATATTTGTTAATGAAAAATAATTTATAAATAAAAGT
Source organism: Oryza brachyantha (assembly GCF_000231095.2). Classification (NCBI taxonomy): domain Eukaryota; kingdom Viridiplantae; phylum Streptophyta; class Magnoliopsida; order Poales; family Poaceae; genus Oryza; species Oryza brachyantha. Next base: position 16,736,001 of record NC_023174.2, on the reverse strand, counting down.
TTTATATACATATTCTTAGCGATCTAAAAATCAAATTGAAAAATAAACTTCGGTGAAGAAAATAAAATCAACTCTAAAATTAAGGTTAAAAATTTAAATTTTGACTTGCATAATCAGAAACAAAAAAAGATATGATATTGAGTATAACTAATTTAACCATTATATTTCTAATTCCATCTAACTGATTTTTTCGGTTGATAATCTGCAAAATAACAAGTAAAGCAAAGAAAAGTTAGTGCCTTAGATCTAGCCGTTGGTTTTCAGCCGGACGGTGGATTGATCCGGACTGCTACAGTTACAGTCAAATCTACAACTTCAGCTGACCCTGATCCATCAACAACAGATGCAGCGATAATTTCCTCTCCATCCATCCTCTTGCATCATCATTGACTAACACATACGCTCAGCCAAACTAATCAACATCAGCAGTATACTCAATTTATTTATTCACAACTACTGAGCTGCTTGGTTATTGTGTTGTTACTACATTTGACTGGAGAACACTGTAACTGTATCACATCCACTCTTCCCAGATCAATGTATGCAACAAGCATGCCAATGTCAGTTTTTTTTTTTTTTGCATAGTAAATTACTAACTGTTTCCAGTGGACCAGTGCCATGTGATGTGATGTCAACCCCAACAGCTATGTAAATTATTTTCCCTTATTATAGCCGCATGATACTCGCCATTGGGGTAAAAACAACACCATGGTTCTGGTTCCCATGCTACTGCGAGGGCTGGAACTAGAAGAAGGTTGCAGTCTTAATATATCACACACAAAGCAGTGACATAATAACGACTACCATTCACAAGAGTTTGAATCCCTTGCTGCCGAAATCGTCAAAACACCTAATTTATCATAAGCTGAAGATCGGCAGCTATAATTGACGACAGCGACAGACAGCATAGGCATTGCAATAAGGCATCTAACTACGGAGAGAATAGGATAAAACCACACGTCAGGGAGCTAATGAGGAGCAGCAGCAGAAGGCCCGCTGAGCATCTTGTCAACTTTTGCCAAAAGCCCCTGCATTTCTCCAAGAAGGTTTTCTTGCTTTGATCCATCCGATGGAGTTGCCGCCTTCTTGACCGATGAATGGCCACCCAGGGACGAGATCATCCTCTCCAGATTTTTCCTAATATCCGTAAGTGGAGGCTTTGATGCTGGCGAAGGCACGCTCAACTTGATTGGAGGAAGATAATGAAGTCTCGGTGTAGCAAACGGGGGACCAAACATACCAAGAGTTTCTGCACTGTTGTAAGCCGCCTCAGCTTCAGCACTTTTCCCGAACACAACACGAGCGCTATGGTTGTCTTTTATGATCTCAGTCTCAGACTCGATCACCAGGCCAAACTTACCAAATGCAGATAGCAGTTCCTCTTTGGAGGGCAGAACAACACCCTTTGCAAAGTCCAAAAGAAGGGCTGCAGGGTTTCCAAAGTGCTCTGCAGTTTTCTTCTTTTTTTTCTTAGGAGTAGAATTAGCTAGGTCAGGGAAAGCGCTGTTGGTAGCGTCACCAGAGGAATGGTTTACACTAGCTCCAGGAATCATCTTGTTCAGGCTAGGTTGTTCAATGCTTTGGCCCTCATCTTTGAGGGCATTGCTTGCTGCTGCAACAGCAGTGCCATTAGCGACCTCTGCTTTCATAAGCATTTCTGGCACCATCGCTTCTAGGGAAGCATAAGATTCTTGGACCGTACGCACTTCGGTGTTTGCATGTTCTTTATTTCCATCTGTTGACTGAGATAAGGATATGTCTTCCCTCATAGGAGCACCCTGCTCGTCTGTATGTACAGAAATATTAGCTTCACACTTCACTGCTTCCATCAGAACGTTTCTGACAGGCACATCTACAACAATGCCTTGCATGACTGTATCTGCTTGAATGCTGCTATGCAACTGTTTTGCTTCCACCATACCTGCATCATTCTGTTTTGCAGGTTGGTGAAATAAATTCTTGCAAGCATCGGCTGGCGTCTTCAAAACTGATTGCCCATTTGCTTGATCCTGCTCCTGTCCGTGTTCTTTTGCTACCTTCACTGAGGTTGATGTAGGGCTCTTAAAATCTGGCTTGCCCTTATCAAGCTGAACACAACCTGCCATACCCCTTGCACCACTCCCTGGTTTCACCAGGCTTTTCATGTCTTCTGCCCTCACTTGCCTGATAGGAATAGCAGGGGTAATTGTTACACCACAGCCAAGGGCAGCTGCAGGAGAACTTTTCCCTCTCTTCTCAGTCTTGTTCGAAGGACTTCCACTCTCATCTTGATTATGTTTTCTGCTCCTCTTCACACACTTGCCTATCTTCAGAGCAGCACGTGAATCTGCGAATGAACCAGCTGTGTCCGCACCAGCATTTGCAAAAGCATTCTCCGCAGGACACTTGTGCGCTTTATAGGACTTATAGTCGGCACCCTCAACAAACAGTGAACTTCTATACGAAGAAAGGAAGGCATCGACGGCCTTCATAGACCGTACCCTGTGGAATACATCAATCCCAGCTCTGCGCAGAAGCAGCAATACCTCTTGTGCATCAACATTTTCCTGCATTGACTTTGGCAACACCTTGCTTTCATCTTCAGCGGCAGCAGTCAGAGACGGCTTTGGCGAATCAGGCGCCTTCTCAACAAGGGTAATCCCACCCAAATTGGTGTAGGGCGGTGACAGATATTTGCTCTTCTTGCGCTCACGCTTGCTGGACAAGACGGCGGTGTTAGCAGAGCTGCTCCTCTCATTCTGAGGCGTAGTCTTGTCATCATCATTGTCCATGAGCTCGGTGACGCTGCGCTTCTTTTGGGTGGGAGTCTCCTGCGGCACCTCGAATGGCCTGGTGTCCTGGTCCTGGGCATCCCAGGCGGCGGGCACATCAAGGTCAATCTTGTCGACAAGGTCAGCCACAGGGCGGCGTGGGTAATGGCCCGGGCCATCGGGGCCCCATCCCTGGGCGAGGGCAGTGGCCCAGCTCTTGAGCCTTGGGAGGTCGAGCAGGCCGACGGAGGAGGCGTCGAGCGCGGCGTGGCGGAGGGAGGCGAGGAAGTCGGGCGGCGGGAGGTTGTCGAGGTTGGCGTGAAGGGGCGGCGCGTGGTGGTGGTCGTGGGAGGCGCAGGGGCAGGTGAGGCGGGCCTGGAGGAGCGCGGCGGCCTGCGCCTGCGCGTCGTGGACGGCGGCGACGAATGCGCGGGCGGTGGTGGCGCGGGCCATGAGGTCGGCGTCGGGGTTGGCGAAGGGCCTGAGGTCGGAGGCGCGGCGAGGGGAGACGTCGGGGTCGGCGAGGTAGGAGACGAGGCCGTCGGGGAGGAGGCGGGCGGGCCACCAGGGGCGGCGCTTGGACTTGGCCCAGACGAGGTCCCCAGCGGCTAGGGTTTGGGGGGGTAGGGTTGGCGACATGGCACTCACCGTATGAGCAGAGTGCGGGGGAAGAGGAGGAGGCAATGGATGAATGGATGAATGAATGAAATGGGAGGTGTGGGTTGGGAAGGGCGGCGGAGGTGGAAGGTGGCGGCGGCGCGGCGAGCGGCGTCTTCTCCGGCCAGGATGCTCGCACTCACTGACTCACACTCAACACTGAGGTGGCTATCAATCAATCAACCAGCACCCTTGCTACCTCGGCTTACTTACTGGGCCTAATTCTAATTCTAATGAAGTCCGGCCCAATTAGTCCTATACCTGCACTGGGCTGCCCTTCCTTAGGCTATGATATATGGGCCGTTTCGATTATGAGCTCTCCCTAAAGAAGAAGAAGAAGAAACTCGCTAGGACTGAGACTGAGACTGAACACAGATCGAGAAAACGAAAGATCACAAAGGTCAGCAGCAACCAAACTGCAGGGCAATAATTTTGGAATCTCTAGCAGCGGGTTGGATCCGCCTCTCTTCGTTTCAACATACATAGACTTATATTTTCTTTGACAGATTAAGATTAAAGCCAAAGTTGTTTTAATTTATTACCATAATAAAGTAGATGAGTAAATTAAATACATGAAGATATGATTGATTGAGATGAAAAAAATAGATAAACAAATTTGTATATTTTGAGATAATTTTAAATAGTAAAAGTATATTCTATATTTTAGATACCAGAAGTACAAAAACTATAACTATGACAGGTCAGGGCATGCAAAAATGTACTAGCACAACCAATAACTCCACCTAACCACATCAACTCTAACTCAGCTGGGATTGTGCCCTCGCAGACCTCCTCACACCCGCTGCGGGTTCCTCATCCGCGCGCGTAACAGAGTCAACGAGCACCACACATTGGAGAAGAGAGGGTATGCCCCTAGTGACTCCTGCAGTCCCCTTCCTACCTCATCCTTCGCATCGTTTGTTGGCACGATAGACATAGTCGGAGATGATAAAACCCACAATTCAAGATGGACGACGAGAGAGCAAGGCAAGGGGTGCTAACAAAGGAGGGAGAAGAGAGACTCACTTATCACGATACACCACCCTGAGTCCCTTGCCGGGGAGCTAGCTCATCCATGCCACCATGATATGCGCATGTGATGATCTATCCGGCCAATGACACCCTGATCTACAATGTCAGAGGACTGGTCAACCCATTTTACTAGATCTACGGGAAGAGGGACAAGGGGAGCTCGTAGAGGCAGCCGGGATGAAGATCATCACGGCTGCCACAGTGGCAGATCTACACCTCTTCTAAAGCCTCCTGCTACCTCCGCCAAGGTCGATCCCGATCAGAGTTGCATGATTCTTTGCCACCTCCACCTAATGTATGTCACCCATCCCAATCTACATCATCAGGGAGCTCACCATCTAATGATGCCTCGATCTGCTTTGTCACGGAGCTCACTAGCCCATGCCTTCTAGTAGCGGCGATTATCGCTGGAGATGAAGGCAATGGAGGGGGCAGAGGTAACGGAAGGGGGAGATGTTAGAGACGGGGTGAAGGAGGGAAAGGTGGTAGAAAGGGCAACGGCGTCGAGCTCGAAGGAAGGAGGTGACAACATAATCATTTAGGATCACGAGAAATGAAGTAACATCAATACCAACCCCCCTCGTTGTTAAGGGAGAGAAGTACCAAGGCGATTGAGAGATGGGAGAGGAGGGGTCGAGATCATATTGTAGTAGCTGACATATGGGCTAGGAGGTTTGTGTTGAAATTGTTTTTTAGCCAAAAGGTTTGGACGGCAAAATTCTCAAAAAAAAAAAATCAGATCATTGCAAGGCCTATTTTTTTGTGGGGCCCATTTATAGCTGTGAGAAGAGAGTTGAAAGGAAGGCTTCATCCTTTATATAGAAGGTGCTTTTTATAAAGACCACTCTAGAGAGGAGCTTGTGCATGCCCTCACCTGCAGTGTCTCTATCTTCCAAAGAGAAGGAAAAACAAAGTGCAGTGTTTTGTTTGGTCACTTCAGTTGCCATCGATCTACGTGGAGTAGCACGAGTCTATCACTCACTTCCTTTAATTATTTGCAGCATCAATGTTTATATGATCCATATAAGTAAGCATACAATATTTGACCCGTCCAACCTGCACATGCACCCTTTGAAATATTAAACAAGATCCGGTGACGATCGATCAACCAGTTTTCCGGAAGACTGGAGACTCAAGTAGCCAAGCCACCCACCTATCAGATACTCCATCTATTTCCATACGAGTACGTCATTCAGTCAATACACTGATCGACTAGATTGTATTTGTAAATTATAAACTACACCATCCTAATTAATTAATACCAGCAGCCTCAGCTCTTGCCTTTTCGCTTATGCTTAGACATATAAACTAAAATTTAGAACGTACAACTTAATTGAGAGTTAATTTTGAGGTATTAAAATTTAAGTTTATGTCCAAATTGAAGTATTAAAATTTAAAATTTAGCTTATAAGTATAAGTATGAAAGAAAAGATGAGAATACTAGTCTGCAAGCTGGAGTAGCATTACATTACCATCTTTTCGTTTAGGATTATGCTTATAAGCCAAAATTTAAATTTTCAATATTAAATTTCAAGTTGATTTTTGATTTTTCTCAATAAAGTTTATTTTCTAGCATTGACTTTTATATCACAATGAATATGTATATAAAATTTTTATTAATAAACTATTTATCGTTTATAAATATACCGTTTGGTTTTTAATCAACCCCTGTATTACATGTCATGCTTACTTGATCATGAAAAATAATCACGTATACAATCATTCAGTCATATTGTTACTATCATCAATCTCTGTGTAGTACCCAACTTGCTACCGTAGCTATACTACTCCACTATGGCCGAAGTGAAGCAATCAAATAATTAAGTCGAATATATATACACAGAGACAGAGAGACACATATATACACACACTGATCCTTAATTGGTTTCTTTCTCTTGCATGTTCACCATTTTTTAGTTTGTCATTTGTTAAGGTATATTCGTATATATGGTACCAGGACTTCCTTATCCAATTTTTAAACGACGTAATGTTGATTTTTGTCATACATTTAACTGTTTTTTATTTAAAAATATCATGCAAACATGAAAAAAATATGCTTAAATTATATTTAATAATAAATTAATCATAATAAATTAAATAAATCATATAATATTCTGAATAGAAAAACATATATGTAAACATTAAAAATGGCATCTTCTGTCGAAAATACGAAGGAATAGTACGTATGTGTAGACTCACCGCATGTACTGCTTGCGGGTTTCGCGGAGGAATCCGGAAATTAATATTGATAGTGGTACTGTACGGTGATAGATAAATACTAGGAGTATCATTTTTTTTCTTTTCATGATTGTAAGCTAAAATTTAATTTTTAATCTTAAATCTGAAGTATATTTTGAGATGGTTTTATTAGTTTATTTTTAACGACTTTAACTCTTAGATCACTTAAAAACATTCGTATAAAAGTTTTATTTATAAATTATCTTTCATATGTAAATATATTGTTTGTTTTTCTCTAGAAAACCTAACCATCACCCCTGGATGCAAACATATATTGTTTGTTTTTCTCTAGAAAACCTAACAATCACACCTGGATGCAAACTGCTCCTACGTAACACTTAAGGGTGTTTGGTTGATTGCTTCACTTTGCCACGCCATACTTTAGTCATGCCACAGTTTGTTATGTGCGTTTGTTTCAATACCACACTTGTATCATGTTACACTTTTCTACCCTTACGTCCCACATGTCATACTCAGATAACTAGAGCTAACATTGCCACACTTGTGGCCAACTATTTCTTGGTCATACTTTTGCTACATGTCACAACTTACCTAAGCTCAGTTATGGCAAGCTTAGGCATCAACCAAACAATTATTTGAAAAAAAACAGTTGATAGCAGCATATATATAATTGTGCGATATATCAATGTAGGCTACGTCTTTGAACATAGAGGACGGGTTTTAATCTATTTTTTAGAAAAAAAAATCCATCAATATATATAAGGCCCTGTTTAGATCCTTCAAAATAGTAAAAGTTTTGTCATTTTGAAGTACTTTTTGGCAAAATGGATCTAAACGCTAGGGTAAGAAAATGACAACTTTGCATTTAGTATTTGGTAGTCTAAACTAGCAAATTTCACCAAAAAGTGCATAGGGACATAGACCCCTCTCACTTTTGCAAAAAAAAATGGCAACTTTTGTATGCCTCTAAACACCAACTTGGAAAATAAAATGACAAAACGTTTACCACCAAAACTTTTGCCATTTGTCACTTGTCATTCTAAATGCCTCTAAACAGGACCTAAGTTTAGATCTAGCCTTAGAGCAAGTTCAATAGTATAGCCAACTACTAGCTCCAATTTATCTATAGTCAATCTAATAGTCAATGCATATAATAGTTAGCTACAAAACATCAGTACATGGTCCCACATGTCATACACACATTTTGTCTTGAAGCCGTACGTAGCTGCCTGCCTACAAATTAGTAGTCCACCTCTCTTCTTTTTTATCTATTTAAAATATGCTTATAGTCTGCTACTTTACCTGCTCTAAAGAAAACAGCCAATCCTGTACTCGTACCACTCAGAGTGGTGCGATCTGTTTTTTTCCTCATTCTGTGGATCAACTTTAAAGTTAATTAATTTGATGTAGGGTGATAGATATAACCAATTAATGTACCAGTTTTTTTTTTTTGATGAACTCGATGGGAGACAGACTAGCATGACTAGTAGTACTAGTACTAGTAGTGGTTATGTTGTGATTAATCCAATTTGCATGAGATTTGGCAGTAGTAATGACGATGATACGATCGAATCCCCTGGGTGGCCACTTGTTGATCTCGATCGATGGAGATACACAAATGAAGACGGCTCATATATGCATGTGACAAGTAACTATCACCCGCCGTCAGATCGATACACACGTACATACATATACACATGCATACAGATATATATTAAAAAATAATTTATAAATAAAACTTATATATATATATGTATTTTTAAGTTAATATTGAAAAAAATAAACTAGGCTGAACAAAGCTCCAATTAATTCTAAATTTATAGTTAAAAATTTAGATTTTGATTTATAAGTATAATTATAAGTGAAAAGACGAAGGTTATCGATTCATCGTCACAGTTCGGCTATTCACTGATGGCACAGCAATTAAATTCACGTATATGTATATACACAGAGAGAGGTGATCTACTAAGCTACTCGATCACATGTAACATCGAATAAATCCCGATCGACTAACTATCTAGCTAAGCTAGTGGTTGCTGCATAACACTCGATCCATGTGTGTACAAGTATTCACTCTGGATGACTGTTAAACCGTACGTAGAACAATTGTGTTGTGATGTATGAATAGTTCAGGAATACTATCTGGCTACTTAACTGTCGCTGTTCATCGATCGACCTGATGTATCATTGCATTAATTGTATATATTGATGATACGTGTGTAAAGAAAACGTTTGTAATAATATTCTTTACAACTACTTTGACAATCTGCGTAGAACAGTAGTATTATCTTTGTATTTTAGTAGATAACCTCATTGATATTTAATTAATATCGTTTGATCATTCGTCACATAAGTAAATTATTTGTTTTTATAGTTAAATTTATTGCTATATAATTTTAATTATAACTGATATTATCGTTTATTTATGTATTTTTAAATAAAACGAATAGTTTAATGTGTGTGGTAGCGGTATCATATACTACTATTAAAAGAGAGTGAGTACAGTATGTGTTTTCTACCGTCTCCTCATCGTCAGTTAATACGTACTACTCCGTCCAAAAAAAAGTATTTCTCGCGTTTAACCATCCGTCTTATTTGAAAAATTTATTAAAAAATAAAAAAAAATTAGTCACACATAAAGTATTATTCATGTTTTATCATGTAGTAACAATAAAAATATTAATAATAAAAAATTTCAAATAAGACGAAGAGTCAAAAATTCTAAATAAAAACGCAGAAATTCTTTTATTTTGGGACGGATGTTGTAATTACTAGCTACCCAACGTATACTTATCTGCGCACGGCAGGCAGCAGCCACTAACAACATTCAGATACTCCACGTATGATGAATTGATTTGACAGATTCACAGAGAGAAATTAATGCTAACTTGAATATATAACGTTATTGTGTTTTGATCTAGAGTAAATGAGCGATAGATAATTAAGTACGTACGTACTTTGATCATCAGCTACGTTACCAAAATGATGTTTTGATTTGATGGAAAAATTAACTTGGTACATGGTACCAAAAATATGGTGGACGCGCGCATTATTTTATATTTCTTGTTATTTTAGATAGTCAAATGATATAACTACTCTTATTGGTAAATCGTGTAGCTAGCTAGCTACTTGACGGTTGCGACATGGGCCATAGTCTAGAAGAAAACAAGGATAATAGTGAAAGGTAAGAATTATTAATGCCAAGGTGAAGAATGAGCAATACGGGAATTTTGGTGATTTATAGTAAAGTTCCTCCCCTCGAAATGACAAAAATAATAAAATAATATGTGTGATGTCTGGTTGCAAAAAAAAAAAGAATAATCTAAAAATAGATTTTTTATTGGTAAACCCCTATTTCTACTGTATCCCTCTAGCATATATACGCAGTAAAGGCCCCATTTTTTTTTTTCGTTTTCCTTAGCAAATTTTGTTGTCGTTTGAGGCAGAGCATGAGAAAAACTTCCCTCATTTCCATGAACACACATAACAAACTAGTATTTACCTAACCAGTGTGTTTGTTGTATAATTTTTTTTGTGTAAAAGTTGCTTTAAAAATCATATTAAATAATTAAATTTTAAATTTTACAATGATTAATGCCTAATCGCTTATCATTCGTCAGCTAGCTAGCAAGATATTTTGTTTTGTGTGATAGATCTTCTCCATGTTCCGTTTCAGTCACTCTAATTTGACAAGATAATACATAGTATGCACAAGATGGATGGTCGACGTACGTACGTACGGGGGCGTCATTGTCTAAATTAGGATCTTACTAGTAGATTATTGGAGCTAGCTAGCTAGGTTGGTCGTAGCTATATTAATTAATCAATTTGTCCGTATGTATGTATGTATGTCTCGTACGGTCCGTCTGTGTAAATAAATTTACAGACGTACGTATACTACAGAATTAAGTAGCTAATTAATTAAGGTAGATGTACGTTGCTGTCGATCGATGAGTGTATTGCATGTGAAAGGGAGAAGGAGAAACGGGAGGAAGGAATGAATGCAGACAGTCGACAGGCAGAGATACTAGAGATGATCGATGGATATGATGAAGCAGAATATGAACAGCTAGCATGCATACACGTACGTACGTATAGTAAAGATCTGTGGATATATCGATCGAGAGTGACATGCAGGATCGATCTGTCGATATACTGTATCCAGCTAGCTAGCTAGCTGCTGTACGTGTATGTACACAATTAATTAAAATGATGTTAATTTTGACTGTACGCATGCATATATATATATATATATATATATATATATAGTACTTGTATATGCATGTATCGATGGATCTGATCATCGAGAGATGATGCATGCATGCATGGAGTGTGACATGGGCATCAGTGGTGCACCAAATTACTAGTAACAAGCTAGGAAGCAGGCCGGCCGGACAACGATATATCGAGCGTCGACTCAATTAATTAACTAACTACGTGTAGTATATACTCCTACTTGGTTCTAAATTAGCTAGCTAAACCATGCATGTACTAGACATGCATGATACACATCCAGGCAGGCCAATATTATGATCGATCGAGTTTGGACATGGATATATATATATATATAATAGATGGGGTATATTTAATTTAATTTGGAATTAATGAAGTGAATATACGCGCGTATATATGGGATATCGATCATATATGTGTGTGTGTGTGAGATGTACATGCATGTAAGAAGACTGCGACGTGCACGCACTGATTAATCACTAACTATATAGTATGGCCGGATGGATCGGCCAGTGCCAGTGCGAGTGCACGCGTGTTGCCTTCCCACTGATGGATGATGCTATCGTATCGAATCGACCGGCCAGCATATGCAAAAAGAGATCCATCCATCGATAGGCCGGCCTGCACTTCACACATATGTTATGTTAGTTCGTTCGTTCATCGATGGCAGACATGGATGGATATGATCTCCTCCCTCCATATATATATATCCAGAGACATACATGCAAGCTAGCAATGCTTTCTATCAATATCTCGATTAATTGCTCGATCACTCTGCCACTACCAGCTGCATGCTTGATGCCCTCTCTATATATACCTACCTCGCTGCCGCTGCCACTGCCACTGCCTCCTAATTAATTAATTGCATTAATGAAATTACTACTCCATCCACTCCATCAAATTCGGTTTCTACTCATTGTTTATTTAATTATTTCGCTAGCTAGTTAAAAGCTCGCTATACGTATGCATGAAATAGATTCGTACGTGTGTCTATATATATATATAATATTAACTCTGTTTTAGAGTTACCAATGTTTAATCTAGAAGCAATTTTATCATTCTTGAGAAAGTATCAGGAGGTACCAATGTTTTACATAGAAAACAGTGGTACCTCATGATACCTCCTAAAAAAGGAAAATGCTCTTAATGTAGATACTAATAAAATTTTATATAATATATAAATTAAACATAGATTACTGAATCTATAAAAAGAAAAACAAAGCATATATATATATATATATATATATATATATATATATATATATATATATATATATATGTTGACAGAGGGAGTAACTCATGTACAACTACAACTCCATCGATCAATCAATCTCAATCAACTTAATTGGACCGCCCACTAGCTAGCTAGCTCAACTTCTTCTTCCTTATGTATGGATATATATATAATCCAATTGCATGCACTGATCGATCTATTCGTACCAAAGTCAAACTAATTGAGGTCAATCCCAATCAACTTGTGATTCATGGAGGTCATATATGTACATGCAGCTCCATCGATCAATCCCAATCAATCAACTTGTGCTTCATTTGAGTCAAAAAAAAAAAACTTGTGCTTCATTGAGTCCAGGTAATTAAATCCACTCGGATGCACTTTGAGAGAGATGCACATATATAGGTAGGATAAATTTTGATTTAGAGAGTTGTACCTAGCATTCAATTCAACAGAAATTGGGGAAAAATGAACTTGTGGCAGATATATAATATGAGCCAAACTACGTATGGGCTTGTCCATCCTAGCTATATATCTATCTATTAGGATGCACTCCCTTTTTTGATACATTTAATAGGCAAGATGTACCATGGTTTTGTTTGATAGGTTGTGTTAGATTAGATATATCTCTCTAAAACTTGGTTGGACCAAGTCGTACGTGTCGTCAGTATCAAATATTATGATTGGACCGATGGACTAAATATATATTGCCACCTTGTACTCACCGGCGCTCGACAAATATTATACTACACACATTACGTGACAGATCGATTTGCAAGGCGGCTAAGAGCCTAATTAAGACTAATATGATAGCAGGGTGTAATTAATAAACACGTGGACAAATTAATCTTGTGTAATACTAGTTCACTAGCTCTCTAGCTCCGGTTTTAAAGAACTTATAGATTTGGACAAGTACACAAAGAAAAAAAGAGAATGAACGATTTTTTTAAGTAATTTTACAATCCTTATGAAGTTATCAGAAGATACTAAAATTTTAATATAAAATTTGATACTGTATCTTGTATCTTGATACCTACTTAAGAATGTAAAATTGCTCATAAACTAAGATGAAACACTTCAAAATAAATACATTAAAAAGCAGTCAGTTTCGAGTATGTATGGCCGGTTGCCGCAAGCTGGGGGCCTTCTTTATAATCCACCAGATCAGATCTATCTCCTCGGCCTCTCAAGACTTAGTTTAGATACCTATTGGATACCGTAAGCAAATATTTAAAAAATTATTTCTAGATAAAGTTTTAAATATTTTTTGTTAGCTTGTCTAAACGATAGATATTACCTGTCCAGAGAGATAACATGAATCTAGCTTGGGCGTCTTCAAGAGCAAGCTATTGAGCAGTCTTATCTTTTTAATTTTGTTTATGTTTAGAAACTAAAATTTAAATCTTGAACATTAAATTAGAAGGTGATTTTGTTTTTTAATTGTAGTTTATTTTTTAGCCTTACATTTTACATCGGTAAATGCATATAAATTTTATGCATAGATTATTTTTTATTTATAAATATATTGTTGGCAAAAAAAAGCTAAAATCCCCCCAAAGGGATCTAGCACCTATTTAGTGGGGACCGGTCGGCAAAACAAAATCAGCTGAATTAATTGACATTATACAGTATAGCTGTAGCGGCTAGTTTGCATTTGACGTTGAAATCTGAAAGCAGAAATACTCGATTATTGTTCGCCGTCCCGGAGGGACTGGTATTCTCTGCGGTCAGAAGCACGGTGCTTTTGTCATTGACAGGTGGGCCAATAAACCTTAGGTCCAAAGGCATGGTCCCTTTGATAGCATAAAATCCATATCTGTTCCGGAGAGACCTCTCTAGCTCTGAATATGGTAAGTTACTGTGGTCTGCAGCTTGTTTGACTGTCATTGCTATGTACTACTTGCAGCCGGATCCTCAGTTCATCTTCGCTGCAGCCAACATCACAGTCAGTGAGTCAAACAAGCCGACTTGCTCCTCATAGCTAGCAAGCGTTCTTTCCTTTAGTCAAAGAAAATTAACTGAAAAATAATGACGTTGTACACATCCATCCGTGCATACAGTATCTAGACAAAGCACGTTTTTGACTAATCTGCACAAATACTCTATCATTCACTCCCTCTCTTTCCGTGAGGAATTAAACTCCTTGTGCATGGATGGAAGACAGGCGAAATTAAATTCTGTTTTTGCATAGGGTGGAAGGACGAATGATTATTTAATTTTTACTGTAGCTATTTAATAATATAGATAATGAAATTAATCATTGCAAAGTTAAAAATCTACTTTTATATCGTAAGACTCTCTTACCTCGACTAAATTCATCAGTTGATGAATGTATATAATTTATATATATGTCTAGATTCATTGGCATCCATATAAATTTAGACAGGAACTAGAAAATCTTATATTATAAAATGGAGAGAGAATTAAATAAAATTCGTTTAATAATCGGAGAAATGTGCATAAAAATGAAGAAAGAGAAAAATCCTGGAGCAGAAAGCAGCATCAGCCGCGCTGTCCGTAGTGTGGACACACAAACACACACATGTACAATTGGACTCCACTGATTAAATCAACTATCTTTTGTGTGTGCTTCTGCTCAATATCGATCGAGCTGCTTATTTATTTATAGGTAGCACGTACCATTTCTAGTCCACTGTGCTTCTTCGAGTGTGTATGTATAGAGGAGATCATCGATCGGCGAAGATGGAGAAGCAGAAGCAGCAACCGGCGGAGAAGGAGTCGGAGGCCGGCGGCGTAGTACGTTACCGGGGATGGAAGTCCATGCCGTACGTCATAGGTAAGAAAGATTAATTCTTTCATTTCATATATATGCATGCACTGCACTGCACCGATCGATGAGATGATCCATGGATGGAGAAGCTGATGGATGGATCGGTGGGGTGCTCTGCAGGGAACGAGACGTTCGAGAAGCTGGGGACGATCGGGACGACGGCCAACCTGGTGGTGTACCTGACGACCGTCTACCACCTCCGCAGCGTCCACGCCGCCACCCTCCTCAACTTCTTCTCCGGCACCACCAACCTCGCCCCCGTCCTCGGCGCCTTCCTCTCCGACACCTTCCTCGGCCGCTACACCACCATCGCCGCCGCCTCCATCGCCTCCTTCCTCGGCATGCTCCTCCTCACCCTCACTGCCGCCATCCCCTCCCTGCACCCACCCCCTTGCACCTCCGCCTCCGCCTGCCAACCCCCCACGCACTCCCAGCTCGCCGCCCTCCTCGCCTCCTTCGCCTTCCTCGTCATCGGCGCCGCCGGCATCCGCCCCTGCAACCTCGCCTTCGGCGCCGACCAGTTCGACCCCTCCACCGACTCCGGCCGCCGCGGCATTGCCAGCTTCTTCAACTGGTACTACTTCACCTTCACCGTCGCCATGATGCTCTCCGCCACCATCATCATCTACCTCCAGAGCAACGTCAGCTGGGCGCTCGGCCTCGCCGTCCCCGCCGCGCTCATGGCCCTCTCCTGCGCCCTCTTCTTCCTCGGCACCCGCCTCTACGTCCGCGTCCGCCCCGAGGGCAGCCCCTTCACCAGCTTCGCGCGTGTCCTCCTCGCCGCCGTCCGCAACCGCCGCGCCCCCGCGCCGGCCTCCCCCGACGACCTCTTCGACCCGCCGCACCAAAGCAACCTCGTCGCCAAGATCGCCTACACAGACCAGTTCCGGTGCCTGGACAAGGCAGCGCTGGTCACGACGCCGCCAACGGCGACCCCGTGCACGGTGCAGCAGGTGGAGGAGGTGAAGTGCCTGGCGCGGGTCATCCCGGTGTGGTCGGCGGCGATCGTGTACTTCATCGTCATCACGCATCTGGGCACGTACGTGGTGTTCCAGGCGCTGCAGATGGACCGCCGCCTCGGCCGCTCCGGGTTCGAGGTGCCGGCGGGCTCCATGGTCGTCTTCAACATGATGGCGCTGACGGTGTGGATCCCGGTGTACGACCGCGTGGTGGTGCCGGCGCTGCGGCGGCTCACGGGGCGGGAGGGAGGCATCACCCAGCTCCAGCGCATCGGGGTCGGCCTGGTCATGTCGGTGGCGACGATGCTGGTGGCGGCGGCGGTGGAGCAGCGTCGCCGGCGGGTGGGCGCGGCCATGTCCTTCTTCTGGCTGGTGCCGCAGCAGGTGGTGGCCGGCATGTCGGAGGCGTTCGCGGCGATCGGGCAGACGGAGCTGTACTACAAGCAGTTCCCGGAGAACATGAGGAGCGTGGCGGGGGCGCTCTTCTTCCTTGGGATCGCGGTGGCGAGCTACGCGAGCGGGTTCATGGTGGCGGCGGTGCACCGGACGACGGGCTGGCTGGCGCAGGACCTCGACGACGGCCGCCTCGACCTCTTCTACCTGATGGTGGCGGCCATCGCGGCGGTCAACGTCGGCTACTTCTTCATCTGCGCGCGCTGGTACAGGTTCAAGAACACCTCCTACTCCATCTCCATGGACGACGTCGAGCTGCCTGATTATCAGGGAAGCAGCAACACCATAGCCTCCTCCAAGGTTTAACAAATTATTTATTTATCCAATATATATAAATATATATCTATATAGTTGATACATATAAATTAGTAGGAGTATTAGATTTACTTTTGTCCCAGCTTGTCTAGAGAAATAAGATACTTTTGAGACAGAGGTAATACTAGGTATATGTGTAGCATAATACTGGGGATGGAATACAGGGAGATGAGATCGACTAGCTATTGGCAACATCTTGCAGTGAATGAATGAGTGATTGTGATCTTGATGAAGATGCAATCAGGATATATACTCGTATATCAAAGACTGTGGTCCGAAATTAAGCAGGAAAATCACTTGCCAACAGACAAGATTAATTTTATTTGAGCAATAAGAAATTCCATCCATTTCCTGCCTAACAACAACTGCAATCTGCACGATACTGGAGATGAGACGTGGCTGCAATAGTAACACGTACAAGCTTTGCTGTTCTGCGGGGCAGTATTTGTGGCTAAGCCCATGGTTGTACTATGTAGCATGTGCACCATAGTTTTTAGGATGTAGCTCAATTAAATCAGCCTAATTTGTGTTATTTAGGGGGAAATTTACGCCATCTGTTTCGTATTATAAAACTTTTTAACCTTGTCTAAATTTATTTATTCATTAATATAGATTATTTAATATCTATCTAAGTCTAGACAAGAATATAAAATCTTTTATTATGAAACGGAGGTGGTAAATGGAGGAAGTACCTACAGGCTACAGCACATAAAGTGCCCATCAATATTGAAAGATGATGTTTATGCTAATCCAATGCTCCAAAAATTAATTTTATGCTCTGATAAGTGATAACATGCCAGTTCCCCTGTTGTGACATTTTCCTGGACTGCACGAGTACGCCATGAAGCTTGTGATCTTGTATCGATACCATACCATCAGTTTCCAAGCAATATATCAAGCACAAATAAAGATATATGTAGGGTTGACAAATCTTTGCTTGGACTATTAGCTGGGTTTCTTCTATTTTTTTCTCTTCTAGCTTTACTGTTGTCTGGATGAGTTTCAGAGAGCTAGTGTGACCATCTTTCAGAAACTAGACTAGATGTAAACAAGCAGAACCATTATTGCAATTCCACCGGGATCTGTTGCTGGGTAACTCAAGCTGGTCTGCTAAAACCGCATGTGATATGCAGACTTATTTCACCAGTGTATAATGCTTGATTATTTAAAAAAAATACATGAAAGAATCTATAAAAATAATAGTACTTGCATTGCATCCCATCTGCGCATGTAGCTGGAATGTATTTTTGCTTCTGGCCAGGATTGTTCTCTCTGCTGCCGGAGAAGGGACTTCTCTTTGGTAAGAGAGCGCAGGAGGCTCTCTGGCGCCCAAAAAAAAAAAAAAGAATGGAATTTGCTTTACTATGGTAAGACACAATTTGGTCCGCGAGGCACCAGCATAATGGTTTCTGATGATGGATACATTGATATGGCAATTGTGAGTCTAGGATGCTAAAATGAATACCTAAAAAGGATTGGAGGTAATGCCCCAGGTGGTAATTGGCTTGTCTGGCCGATTCTCACAGAAGACTGCATAGTAGTTATAACAGGAGAACCGGTTAACTCGTTTGCACAGACACAGAAGTTAAATGATTAAAGACAACGTTGAGTCTGATCGACGAATTCAATTAAATCGCCTAGCAAAAGAAATATCAGCTCACCTGACACGATTTTTATCATCGGAAAAGAATGGCGTTGAGGACTGGTAATCATCTGTCCCAAAGTATCTATCTCCAAACTCGCCCATTCCAGGCACCACACGGAAATCATCATTTAAACCAAACTCAATCTCCGAGGTCACAATCTTTACTCTTGGGAATCTCCTGCTCACCACATGCACTCCTTGGGGAGCCTGGGATAACATCAAACAGTTCTAGCCATGAGTTGGCAGGACAAACATCGTGATCATGTATAACACTAAAATTAAACCAGATCCTGCACTTGTGAGAGAGAGAGAGAGAGTATAAATTTATGAGCAATATGCCACTCATTGTGAGACTGCTATGTATGCAGGTCCTTGGGCTCATATTAATAAGTATTTGTAATCACCAAATTACTTAAGTGAATGAATGTTCTATATTTGAGTCATATAGGGCAGTTGAGGTGATGAAACTGGAAGATAGCTACGGTAAAATAACTTCAGCAATCCATGGTTGCATAATAGAGAGTACAAATTATGATCTTTGATAGAGTAAGGAACATCATCCAGTGAGCTTCAGATAGCACCATGCAATCCATGCAAGAGTTAAGATGAATGAACATAATTACCATAAATTCAGAAGACTTACTGATATAAGATTAAGGAATATAATATTTGCTTCCTGTACACCCTTCTTCAGGAGAAGAGAGATAGCCTGAACAGCTGAGTTCCCTGATAATAATAAAAAGGAATACAATTTGGATGAGGAATGACAGTATAGTTCAGCGTGCGCAAGGAATCATCAACTAACCTGTTCCTAATATGGGGTCCAGCAATAGAACATGCCTGTTTGCAATGTCTTTTGGTAAATTATGATAGATGAGCTGCAACCGAATTTAGAGTTTACTAAATTGGATCACCAAAAAACATAACCTCTAATTCAAAAGTATATTAAATCAAACCTGCTGCCCATTATCTCCTTCTCTGTGAATAAGAATCTTCCCAATCTTTATACCTTTACAACATGCCCGCAGTGCATTCTCCATACTCTCGCCACTGGAAAGCAATTGTACCAAACCATCAACATTTTTATGAAATATGTAAAATATACTTAGTGTTTTATTCAAAGACGGCAACAATGAACTGATATCTGCATCATTAATTGTTCAAAAAAAAAAGATTACTGGATAATTCAACTATGAAATGTACATTCAGCATAGCTAAAGATGATTGAGAATGCAAGTTCCCAACATTTCAAATGTGAGAATTAGTATACTTAGTTTTGTACACACTGTCTCAGGCATACAAACAGCAGGATATTTCTGACATACGAAAAACATCATCGAAATTCAAGAACTTTTCATCCCTCTGTGACTGTCAAAGATCGCTCTATTAGAGCCTCGGAGTATGTGATAAAAAGAGATATTTCAGAAACTCTATACCTCCTAATCACTGATATACCACACAATCTCTTTGAGAACTCCACACCAGGGTAAACAGTCTCTGCATGTGTAACATAGGGAGTAAGGACAAACAAACAAAGTACATACTACTTTACCCAAACACTGATAATCAGGTGTATTCAACAGAAAATTACTAGGATGAAAAACTTAATACAAAGATGTATGTGCAAATTCAGCCCAATACATACTCTACTAACAGGTAAAATCCCCAATTCATCTGATGAGATAACCTTTATAAACTAGTGCATGACAAGAGTACAAGGAAATATATGGAGATGACACGTGCAATACTACTTACTAGTTGGGGTTATGACTTGCTTTTCCTTGAAAGGAAGATGACCAAGACCATGCTCAACAACCTATTTTCCACAGGGAAATTCAAGTCACCAAGCAAAACCACATTTAATAAAACGATGTCAAACGTGTGTTTATACTGACCAGCCGAATCAACCGATCAGCATAAAATATGAAATCATCTGTTGCTGTGGCAGCATCACGTATTATTGTGTGCATGCCTCGTATCTGGACAAAAACAGCATTAAGAATCTATCAATTATACCAGAAAAGGTTTGCAGATTGCATGCAATTTACACTGGAAATTTCAGGCAAGCGATTATTCTTAATAAAAAGATGTGTATGTCCACATTTGATACCTGGTAAGTAGTCTGAATGACATACAAATTTGGGTGCACTTTACAGAGATCATTTTGACCAAGCTTAGTACGAATATGCTGAACGATCAGGTCGATTGCCACGTTGTTATCTCCACCTCGTGGGATGATAACATCAGCATATTTCTTTGTTGGGAGGATGAAATCTTCAAAAGCAGGCTTGACAAACTTTGAGTACTGTGAAACAGAGTTATATTCAATGAATAAAAAAACATTAACTTGAACATGTGCATATAATAACTGGCATTTTGTAAACACATTAATTCAAAACCATGATGCTTTTAGTGATTAAAACACAGGAATTCTAGATGAGCTAAATGCAGCTAAAGCACTTAAACCTGATCTAACACGCTTTTGATATCTCTACCCTTCTGGATGGTATCACGAAAGATTCTCCTTGCTAATCGCACATCAGCATCTGAAAGAAACAATAGAGATGAATGAAATAAAAATATATAATACATTCAAACAGTAAAATCCATATGGAACAACGGATTTTTTTTTTTTTTTGCAAACTGAAAGATCGAGATCTACTGCTACTGTGCCAGACAGTCCTAAGCTCCATGAGCAACAAATTATCAGGGCATGTCTCAAATTCATCATTGGGCAACAGCAGAGTACTTGCCTTGATTATGCAGCACCTTAACATAAAGAGTTTCTAGCAAAAATTACACCAGCAAGATTATGGCAAAATCCTAATGGAAGTGAATCAAGAACAAAAGGTGGCTCAACTACAGTGAAAGGATACATAATAACAACTTATAACCGAAACAGTCATAGATCACGCCCTCAATGAAGAAATGTGGAGATAAATCACTTCTAATCCAAACGGAGAAGAGAATAAATGCCTATACAGTACAAATTTGTGTGAACATGTGAAAGCAAAAATATGAACCTAAATGTCTTGGGCACTTGGCCATATACCATGATGGTTACAAGGCATAAGTAAGAACAAGATGCAAGAAGGTATCAGTAGTTTAGAATGCAAATATGAATACCTGTATCAACAAAGATCTTCATGTTCATCAAGTCTCGGACACGTGAATCATGGAAAACTAGAATTCCTTCCAAAATAATTACATCAGATGGATTAACCTGGTAGCAGTAATATAAAGTCTGGGTTAATATAGAAAAGCAAGTGACATAGGCATCAACAAATAGCATGATTAGAAATTGGTTAGAGGTAAGCAGTAAACCAGGTGGGTAAGTATAAATAACAGAAAACATAAAGTAGTACCTTCCTTGCACTTGGAATACTTTTATATGTTTTGAAGTTGTAGTTAGGAATGTCAACAGCATTGCTCTGTTTTAATTTTTCCATACAAGAGAGTAGTAGCTCCGTATCAAATGCATCTGAAATTAGGATGGAAGTATCAACAGCATCAGCACTAAAGTTAGTACACCTCTTTCCACTGATACAGTAAATACTAAATTATGGTGAAAGCATACCTGGATGATCGAAGTTATAATCATGAACATGGACCAATTCCTCATCAGACAGTCCATAATAAAAGGATTCCTGAAATAACAGATAAACAGTCTTATTGATTGAAAGTTTGCAAATAAGGGCTGTGCTAGGGATATAAATTGCATCATAAATATTATGAAGAACAAAGGATGAAGGAAGAAGTCATAAGAATTGTCACTGGACTCATAGACCATATGAACCGTTAGCTTCTTTGTACTAATGAAATAAGGAGTGGTCCAGATACAGTTTGTACGACAAACCTGAGTAACAACAACTACACGCTGATCACGTAGCTGGTCGATGATCATTTCGCATACAGTACTTTTACCAGAAGATGCACCCCCAGCAACACCTGAAATCGAAACCAAATTAAAGCCGGGTGCCCTTGGAGGAGTATGCAATAATAATTGACAATTTACTGAATCTGGCGCAATGAATAGATGGAACAGCACCAAGTGTGATATGAACAAACTAGTGGACTAGTAAGTACTAACCAATAACAAATGGCTCCTTGAGCCCATTCTCCAATCCTGATGTCGTTGGCTGTTCCTCTCCCAACATGGAGCCTTGGATATTCAACTCTTCCAGACGTAGTTCTGAATAATGGACCCCGGCAGCAGCAGCAGCAGCAGCATCATCAATCACTTCATCCACCGATTTTGAGCCCATTTTTTGTTCCACAAACCTGCTACACAAAAAGGAAAAAGGAAAACGGAGGTCTTTTTACATCTGCACAAAGCACCGCACCAGGAAGAAAAGCGCAATCAAACACTAGTAGGAGCAATGCAATCCAACCACATTCCGGAAGGATCTAGCTTTTGGAGAATAAGAACACCATGTGTCATTAGTATTAAGGTTAAGGTAAATTAAGAGAAAGAAAAAACAAAACTTGCAGATCTTGAGGAGAACCTATCTAGGGTTCACGGTGTAAGTCCAGAAGATGAAGAAGAGAAAAGAAGTGCGCGGGTGGATAGAGAGAGATGAGGAACGTCACGGAACGGGTGGATGGACGGATGCTCACCGTTGAGTGAGGATGCAGCAGGACGGCGGCGGCGGCGGCGGCGGCGTTGGGGGGAAGGGATTATACAACGCAGCAGCAAACGAGGGAACTCCTATTCGTTCTCCTTAAGCCGTTGGATATTCCACGGACGGTTCTGCATTGTGCCTGCCCTGATTTATTTATTTATTTATTTATAGAGATTTATATTTTACATTAACTGGAGTACTACTTCTGTATACGTTGACAGTATAATGTCGTCTACGCCCCAACACACTTTATGGTCATACATTATACTACTACTGCCTTTAACCGCATGTTTACTAGCTACATACACATGTGCTGCAATGAATTATCTAATATAATGGGAAAAAAAATCAGGCCCCTTTGGTTGAGAAAATTGTGCATCTACTCGGTTGAAAAAATATTCTTAATTTTGAAAAACAAACAACAACAAATATGGCATGCTTAGGAAATGACTCTTCATGTGATCATGAAATACTCACTCCATGTTTTTTTATACGACGTCATTTGACTGTTTGTCTTATTTAAAAAAATTATTTAAATATGCAAAATTATAAGTCATCCTTAAAGTTCTCATAATAATAAATTAAATTATAACAAAATAACTAATATATATATATTTAATAAGATGAATGATCAAATGTAAACATAAAAGTAAATGACGTAATATAAAAGACATAAAGGGAGTACTTGTTAACAATAAATGCGAGTGTATCTTGTTTAAAATTGAAAAAAATGTTCGCGAGTTTATTTACTTGAAAAATAGAAGCAAAATAATACTCTATCTACCATTTTTTTACGTTGTTGACATTTGAGTTTACATTTGATTATTTGTCTCATCCAATAAATTTACATAATTATTAATTATTTTATTTTGATTTGATTTATTACTAAAACTATTTAAGCACAACTTACAATTTTTCATATTTGCACAAAAAATTTAATAAGACAAATGGTTAAATTCTACACCTGAAATTGACATGTATACAATACATATTAAGTCAGAAAATTTATGTTTTGTGCTCTCTAGAACAATTTGTATCCATAAAGGTCAATTATATTTTGTAGGTTGTGTCTCATTTTGGCACCCTACCCCATCAATTTTCTTCAAGCTTACATGAATATAATATTGTCATAATCCTTAAAACGATGGTCACTTTAACTTGAAATAAGATTGTTTGGTTGGATGCCACTGAAAAAATATAAATTTTGGGTTATACACATAACCTAAAGTTAAAATATGGGGTGATAGCCTGTTCAAATTTTGGGATGGATTGAGTAAATATAAGGTTTTTTTAGGCAAGTAAATATAAGGTTGTGCTCAACCTACCTATGTTATGTAGAGTATTATATATACCATCTTTGAATTTTTTTTTCTCGCACCATTTACTTTTGAGTTTATCCATGATCATTTGTCAAATTCAAGGATAATTACTAAATTTCTTGTGATTTGTTTTATCATCAAAGGTAATTTAAACATGGTTCATAATTTTGTATATTTATAAAATAATATAGATAAAATGAATAGTTAAAGATATATAGATAGAAAATTTAGCGACATTGGGATACATATATTAGCATTTCCTTAAAAATATTGCATTTTGTTGTAGCTAGGCGGTGGGTGGTCGCGTATGCGATGGGAGCAGCTTCTTGTCACCGGTGAAAAACAAAAGGCAAAAGGGCGCATCCGTTGCAGCAACTAATCATGTACTGAAAATGAGAAGAAAATACTATGAAATGCATATAAGTATGTGAGTGGAGTGAAGTGAGACGCAGCCCACGATGCATTACTGATTAAATTAGTCCATAAATATCGCGGTTGCGCGAGCTGAGCTCACTCCAAATGAAAACGAAAGTGCATATAGCTATAGATCTCCACCACTCCAGACAGCTAAGCTAGCTAGCGAAGAAATTTTCATTACAGCAAACGAAGCTGAAGAAAAATGGAAAAAGGAAACGATCGAGAAGAGAATTTTTATGGCTTAATTACATAGTATATAACAACTAGTAGCAAATACGAAGGTCAATGGAGCATCGTCTTTAATTTGATGAAATTAAGTGGGAAGGAAGAGATGGAAGAAATGAAGTGAGGTCGGCAGGCGGATCGGGTGGTTGGTAATACGTTTCATCGAATGAATGCAAGTATGGCAACAACCAACTGGGCTGATCTGCTTCGAGCAAAAAAAAGGGTCCTAGTAGCTAGCTAGCTAATCATCACTAATAATTAATCAATCAGTCAGCGACAACTGGAGGATGCATCCTGCAAGTGAGGAAGAACGTACAGGCGTACTCCTACTGTTGTTCCTATTACTCCAGTTGTTAATCATGTCAACGTCGTCGTCACATAACTGTATATTAACATCGATCTCGCTAGCTAGCTAGCTAATTAAGGAGGAGATATATCTGTCTAGTATATCGATCTTGCTGCTGGCTACGCCCGCCGGCCGGCCCTTATTTGTCCCTGGCTTCCCTAGCTCCGTGACCGAGTTCTTGACTTCCATCCCGGAGATCCGGGGTGATCGTAGCAAAAAAAATCAAACAACGTATTTATAAATAAAAATAATTTATAAATAAGATTTTGATATGCATTCCTAGTAATATAAAAATAAATAAGCTACGATTAAAAAAATATCTTAAAACTAACTTTAAGATTAACATTGAAATTTTGGCTTATAAACATAAACAAATTCGACGAGACGATGCTGAGATCCTTCCTCCCATCTTCATTCACATTCAGCCCCCATATGCTTTCTGTGCGTGCTAGCCTAGCCATGGTGGTATACGTGTGTATGTATATATATGTATAGCCGGAAGAGGAGGTCACTGCGTTCTTCTTCACTCCTCCCTCCTTCCTTCCTTTCTTTCCTACTAGCTTAGCCAGGAGCAGGAGTACTTACCTCTTGCATAAATAATTGACAAATTAATTAATTCTACAGCTTATAGTATATATTTAGTAGCTGGCTAGCCTCTGCCAGATCGCCCGCCGGCGGCCGGCCCGAGATCGATGGAGGTCGAAGCCATGTTGCCGCCGTCGCAGGAGCAAAGAAAGCTGGTGCCGGACCAGCTGAAGCAGAAGCAGCAGCACATCTCCGGCGTCGGCGTCGGCGTCCGCTACCACGGATGGAAGGCCATGCCGTATGTCATAGGTATGTGTATATGTCGTCTTCTCCTTCTCCTTCTCCTTAATTCTCTGCTCGGTCGATCATCTCAGCTCGTCTCTCTCGGTCGATCTGAGCATGCATTTGGCCGGTTTAATTAGCAAGGATAATTATTCAGATGGAAATGGAGATCCATCAGTTGTCTAGCCTGCCTAGCTAGCAGATGATGATACTAGTTCACTTCACTTCACTGCGCGCGGTCTCTGCCTAGTTATTAGATCTCCTCCCTTTAACTAACTAATTACTCCGAATCTCAACTATCAATTCATATAACATACATCATTCAGCTCCATATATAGCTCGCTGGATTTGCATTGCTGCTTCATCCATACAGACACCAAACTCCACACTTCAATTCCCCCCCTCTCCTCTCTTTGTTTTTTCCTCTTTTTTTGCAAATCAAACCTAAACGAGAACTGAAATTAAGCTACATACTGTTGAAGGAGAAGAAGCTTGAAGGAGAAAGGAGTAGATACAGAGCACTGCAGCTGCACATGCCGCCACGCCCCAACCGCATTAAAGTTTCCCAACTGCACTACTGTGTCCTCTCCTCATCCGGGACCTCTTCTTCCCTTTTGCTTTTTGCAACCACTGATTTCAAACAGAATTTTTTTTTCATATATTCAATTTTAGATTACATTGAAATTAACTGAGCCCTTGTTTAGTTCACAAAATTTTTTGGGCTGGATGCCACATTCAGACTATTTCGATGCCTAATTAAAAAAACTAATTTCATATGGTGTCAAAAAACCACAAGACAAATTTTCTTATGCATAATTAATCCGTCATTAGTACATGTGAGTTGGTATCAGTT
Source organism: Oryza brachyantha (assembly GCF_000231095.2). NCBI lineage: Eukaryota > Viridiplantae > Streptophyta > Magnoliopsida > Poales > Poaceae > Oryza > Oryza brachyantha. The sequence continues at coordinate 16,709,147 of NC_023174.2, read as the reverse complement.
ATGGTTAATCATAAACTAATTATGCTCAAAATATTTGTCTCATAAATTTTTTCTAAACTGTACAATTCTAGAATGTACAATTAGTTTTTTTAACTATATTTAATGCTATATACGCAAAAATTCTATATGACAAGTGAGTGTCAAAATTTTTAGTAACTAAAAATGCCCTAACTACATGTTCAGTTACAGTTTAAATAGGAAGATATTCATATATATGCCTTCCAAAATACACCGCCTAGAACTTATCATCTGCACGGTGGCGTATTTAAAAACTAGAAGAAAAAGTCTCATCTGCACAGTGAAGTATTTAACAACTCGAAAAGGTGTGGACACAACTAGGGGCTGATGGAAAAAGACAAAACAATGACAAATCTGTAAAAGAAAAAATAATTGTGAATAAAAATCTTAGATATGTATGTTTAAGTGATATAAGAGTTAAGGTTTGAAAATAAACTTCGGTGAAAAATCCTAAATTAACTTCAAATTTAATGTTCAAAATATAAATCTTGGTTTATATAAAATTTTTTCATATTTTTTCACTCATAAATATGTCGTTTGGCTTTTTCATGAAAAACAAACAATCACCCTGTTGTCTATAGATGTTTATTCAGATTTTAAAACCTTCTCCCATGGGCCAAATTATACATTATTGCGATCATACGAAATTTATGGAGGTTATTTAGGACGTGTCACTTCTGTAAACCGAGCAAGCGTATTTTTACAGGCCGGCAACAGAATAAAATAGATCGCCTGCGAAGATGGAGCATCTTTGCAGGCTGCTCGGCAGTCGCTTGCAAATACGATCTTTGAATTGAAGGTAGTGTCACCTCGTAGCCGTTTGCAAACATACTTTTCACAGGCGGCTTACCCCAATGAGTCGCTTGCAAACATCTTTTTCGCAGGCAACCCATTTCCCCTAGCCGGTGGTGATTGTTACTTTGCAGATGGCTCGTGTGGTGCGTCACCAGCGAAAATATACATCATAAAATGCAGGATAGCCAAATTAATTAATTTTTATATATTTACGTCTAGTGCTATATATATATATATATATATATTGGTATTGTATAACATAAATATATTTTTTTTATGTGAGATAGTAAGGGGGTGTTTGGATCCTCATGGATTTTTTTAGTCCTGTCACATCGAATGTTTGAACACTAATTAGAAATATTAAATATAGACTATTAATAAAACCCACCTCATACACTGGACTATTTCGTGAGACGAATCTATTGAACCTAATTAGTATTAGCGAATGTGATGCTTAGGGTTGGCAACAGGACGGGGCGGGGCGGGGCCGGGGAGTGCTGGAACGGCCCCAACCCCAGCCCCGAAATTGGTCCCCGGACCCGGCCCCGAATTGCCTTTCGGGGGAAAATCTCGCCCCGCCCCCGACCCCGAACAGGGCCCCGAATTCCCCGAAACGTGTTGCATACCAATCTAATCAGCACAAGATTATATATCTATATACACCAAAAATTTGACACAATTCTAAAAGTATAAATGTAAACAACTAGAACATCAATAAATATAGAAGAAAAGGTCACTAACTCACTATTACATGACAATATCACAAATCACAATTCACAAATAGAGTGTGCACAAATCACAAATCACAATTCCATGTGGTTTGAAGTCAAAACCCCACTTGTTAACCATTTTTTGGAATTTGGACAAATTTTATCCAAATAAAACCGTCGGTTACCGCTACCATGCCTTAGCGGTAACCCAATTACACTATGATAGTAACCGTGATTTTGTGAACTCTGCTATCAACTATCTTGTTGCCTTGTTAACGTTAGTAGGACATCATACAATCAATGCATCATGATTCTCACCCCATAGCTATCCTTGCTAGCGCAATGAGTATTCTTTCTCTCTTCCATCAAGATACAAACCCCAAAACTTAGAGTAAGTATTTTTCTGAATGCATGAACTGCATATAGAATCTAAAAGGTTGGCAATGGGTCCAAGATAATTCCTAAAATTTTATTCTAATGACCAAAATACCCATGAGATAAAAACTTCCAAAAATTAAACAAAAATTCTGAAGTATCATATTTTAAATTTTTGGGTAATTTTTGGATGTTTACAATATGACATTTTAGAGTTTATGGCCATTTTTTAGAAGTTTTCATCTTAGGAGTATTTTTGTCACTGAAACTAAATTACACAATACAATGGAGCATAACCAAATGGTGATGGTAAATCGTATTATAGAACCAAATAAACTTAGTGAAAAATCATGGAATTATGTGAAAGACATTGGTTTGTAGTATAATTTCTCAAATTGCTAAGGACCCTCCCTTCCGCGAATGGGGTTGACAACTTTTCTAGAGGCCCTATGGAAGAAAAAAATGTCATGGCAATGGGCGGCAAGGGGACCACTTGGTAGGCTCCCTTCTCTCGCGCGTGCCCTTTCCGTGAACTTTTGCAGACAACCCTCTAGTTGCCCACTATGAGGAAGTGCACAAGGAAAGCGTTTATAAATTGTTTGCCTTTGTTGGTTCGCTGCCCATGGGTTCCAACTTATGTTTACCAAGTCATAAAAAACGTCTATTAGAAGAGTGTTTGGAAAAAAAAAACCCTCCTGGAGGCATTGGGGGTATAGATTTGTAAATCTTCAAACAAAATTTTAAATTTTAAATAGAACATATATAAAAAGAAAAAACTCTCTTAAGTGGCAAAACCACTTTAGTATTCAAGTATTTTAAAAGCCCAAGACCAACTTTAGTGGGCTACCTTTTTTCCAGTTCACATATAAAACTGCTGAATGACACAAAAAAAAATATGTTTTGCGTGCAGGTTTTTTTGGATGGTACATATGCTGTATCGTACGGTCAAAAATCCTGCTGATATTACAATTTTTTTCAGCAGACTGTCACATATACGGTCCCTTAAAACATAAACATTCATCATGATTTGGCAATAAATTGAGTAAAATGAATGGAATGGAATTCAGGGAACGAGACATGCGAAAGGCTGGGGACGATCGGCACGACGGCGAACCTGCTGGTGTACCTGACGACGGTCTTCCACATCCCCAGCGTCCGCGCCGCCACCCTCCTCAACGTCTTCTCCGGCACCACCAACCTCGCCCCTCTCCTCGGCGCCTTCCTCTGCGACGCCTACCTCGGCCGCTACGCCACCCTCGCCGCCGCCTCCTTCACCTCCTTCCTCGGCATGCTCCTCCTCACGCTCACCGCCGCCCTCCGCTCCCTGCACCCGCCGTCCTGCACCTCCTCCTCCTGCCAGGGCCCCACGCACTCCCAGCTCGCCGCGCTCCTCGCCTCCTTCGCCTTCCTCGTCCTCGGCGCCGGCGGCATCCGCCCCTGCAACCTCGCCTTCGGCGCCGACCAGTTCGACCCGGGCACCGCCGCCGGCCGCCGGGGCATCGCCAGCTTCTTCAACTGGTACTACTTCACCTTCACCATCGCCATGATGGTGTCCGCCACGCTCATCATCTACCTCCAGAGCAACATCAACTGGGCGATCGGCCTCGCCGTGCCCACCGCGCTCATGGGCCTCTCCTGCGTCCTCTTCTTCATGGGCACGCGCCTCTACGTCCGCGTCCGTCCCGACGGCAGCCCTTTCACCAGCTTCGCCCAGGTGCTCGTCGCCGCCACGCGCAAGAGGCGCCTCCCTGCGCCGGCGCCCGCCGACGACCTGTTCGACCCGCCGCACCGGAGCAAGCTGGTGGCCAAGCTCGCGTACACGGACCAGTTCCGGTGGCTGGACAAGGCGGCGGCGGTGACAGCGGAGGACACGGTGGTGGTGGGGCCGGACGGGAGCGCGGCGGCGGCGAACCCGTGGCGGCTGTGCACGGTGCAGCAGGTGGAGGAGGTGAAGGTGCTGGCGCGGATCGTCCCGGTGTGGTCGACGTCGATCGTGTACTTCGTGGTGCTGACGCAGCTGGGCACGTACACGGTGTTCCAGGTGATGCAGTCGGACCGCCGGGTGGGGCGGTCGGGGTTCGAGGTGCCGCCGGGCTCCATGGTGGTGTTCAACATGCTGGCGCTGACGGCGTGGCTGCCGGTGTACGACCGCGTGGTGGTGCCGGCGCTGCGGCGGGTGACGGGGCGGGAGGACGGGATCAGCCAGCTCCAACGCATCGGCTTGGGGCTGGCGCTGTCGGTGGCGACGATGGCGATGGCGGCGGCGGTGGAGCGACGGCGGCGCGGCGTGGGGTCAGGGTCGTCGTGGGCGTGGATGGTGCCGCAGCAGGCGATGGCGGGGCTGTCGGAGGCGTTCGCGGCGATCGGGCTGAACGAGCTGTGCTACAAGGATTCGCCGGAGAGCATGAGGAGCGTGGCCGGGGCGCTGTCGCCGCTGGGGCTGGCGGTGGCGAGCTACGCGAGCGGGGCGATGGTGACGGCGGTGCAGTCGGGGACGGGGTGGCTGGCGCAGGACCTGAACAAGGGGCGCGTGGACCTCTTCTACCTCGTGGTGGGAGCCATGGCGGCGGCCAACCTGGGCTACTTCGTGGCTTGCGCCTTCTGGTACAGGAGCAAGAGGACGGACGGCGGCGGCGGCGAGCTTGAAATGGAGTTCGACGGCGGCGCGCCGGCCATGGCGTGATCGAGCGTGACATGCAGACAGCTCCATGCATTGCATTGCATGGTGTCCATGAAACAAATTCTCACTTGACTACTACTCACTATATATACGAGTCCTACCGACAGTATGAAAATGAAACATATATACATCTTCTCTACCTAAAAATGTGCAGCACGAATCGATCCGGTTTATATGTAAATGCAGGGGTGAATGAAGCTGCAAGAAGAAAACAAAGAGAAAACCGAGTATATATATAATTTCGGAAGCAATTTTTTAGCACACGGGTGTAGGTGCACTCGTTGCTTGCATGTCATCTAAACAGTCATAAAAAATATGAAAAAAAATTAACAAGATAGTTTAATATGAGTTATATCACTCTACCAACATGCAAGTTTAAATTCATCTTCTACAAGTTGTAGCAAAAATAATAAAAATAATTATGAATATGCGTATAGTTAGTTTAAGTTTTATTTGTTTTTTGCTACAACTTATAGAAGTTAGAATTTAAACTTGCATGGTGAAGTGATATAACTCATATTAATCTATCTTGTCAAAAAAAATTTCATATTTTTAATGACTATTTAGATGGCATGCAAGCACACGGGTGTACTCACACCGTGTGCTAAAAACTGTTTCCCATATAATTTCCCTTTTGTTAAACTTTTCATGCCAGTTCAAATCGTGCTACAGTTGAAGAAGACTTGTCTATTCGATTTTACAGCCGTGGGACGTGAACATGATTTGGCAAATAATCGAGGGATGCAAATTGATTTTCTTTATTAGAAAATCGTGGATGGGCTGGCCCAAACAGTTTTCCCAACACCTCAAGCCCACTTAATTGAAAGCCTGCAATGAACTGTACTGGTTGGCGGTGAGTTGGTGATCAAGTCGCACAGATGATTTCGATCGAATTCGAGAGCTGATATTAAAGATTAATATGTGCACAGATATTAAAGAAGATATAATAATCTAAAATTCGTCTTATATGGATTAGCTATTATAAGAGGAGGTGAGCTAGTGAGATGTCTTTGTTTGGGTGTGAGCAACCTGCCGGAGAAGGAAGGGATGGGCCACGCAATATAAGATTAATACGGAGTATGTGCACGGATATTAAAGAAGATATAATAATCTAAAATTCGTATTACGTGAAATAATACACTAAACTTTTTGTTCTGCTTACATGTATAAGCTAAAATTTAAAGTTATAATATTAAATTAGAGTTGATTTTAGGGTTCCATTGTAGTTTTTATTCTCTGGTCTTGATTTCTAGATCATCAAGACCACGTACATAAAAAAAATATTTATAAATTATCTTTTTTTAATAAATATTATCATTTAATTTTGTTTAAAAATGTCAATCAGCCACCCCTAGATTTTCCCAGTCACAACGTAGGGGGTGTTTAGTTAGTGAATGAAAACTTTTGCATGTCACATTAGACGTTTGACCGAATGTCAGAAGGAGTTTTTGGACACGAATAAAAAACGAATTTCACGGCTGGCGTGGAAACCGCGAGACGAATCTTTTGAGCCTAATTAATCCGTCATTAGCGCATGGGTTACTGTAGCACTTATGGCTAATCATGTACTAATTAGGTTCAAAAGATTCGTCTCACAATTTCTCACATAACTGTGTCATTACTTTTTCGATTTATCTATATTTAATACTCTATTTAGGTGTCTAAAAATTTAATGTGATGTTTTTAGGTAAAAATTTTTTAGAACTAAACGGGGCCGTACTACTTAGACTGTACACAGTAATAAGTGGAGTAGTGGCAGTGACAAATACTAATTTAATAGGCACATGAACCTACCGGGTACGGTTCTGACTGCACCCGCCTTGTCTTGTTCATGTTGCAAATTTAACGCTCCAGCTGGAGTTCCAGGAGATGTTTTTTTGAACCCCAAAATGTGGATCGAATCGAATTGGTGGTACGTGCTCGCTCGTCTTTTCTGTCTCTGGTTTTCAAACATCCCCTGCAATGCCAATGCATACTACTACTGCTGCTGTTTCAAGTAACGGGTGTTAATTGTTGTTGTTGGTGGTGGTGGGCCATCATCCATCACCACGTTCCATTATCAACGGCTACTTCACCGATTTAATATTATTATTATTGAACATTTTTGTTTGATAACTTTAATACTACACCCTTTTGAAACTTGTTTCTAATTCTCAACTTTTTAACCCCGCAAGATCAGGCACGATAGTAGACCATAATCCAACTATCAGGGGACAAGGGCGGATCCAACATGAGCTTGAGCTCCCGCTACCCCTGTTAAAGCCATTAGAGTCCTCATGAAGACTCCGCTAAAATTTTATGGCAAAGATTAATAGTAAGGTGGCCGAAACTCTATCTAAAGTATTCAGAACCCCCTAACTCGTTGGCTAGATCCGTCACTTCTAACTATAAACATATTTTAAAGAGATACGAGAGAATAGAGAGAGCAGTGGACTACTAATTTGTACCTAGCTACAGCAAGAGCTCTAAGACACAGTGTGTATATAATATGTGAGACTATGTATTAATATTTTATAAGTAACTATTGTATTGTATGAATTGAGTATTAGGACAGCCCCAATGTTGTATTAAGGGTGGTTTCTATTCTCATTAAATAGCTTGTCACATAAGCAAAATGATGACATGGCAACATAATTAGAGAAGAAAGAGAGTGAAAAACTTAGAAATGATTTTCTCATGAAGAAACAAGTCTTCTCTTCACCTAATGCACCAAGAAACCATAAATTAACCATTGAGAAGAAACCACTGGTTTCTAAGAAGCATGGGACATGCTCACCATTGGTGGAATATATAGAGTTAGGAGAGAGAGAAAACCATTATTACTCAAAAACACCTCCATGGTAGAAAATAGTTTTTATAGATAATTTCTTATACTATGACAATCGTGTTGGTTTTTTTATTAGAACTATTGTTAGATGAATTAGGCCTATTAGTTGGCACTTGCCCTAGCCTCTCTTAAAGCATGATAAAAAACACTGCCATGTCTACGAGGATTTGACGGGTTAGTATTCTTTTGTCATGCTAGTACTGTTATTCTTTTTGTTACGTCACTACTTAGATATGGTTAAATAATGTTATTATGCTACTGCTGCTGCCATATCATAACATCATTATTTAGCCAGGTTAGACGAGATAACGTGGTCAAAAAATTCTTATCTAATAATAAGTTTTTAAACAATTTATTTTTAAAAATAAAAACCAAAAGGTTCAATTTTTTTATTTAGAAAAATCTACTTCACCATAGTTTTTTTTGGTTTATTCATATAATGTTATTAATGTTGTGCATTTTTTCTCTGAGTATTCCTATATTTTTCTTTGCTTTCTACGCGTGCCTTCCAAACTAATAAATAGTTTATTTTTTGCAAAAGCTTTTATAGATATTCATCACATCTATAAAATGGATCTTTTACTTTACAACAACTAATTTTATTGTTCATACTTTTAAATATCTATGAAAAAAATAAATAATCTTTCGACCTTGGGATAGTATAGTAGAATGTCATTTTGTGTTTTGTTGTTCCTGTCTTGATGCTCGCTCAATCCTTACAATTGGGGGGCATTTAACTTGTTGCCACTTTTAAAAATAGCACATAACATATCTGCCACCCGTTGTCTATGACACATGGACAGTCATGTGTCTATGACATGTGAGCCCAGTGATAAATATGTTAGTGCTATCTCTAAGAATGTGGCGAAAAATTAATTATTTCTACAAAGGGAGCAGGAGTACTGTATACAGACAGAGTTAATGCAATGTTTTAGACAGCCCAAAACGCAACGAAAGGAAGGACACTTTGAAAAAAAACTATATATAAATTTATTATCAAAGCAGATTTTCAATTTTATATTAGTTAATTTCATATATATATACATATATTTATACTATTAAATAACTATGGACATTCTTCTGTCAGGGAACAACACGACATTACTTAGTAAGCACAGTACATATTAAGGCATTATTTTGCATGTGTATGTATGATGAGACACCCTCGTATGCCATGGCAAGAGGCTTGTAGTATCTGCATGTATGTCTTTTACATTCGTAGTATGCGTGCTGTATGTACGGACAGACAGGTGGTATAGTTTGTCTGTACTCCAAAGTAGTGCAGTAGCTGCTGAAGAAAAACAAATAAAAGAAAGAAAGAAAGAAAAGGCAAGTGCATTGAGTGTACTAATATAAATATAAAATTATTGATTCCTGAGTTTTGCCTATAGAGCGTTTGACCATCCGTCTTATTTGAAGAGTTTATTAAAAAATTGAAAAAAAATAGTCACATGCAAGTACTATTTATATTTTATCATATCATGTAATAACAATAAAAACATTAATCATAAAAAATTTCAAATAAGACAAAGAGTCAAAAATTTAATAAAAAACGCAGTAATTGGTTTATTTTAAGACGAAGGGTGTAGACCTGAGCAGTGTTTGGCGGCTTTTCGAGAAGAAAATTGCTACAGACACCACACATCCTCTCTCACTGACAGGCGTGCCCTGCATGTCAGGTGGCCGCAGCCACCTTTCAAAACGCACACAACACAAGCCTCCCCCCTCCCTCAACTCTTTTCTTCACTCTCGTTCGTTCTCACTGCACAGACAGAGAGCCAACCATGGACAGCAAGATGAGCGGCCATGGGATTCCTCGGAAGGTGGTCGCCGCCCTCCTCCTCCTCGCCGCCGCCTCGATGCTCTGCTCCACCTCCATGGCCCTCACCCCGGACGGTACTCTCTCTCTCTCTCTTTGCTGCATCTGCATATCCATGGCTGCGTCTGCATCCATGGATGGATGATGGCTCTGGTTCCTGCACATCCCAGTGTACATAATGTAACCAAGTAAATGTGGGGGTGGGCTTGCGCGCAGGCCAGGCATTGCTCGACCTCAAGCTGGCCTTCAATGGCAGCAGCCAGCGCCTGACGAGCTGGAAGCCCTCCGACCCAAACCCCTGCGGCTGGGAGGGCATCTCCTGCTCCTTCCCCGACCTCAGGGTCCAATCCATGTGACCGCTCCTCATATTTTCCCTTTTGCTTCTCTCAAGCAACAAACATGTTCTATGCAATCCCCTCTCGATGTGTTCTTTCCTTGCACCTCAATAACCAGTCTCTTCTTTTCTGCCAGAAATCTCCCTTACATGCAGCTTGGGGGCATCATTTCACCTAGCATCGGGAGGCTCGATAAGCTGCAGAGGATGTAAGATTTTTTCTCTTCACCACTCCTCGGAGTCCTCTCTCTCTCTTTCTCTCCACACATTCTCTAAAGTTTCCTCTTTTTTTAAAAAAAAAAAAAAATTTTACTGGATGCGTGCTCTATCTGCACCTCCTGCCCCTCTCTCATTTTTGAACCCCCGGCCGGTTTGTTCATCAGAGCGTTGCACCAGAACAGCCTGCATGGCCCAATCCCTGCAGAGATCAAGAACTGCACCGAGCTTAGAGCAATGTATGTATGCTGCTATCATCCCCACCTGTTATCTGTTTTCTCCTCATTTTGTCGACCTAAGATGTGGGTGTTTTTTTTTGACTGTGCGTGCAGTTACCTCAGAGCCAACTACCTGCAAGGAGGCATCCCTTCAGAGATTGGCGACCTCATTCACCTCACAATCTTGTAGGTTCTTTCTTACCAAACTGTCCTGATTTGATTGCCTTCTTGTTCTTTATCTAATACGTGCCATCTGCAGGGACCTGTCGAGCAACTTGTTGAGAGGCACAATACCGGCGTCCATCGGAAGCCTTACTCACCTTCGTTTTCTGTGAGTTTATCCATGTCATGTGCATTTATTTTTCTTCTTTGTGCCATCTTCTTGGCATTGCTAACATCATAAGAACAATTGCTGGCACTGATCTCTGAAATTACATATGCTCCTTTGTGTTTCAAGGAACCTATCCACTAATTTCTTTTCTGGAGAGATCCCAAATGTTGGTGTCCTTGGAACCTTCAAAAGCAGCTCGTAAGCTTTTAGATTTGGCCCCATCTTCCTTTCCACTTTCTTTAATGTGCCATTGCTCTTTATGATATGTGAATGGGAGGATAGCTGTTGAAACTTGCAAATATGGAAAAAAAAAATTACGGTGCATTCCTGCTAGTGCTAGAGCACAACCTGTATTGAATGCCAGTGCCATGGTGCATTTCTTCACCTGATGACTCAATGGCAATTACAGGTTCGTTGGAAATTTGGAGCTTTGTGGACTGTCCATCCAGAAGGCTTGCCGCGGAACCCTTGGGTTTCCTGCAGTGTTGCCACATTCTGATCCCCTCTCCTCGGCTGGTAAGTCTTCCGTTTCAAGGCCTTCTTAATATGTTGGAGCAATTTTCTCCAAATGTGGTGTAATGTGTGTGACTAACCGATGGTGTCATCTCTCTATTGCAAACAGGTGTTTCGCCAATCAACAATAACAAAACATCGCATTTCCTGAATGGCATTGTGATCGGCTCAATGTCAACCATGGCTCTTGCATTGATCGCGGTACTAGGCTTCCTCTGGATATGTCTCCTGTCCAGGAAGAAGAGCATTGGTGGAAGCTATGTTAAAATGGACAAGCAAACTATCCCAGATGGTAATAAAATCGACGCAGCTGCTATCACCCATTACATTTTGTCTGGGCTCACTTAATGAAAACTAAAATTTTGTCTGTGGTGTCCTGACTTAGGTGCAAAGCTTGTGACGTACCAGTGGAACCTTCCATACTCATCAGGTGAGATTATCAGAAGGCTGGAGCTGCTTGATGAAGAGGATGTGGTTGGTTGTGGTGGTTTTGGTACTGTGTACAAGATGGTGATGGATGACGGCACAGCATTTGCTGTCAAGAGGATTGACCTCAACCGTGAAGGGCGCGATAGGACCTTTGAGAAGGAGCTTGAGATTCTCGGCAGCATTAGGCATATTAACCTTGTTAATCTGCGAGGATACTGCCGCCTTCCCACGGCCAAGCTACTCATATATGATTTCTTGGAGCTGGGCAGTCTGGATTGTTATCTTCACGGTAATCCTATTGTCTTGCTTGCATCTCGTAGCATACTGTCGCATGATCATGGTTGGAGCTATAGCAGTTGTGCAAAACCTTCTTTTAGTACCAATTGCTTAAGCATGCTGTGTTCCTAATTTCAGGAGATGCTCAGGATGAGCAGCCATTGAACTGGAATGCTCGAATGAAGATTGCCCTGGGTTCTGCTCGAGGGCTGGCGTATTTGCACCATGATTGCTCACCCGGGATTGTCCACAGGGACATCAAAGCCAGCAACATCCTTCTGGACAGAAGCTTGGAACCCCGAGTATCGGATTTTGGCCTTGCAAGGCTGCTGGTAGATAATGATGCCCACGTTACCACTGTTGTGGCTGGTACTTTTGGATACCTAGCACCAGGTACTTGTTCTCTATTCGACCTGGTGATGCTTTCGAACAAAACAAAATATCATACAATGCCCTGCACAATTACTATTCTGCAGATACCCGTTTTGTATTGTACAGATGAACATATTAAGAGCTTATGAACATATTAGTAGATTAGTCAAGCTAATGGAGATAAAATCTAGATAAATCATGTTTTTTTTTCATGAGAACACCAATGTTGCCTGTTTATATCTGTGTTAAGCACCTTCCATCGAGAATGACATTGTCGATTTTTCACTTTTTATGGACAGAATACCTGCAAAATGGCCATGCTACCGAAAAATCTGATGTTTATAGCTTTGGAGTGCTTTTGCTCGAGCTGGTGACTGGAAAGAGGCCTACAGATGCATGCTTCCTCAAGAAGGGACTGAACATTGTTGGCTGGGTAGGCATTTGCTATAACTATTCCCTCTTTTATGACATCTTGCTAGTGACAAAGTAATCTGAATCGCCAACTTTCTTCTGCAGCTGAACACACTAACAGGGGAGCATCGGCTGGAGGAGATCATCGATGAAAATTGTGGCGACGTCGAAGTCGAAGCAGTTGAAGCAATCCTTGACATTGCTGCGATGTGCACCGATGCAGATCCAGGGCAGCGTCCATCGATGAGCGCTGTCCTGAAGATGCTGGAGGAGGAAATCCTGTCACCTTGCATGAGTGAGCTCTACTACGAGCAGCACCTGGAACTCTGAGTGAGTAGTTATAATGGTTGCTACTCATGATTGCAGTGACAAAGCAACAATTTTGTAGATACATGATGATGAACCGTGTAGGAGTGTGGCTGGACAAGTGCAGCTTCACATCTTCATTTCTGCCCAGATGGTTCTTGGGGCAGAACCAAATCACTGTGGTCTGTACATAGTGAGACCTTGTGTTCATCTTTTCTCATTTATCTCTGTCTCTGGCCTCAGCAAGTCCATTTGAACCAAACCACAGAGAGAATGCTAGTATCAACTAGTACTACTTTGGAACAACAAAAAATCACGGACAGTACTAAATTAGTCCGTTGATGACCTGAGGATCCTCAGTCGAGTATTTTGTACAGCATCTGGGTGAGTAGCTCCAAATATTCCAGGCTCGCATGGCCATCCAATCTTGGTAGATGTGGCTCTCCTCTAATTATCAGCTGCAAGCAAACAAGATTCACAGTCAAGCAAGGACGGAGAGAGAAGCACAATGCTCCAGGAAGAAGATGAGAAAAAAAAAAAACGGAGGGAGAAGGCATGCATATGCCTGCCTAGAAGAACTAGTGGGGTGGTGCACGTTTCCATTCTTCCACGCATGGCACTTGAGAAGTGAGCCCCTCATCAAAATCTCCATTCCTTTTGAAAGCTTCCACACCAAATAGACTAGACTACAATATATAGCTCAATGTTAGAGATCTGAACACTGTCAATGTTCTAGCCTAGCAGAGTAGTTCTAAGATTTTTTTTTTAAAAAAAACTAAGTGGTTCTCAAGGACCAAGATCAAGCATGCAAAATCCAATCTTTCAGAATCAGATCAATGTGAAATCCCACGGATGGACGCTATAGGGAAAAAAAAGAGAGGGAAAATAAAAATGTGCATGGTCATTCCAACCCTCTTTGAATCAAAGAATTTGTGAAGAAATTTTGTAGGAACGGAATAGGATTCCTAAGCAATGGCTCAATGCACAAAGATCGGCCCATTTAGTCTATTATCCCTTTTTTTATGTGTATAGTCGGTTTTACACCTACATTTTAGTTAAATTTATGTGTTTATCTGTATGTTTTTCATTCGTCCGGGTTTCAATCATGCTTTGTACAGCAGCCCTAAAAAAAAAGGCTGTGCTGAGTGACAAATGCTTCCAGACGCTAGGAGCAAAAGTGCAAAACACAACACATGCATGCAAAGGTTAGTAAGCAGAGGAGTACATGTAGTAATATTCCACGGAGAGCATAGTTAAAGTGTTGGGCTGGCCCACATGTCCATGGCTGTTGCAGTTTGACAGGCCGGTAAACTGGGAAAAAAGTTTATATATATATACAGTAGTATGTTGTGATGTGAGCAGTCAGGCAGGCAGAGTTAACTGTAGATTTTGGCCAGGATGGACCCACAATCTGAACAAAGGCATGAGACATGCGTGAATGAACAAGGACTGGACCACCATATATGCTTGTCAATGGAAGCATTATTGGCTGTGTTCTGCAGCGAGATAATTCATGAAAAATAAAACATTATTTAAATTTAATAATTATTTGATGATATAGATGATATAATTAAATACTACAAAAGTTAAAAATATATTTTAGAAATATGAGATAATGAACTTCTATATATAAATTATTTTACAAAAAGTATCGTTAGTAGCTCAAAAGTGTTAGTGCAAAAACTAAGAAATACTATGTTAAAAAGAACTCAGCCATGGTTCTCTTTCTTTCCTCATGGTTTGCAACAAATGAAATTGAGTGTTGTAGTAATTGTAGTAATGTGCTTTCAGTGGTAAATTCCCATGAAAGTGAGTTGGGGATGTTGGAAGCTGCTGTCCACAATCTACAAGAAAGAACGAAGGAGCAGAAGCTATACACTAGTACAAAGTTGGAAATTTGAACAGATATATCAATAACAATAACTAACAAACAAGACAAACAATATAGTCAATATATATTGTGTTTTTTTTACCAAGTATGTATTATGTTTGATTAGCAACTATGGGCAATGATCGATTGTGAGGGACAATGGGGACGACTGCCAAACGACATATTCGTAAAAAAAAGAATAAAAATTATATATATATATATTTTTAGAGATCTAAAGGGCAAGAGTAGAAAATGTATTTCAATGGAAAGCTCCAAAATCAACCCCGAATTTAAGGATGAAAATTCAAAATTTTGGCTTATAAACTATTAATTAAACTCACCTCATACTCTGAACTATTTCGCGAGACAAATCTATTGAGCCTAATTAGTCTATGATTAGCAAATGTGATGCTACAGTAAACATTTGCCAATCGTGACTTAATTAGGCTTAAAAATTTGTCTAATTAAATAGCATTTATTTATGTAATTAGTTTTGTTATCAGTCTATATTTAATACTCCTAATTGACGTCCAGACATCCGATGTAACAAGGAACTTAAAAAAAAGTCGAGGATCCAAACAGTCACTCAGTCAGTGGTTAACTCCCCGGGTTGAAGTTTGAATTGATTTAGCTCCGTAGTGGAGAAAATTGCATATGTATCACAGCTAACTGTTGGTTTCGCAAAAATACCACAGCTTAGATGGGCTACTTTAAAATACCACAGCTAACTGATGCCAATATGTTGGAATGCCAATTTGGTCTATTATGCAATCTGAGAATTCATTTTTTGATTTGTCAGGTTATTTAGGACAAATATGCCCCTGGCATGAATTGGAAGAGAGCAAGAAGAGAACGAACAGAACTCACGGTGGAGAAAAAACGGCCGGATGCATCAACCAAGAAATAGATGCGTACTGCATCTACAAAATTCCAGGAAAAAATGGTCTGCTTCATCTAAAAATTGCAGCAATTTCAGCACGAGACTGTGTCAAGGCCGAGGCGGCAAAGGAGGGCGCGGGGAGGGGCGGAGGACCACGGCCGGGAGGGGACGACTTGGCGTGCCGGCCGCCGGCGGGGAGGCCGTGCGAAGTCGGCCGGCCGGCCGAGGGTGGCGCGGTGAGGGGCGCAGGAGGCAGAGGAGGGCGTGGGGAAGGCCGCGGGGAGGGAGGATTCGACACGGGTGGCAGACGCCGGCGGGGTGGGCGGCCGCCGGCGGGGAGGGCGCAGGATGGCGCTGGGTGGCGGTCGCCGTCGACTTCTCCTCTCCAAACCCTAGTTTTTTCTCCACCGTGAGTTGTCTTCTTTCTCTTCTTGCTCTCTTCCAATTGATGCCAGGGGTATATTTGTCCCAAATAACCTGATAAATCAAAAAATAAATTCTCAGACTGCAAAATAGGCTAAATTGACATTCCAACATATTGGCATCAGTTAGCTATAGCAGTTTAAAGTAGTCCATCTTAACTGTGGTATTTTTGTGAAACCAGTAGTAAGCGGGGATAGATATGCAATTTTCTCTCTGTAGTGACAATGATTGGCATTAATCTGTCATACTTACACTTTGTTCGACACCACAACGCTACAGTGCTGCCTGGATTAATTATGGCGCACGAAGCCAAAAAGCCCAATCTAGGGTACCACGTGCATCAAGACCAAACTAATCGGCTCCCTTTATGCACTTTTAATAATTCACTCATATATTGACCAAGCGGCTAGTCCTCCTGTTCATAACACAGATTTTTAAGCTAGCTAGCCTAAGTATCTTTTGTGGGATAAGTAACAGACATGAAAACGTAATAACTTCATTTTTCCTTTTTCCGTGTCCAACGTTTGACTATTCATCTTATTTAGAAAATTTATAAAAAACTTAAAAAAATTAGTCACGCATAAAGTAGTAAGAAAAAACATTAACTGCAAAAAAGTTTCAAATAAGACAAAGAGTCGAAACATTATATCAAAAAATTAAAAAATGATCTTATTTTAGGACGGAGAAAGTAGTAACAAATTAATACTCTTAAGACATAACTAGTACTAACACATAGAACAAGAAAGAGTTATAACCATCTCCTCGTTTAGATTACATAGGTGCGTGTATGTATGCATGTAATGTAGTTGAACGTTATGATGGTAAAGAATTTAAAATAAATTAAATTTAGAGAAAATACATGTGCTAGTTATACTTGCATACACACCTTATATTACGGGACAGAAAAAATAGCTATACTATGATATGAAGGGAGTATATATATAATTAATTATTATTAGTTATAGAAACTTGAAAAGTGGATTGACCAGAAAATGAGGGAATTTGGTTTTTGTGTAGAACATGGGCAAAGAACATGGTTTTTGTGTAGAAAAGACCAACCAATATGTTTGCAAAAAAATAAAATTTTTATATACGTGTTATTTACGATCTAAAAGCAAATGATGAAAAATAAACTATAATAAAAAAATCAAAATCAACTCTAAATTTGAGGTTGAAAATTAAATTTTAGCTTATAAGCATAACTAAAAGTGAAAAGAGGAGGCCAATGGTGCCAAATCACAAGAACAATTGTAAATCAATCACTCATAGATAAGTATAGTCCTAGTAATTTTCTAAGCATCTTTAACAATCCTAAAATAAGTCAACTTTTAAGTTTTTTAGATAGAACGTTTCACTCTTCATCTTATTTAATTTTTTATGATCAATATTGCTATTGTTATTAGATGTTAAAACATAAATAATACTTTATAATTTTTTTAATTTTTAAATAAAATTTTTAAATAAGACGGATTACCAAACACTCAACACAGAAATAAAGAATGTTTTTTATGGCAGAATAGTAGATCAGAATTTAGTCTACTAGCTAACACTCCTCTAGTAGTTATGATTGGGTGATTATTTTTTTTATGTAAAAAAAGCTAAAGGTATATCTACAAATAAAAAATAATTTGGGAATAAAATTTTTATATATGAGTTTTTAATGATATGAAAATAAATATAAAAAAATAAACAATGATAAAATACCCCAAAATCAATTATAAATTGAAAATTGAAAATTTTCTTTATACGCAAAAGCAGAAGCAAAATGGCGAGGACTTGGGTGGGATTTTGCTCTGCTTTGACCTTGGATCGTAGCATGCATTTTCTGTTTTACTAGGAGCATTTTCAACAAATACTTTATCAAATCCTCTAAAAGTAGAGTATCGTCTATATTAAAAAAAATATTTATCTCTTTCTACTCTATCTCAAAACCCAATGTCAGGAGAAGTAAACAAGAACACTATTCTTTCCCCTCTATGTCAGGACCCAATGTCAGGTGAAGTAAGCAAGAATATTACGAGAGGACATAGTTAAAAAATATTAATAAAAATATATAGAGTGCTCCGTATGAATGATAACTGATAAAAGTGAGAATCTATTTTAGATGATCATCTGAATAATAATATAATTTAATAGGATAAGGTGCTAAAAGTGATAGAAAGCTACTCGATCTTACTATCGTAGCATACTTTCCTTTCAATTACATCCTTTTTATCCATCATCTCTCACGCGCGTGCTGTAATTGTTTACTACTTCCATTGTGGTAGGAGCACTTTCGAACTGACCTTTGAAGAACTGCAAATGTGGCCTACTGCCTACCCATACTTTTGAACTAACTCAGCTCCAAGTTTTAGACTTTTACACTCTTCGGCAGTCTGTATACGGGATTATAAACCAAACTGAACTGCTAAGGCAACTCTCTTTTCTAATAAAAATGACACGCTTTTCTTCAAACGAAGTAACTTGTTTGTCATAGCAATAATAGCTCTAAAAATTAACACATATTTCATAATTGATATAATACCCAACCTATACAATGGGTTTCTTTAGGTGTATACCCTACTAATACATGGCTTACCTCTCTCTTTAAGATAGCTTATTGAAGTTCATGTTGTAGTTGGTTGTAATATGTAGCTTTTTTGTGAGATTTAACATTTTGCCACTTTTTACCGTGTAGTTTTAATCCCTTTGACAACACTACATGAGAGAAGAGCGACATATCAGTTACCACTCGCTTGTAAGAACGACAAAATGTTAAATGTCCCATGCTTTTTTCTTTTTCTCTATTCTCTCATCCACCTAAACACGAGTCTTAGTAAAAAAATCTTGACTATATGGGGGAGCCGTAGATTTCTAATAGAAATTGTAACTACCGCTAATTCCCAAAAGCTTCCCAAAAGAGCCTATACCTCATCTTCCAAGCTTAACTTGAAAAACTATGAAACTCCTCTGCTATAAGGGTGATCCTGTTTCAATTGTTTCTTAACTTTATCTTTTTATATAATGGATTCTTCATTAATCTGACTTGTATATTTAAGAAGGATAAACACAACCAAAGATAAAGGAGTTCTTATACTCTAAATGTCAATACCAACAAATATAAAAGAAACATAGAAAGAAAGGATATAAGACTAAGTTTCAACCTTCTTCTAACCCCGACCTCCAAACTTAATTGTCATCGCTTCCGCATCCTTCCAACTCTTCACTGCCATCTTCTTTCCAAGCAGTGATCTCTATCGTTGCTCGATGGAGAGTAATGGGCAAGGTGGTAGCTCTAGTACGTAAAGCCCATCACCACACATCTCCATCTCGCAAGCCCATTGACGTCACAAGTGTCCTCGAATCAGACCGAATGGTAACTTAGTAGTACCTCACGTAACGCCGCTTGCGAGCACATCATCTTTCTAACCCATGGTTCATTGGGGTGTTTACCTTTTCTCCTAGTGCAACGCCAAACCACACCATCACCAAGCCCACATCCTTATAGTCGTTGCTTTCACTTGCAACCATTCCTAGCATGTTGACGAGCCGACCAACCACTATCGTGACCATTACCATTCCTCGACTCCACCCTGGACCCTCGTGGCATCTACATGCTCGTCTATATGCCTAGTACAATGCTAAACTAGGTGGTCGTAGGGCACTGATACCATCATCAATTGCTGCCTCTATCATTGTCATCCTTGTCCATGCGCCACTACTGCACATCCTGATGCCCCTAGTGTATCAGAGAGATTTGCAAACATGACACTTGTTGTTATCGGAGTTACACTATCGTACCACCACCAACCACCTCAATATGTCAGTGCTTCATGTTATCTCCACCAACTTAGGCACACACCAAGGCTCCATCCCTGCTGGTTGTCACCGCCGCTCTATGCCACACTCCTCATTGCTCCAAGAGTGCTGTGGAGTGACGCTGTAACACTATAAAAAAACACGTTTTAAAGTGGCGCATGCAGTTTCTCCCTATTTTGCTAAAATATCATTGGATTCTAATTTTCACATTGTTTAATACATTAAGTCATCGTACATCATTTCATAAAAATGAAAGTTTAAATTTTGCTTATGCAAGAAAGTGATGAAAAAACAACAAACTGCATTACGACTAGTACATGTCATATGTATTACTCGTGTTACAACTTGTAGAACTTAAATTTGGTTTTATAATTAAGTTTATACAACAAGTTCATCGATTCTATCATTTTCTCAAAGTTTTGTACGACGAATTTAAACGAGAAATAACATTTTTACGAGTGACTAAATGAATTTCCCAAAAAAAAATGATACTCCTATATAATTCGGCAATCACATGAACAGTGGTGCATAGGATAGGAGTATTATATTTCCTACGCATTTGGCCCTTCTGTAAAAACAAATATTGGGAGCCCAGTCTCCAAGGTCCAAGCAAGCGAGAGGGCGCAGCCATGGCGAGGGTAGCCTTCGTGTTCGCGGCGCAGGTCGTACGCGGCCGCTGGTTCATGGCGTACGGCTCCTTCCTCATCATGTCGGCCGCGGGTGCCACCTATATCTTCGCCATCTACTCCAAGGACATCAAGTCCACGCTCGGCTACACTCAGGAGCAGCTCAACACCGTCGGCTTCTTCAAGGACGTCGGCGCCAACGTCGGCATCCACGCCGGCCTCGTCGCCGAGGTCACCCCGACATGGCTCGTCCTCGCCATCGGCGCCTCCATGAACCTTGGGGGATACCTCATGCTCTATCTCTCCGTCACCGGCCGCGTCACGGCCAAGACCCCGCTCTGGCTCGTCTGCCTCTACATCGCCGTCGGCGCCAACTCGCAGGCCTTCGCCAACACCGGCGCGCTCGTCACCTGCGTCAAGAACTTCCCGGAGAGCCGCGGCGTCGTGCTCGGCTTGCTCAAGGGATTCGTCGGCCTCAGCGGCGCCATCTTCACGCAGCTCTACCTCGCCTTCTACGGTGGCGGCGGCGGCGGCGGCGACACCAGGCCGCTCATCCTTCTCGTCGGCTGGCTGCCAGCCGCCGTCTCCGTGGTATTCCTCGTCACGATAAGAATCATACGCACACCACGCTCGCCAACGGCGCAGCTCCGCGAGTACCGCGCGTTTTGTGGTTTCTTGTACGTGTCGCTTGCGCTCGCCGCCTACCTCATGGTCGCCATCATCCTCCAGAAGAGGCTCCACTTCACCCACGCCGAGTACGGCCTCAGCGCCGGCATCGTGTTCGCCATGCTGCTCGTCCCCATCGCAATTGTACTGCGCGAGGAGGCTGCTCTGTTCAAGATCAAGAAGACGCCTGAGGCCGAACCCGATGGTCCGGCGCTGTCCGTGGTGACCGCGCCCGCAAAGCTGGCGCCAGAGTCTTCGCCTGCTTCCCAGAAACCTGCGACGACGACGGCGAGGATTCTACGAGCACTGAGGCCGCCGCCGCGCGGCGAGGACTACACGATCTTGCAGGCGCTGGTGAGCGTGGACATGCTGCTGCTGTTCACGGCGACGGTGTTCGGCGTGGGCGGGACGCTGACGGCGATCGACAACATGGGCCAGATCGGCGAGTCGCTGGGATACCCGCAGCGCAGCATCGCCACCTTCGTGTCGCTCATCAGCATCTGGAACTACCTCGGCCGCGTGGCCTCCGGCTTCGCGTCGGAGGCGCTCCTCGCGCGGCACCGCATCCCGCGGCCGCTCATCCTGGCCGTCGTGCTCCTGCTCACCGTGCCGGGGCACCTCCTGATCGCGTTCGGCGTGCCGGGGTCGCTGTACGCGGCGTCGGTGCTGGTCGGGTTCTGCTTCGGCGCCGCGCAGCCGCTGATCCTGGCGAGCGTGTCGGAGCTGTTCGGCCTCAAGTACTACTCGACGCTCTACAATTTCTGCGGCACGGCGAGCCCCGTTGGGTCGTACATCCTCAACGTCCGCGTCGCCGGCCGCATGTACGATCGGGAGGCGGCGCGGCAGGGTGGTGGGCACGCCGTGGCCACGGCGGCGGGGAAGGCGTTGACTTGCATTGGCGTGAGGTGTTACAAGGAGTCGTTCTTGGTCATGACGGCGGTGACGGTGGCCGCGGCGGCGGTGTCGGCGGCGCTGGCGTGGAGGACGCGGGTGTTCTACGCGGGAGACATCTACGCCAAGTTCAAGGAGGGAGAGAAGACTCCGCTTGGAGCGACCGGCAATGGCGCTCCATGAAAACACCTATGGAATAGTAATAATCTTGTGTCCATAAATATTTACACACCTGAGTGCCTCCTCTTTACCGACATAAATTCATTAATCTAGTTCAAATTCAAGTACAAATATGGTTTTAGAGGAAATGACAAACTCAAGAAGTGGACTTTAAGTTTGGCGAGTTAATTTTGTGGAACTTTGAGTCCCAAAATTTAACTTTACAATTAAAAAACTGCAACTTTCTAACGCCCTCATTTATTGGTTTTTGCTTATGCTTATAAGTCAAAATTTAAATTTTAACCTTAAATTTAGAGTTAATTTTAGAGTTTATTCATCGTAGTTTATTTTTTAAACTTGACTTTTAATAACTAAGAATACATTTATAAAAGTTTAATTCGTAAATTATTTTTTGTTTATAAATATATCGGTTGGTTTTTTCCTAAAAAGTCAAATGAACACCGGTAAGGGTAAAATAAGGGAATGGTATAGTAGTTGTCACAATTCTACAACAGTAAATCTCCCAACGATTCAATCGACAATGCCATATTTCAAGTCAATTCATCTTTCTTTCCCTAAAAAATTATCTTCGGACTACAGAGGCATTTTTAAGACCTCCTTTGAATCAAACGATTTGTGAGAGGTGTTTTCTAGGATTCAAACTTAGGAGCCTTTTCTAATAGTCCTCTCAAACAAAGTATCAGAGTTCTCTGAAACCTATAAAATTTCTAAGGTATGGCTCAATATATAGATTTTATAGGAAAATTAGTAAAATGTTCAACATTTCGTAAAATTTCCTTTGAGTTTATGTTACTTACCAGGTTCTTCTTTTTCTTCCATATATTCAATTAGCATTTTATATATTTTCGTGTATTTTACAATTCTATCGAAATATTATGTTTTTTATATTATTTCGTTTCAAGGGAAGATGGAGGTAAAAGTATATATGTTCTCCATTTGGCACTAAATGGTGTGATGTTATTAAAATGGAGCGAGCTCACTCAAGATTCCCAAGTTCCCTTCACTTCTTTTAGCTCAAGTTGAAAATTTCAATTCAAGTTGGTATGTGCTAGTTGTACAGCATGAGCACAAGTGCACGAGGTACTATACTATACTACGGTCAATTGACAGCGAGTTGTATACAACTTCCACATGCATATCCTTTTGCATGCAAACGACGAATTTGCCAGCCTATAATCATTTGGATTCATCCAAGATTCATACACTATTCAACTTGTGAACCAAAAACTTCAAAAAAGAAAAAAGAGAGGAGAAATGCAATGTTGTGTAGTACTACTGTAAAGCATTTCTAAAACAGAAAATAAAAAAGGAGTCATTTTTTGGTCGTCTATCTGACATATATCTCGTGGTTATGCGATTGCAACTCAGCTGGTCGTCGCCTTCTCCTCCTTCGATTCCACCACCTTATGTTCTTCTCCGGCGACCCTGCCATTGCCGTTGCCATCGACACCTGCAGCTGCGTCCTCCCTGAACCGCGCGTAGATGTCCCCCGCGTAGAACTTCCGGGTCCGCCACGCGAGCGCCGCCATCACCACCGCGGCGGCCACCGTCACCGCCGTGATGACCAAGAACGAGTCTTTGTAGCACCTCACCCCGATGCACGTCAGCTCCTTCTTCCCCGCCGCCACGGCCACGGCTCCCTGCCGCCTCGCCTCCCGGTCGTACATGCGGCCAGCGACGCGGACGTTGAGGATGTACGACCCCACGGGGCACGCCAGGTTGCCGACGTTGTACAGCGTCGAGTAGTACTTGAGCCCGAACACCTCCGAGATGATGGCCAGGATCATCGGGTACGCCGCCCCGAAGCAGAACCCGATCAGCACCGACGCCGCGTACAGCGACCCCGGCACGCCGAACGCCACCAGGAGGTGCCCCGGCACGGTGAGGACCAGCACGCCGGCGACCAGCAGCGGCCGCGAGATGCCGTACCGCGACAGGAGCGCGTCCGACGCGAAGCCGGCGGACACGCGGCCGAGGTAGTTCCAGATGCTGATGAGCGACACGAAGGTGGCGATGCTGCGCTGCGGGTAGCCCAGCGACTCGCCGATCTGGCCCATGTTGTCGATCGCCGTCAGCGTCCCGCCCACGCCGAACACCGTCGCCGTGAACAGCAGCAGCATGTCCACGCTCACCAGCGCCTGTACGATCGTGTAGTCCTCGCCGCGCGGCGGCGGCCTCAGCGCGCGGAGCACCCTTTCCATCGGCGTCGCTGGCGACTCGACGGCCGCGGGAGATGGTTTCGTGGCCGCGGTCACCACGGACAGCGCCGGCGTGTCTGTCTCCTCTTCGGGCGTCTTCCTGAACAGCGCAGCCTCCTCGCGCAGGACAATGGCGAAGGGGGCGAGGAGAGCCGCGAACACGACGGCGGCGCTGATGGCGTACTCGGCGCGGGTGAACTTGAACCGCTTCTGGAGGACGATGACCACCAGGAGGTAGGCGGCGAGCGCGAGCGACACGTAGAGGAAGCCGCAGAACGCGCGGTACTCGCGGCGCGCCGCCGTTGGCGAGCGCGGGGTGCGTATGATCCGGATGGTGCCGAGGAATGCGAGGGAGATGGCGGCCGGGAGCCAGCCAACGAGCAGGATGAGCGGCTTGGTGTTGCCGCCGCCGCCGCCGTAGAAGGAGAGGTAGAGCTGCGTGAAGATGGCGCCGCTGAGGCCGACGAATCCCTTGAGCAAGCCGAGCATGACGCCGCGGCTCTCCGGGAAGTTCTTGACGCAGGTGACGAGCGCGCCGGTGTTGGCGAACGCCTGAGAGTTGGCGCCGACGGCGATGTAGAGGCAGACAAGCCAAAGAGGCGTATTCGCCCCGACGCGGCCGGTGACCGAGAGGTAGAGCATGAGGTATCCCCCGAGATTCATGGCTGCGCCGATGGCGAGGACGAACCATGGCGGCGTGACCTCGGCGATGAGGCCGGCGTGGATGCCGATGTTGGCGCCGACGTCCTTGAAGAAGCCGACGGTGTTGAGCTGCTCCTGAGTGTAGCCGAGCGTGGACTTGATGTCCTTGGAGTAGATGGCGAAGATGTAGGTGGCCCCGGCCGCCGACATGATGAGGAAAGATCCATACGCCATGAACCACCGCCCCCGCAGCACCTGCGCCGCGAAGGCCGCCGCCGCCGCACCCGCCATCGCCGCCGCCTCCTAGCTTTCTTGGGATCTTTACAGCGCGTTGGATTGAGCAAGTGAGGTCAGAATCAGCTGGGTACTCCTATCCTACTAGTACCTAGTTACTATGGTATGGTATGGTTGGTGAGCTCGCATTGCACACTTCATTGCTTGATCGGTTGAAGAAGATGCATGACATGTGACTCACTCCAGTCCACTTCACTGATTGACGAGTACACGGTTTCAGACTTTCTCATAATTTTGACAATTAAGGTTTGGCCGTCAAATGGGGAAGACATTGACCTTTGCTCAGCTTGAGCCAAAGTCTGATGATCCTATCCAAATCCACACTTCCCAAAATATGATTTTTATGATGGATAAGCATATGCAACTCTTCTGTCTGTCTTGCCCGTTGCCACTCTGCAAAAATGCAGAAAACTCACCGGTCTTATTCTGCTCCAATTCCGGGAATCAGAATTCGACACTTTTGTCAATCATGGGCATTGACATTTTAGATTATGCCAAAACTAAGTCCTTGTTTAGTTCAATTTTTTTTTTCAAAAACATCACATCGAATTTTTTGACACCTAAATAAAGCATTAAACATAGATGAACCAAAAAACTAATTGCACAGTTACGGAAGAAATCTTAAGACGAATCTTTTGAACCTAATTAGCCTATGATTAGCCATAAGTGCTACAGTAACCAACATATACTAATGACGGATTAATTAGGCTCAAAAGATTCATCTCGCGGTTTGTAGGCTAGCCGTGAAATTTGGTTTTTCATTCGTGTCCGAAACCCCTTCCGATATTCGGTCAAACATTTGACGTGACAGTTCTTCCAAAAAATTTTTTGCAAAATTTTTAGTTTGCAAAAACTAAAAGGCCTGTTTAGTTTGCAAAATTTTTTTGCAAAAACATCACATCAAGTTTTTAAACACATATTTGAAGTATTAAATGCAGTCTAATTACAAAACAAATTTCAGATTCCGCCTGGGAACCGCGAGACGAATCTTTTGAGTCTAATTAATCCGTCATTAGCACATGTTGGTTACTGTAGCACTTATGGCTAATCACGTTCTAATTAGGCTCAAAAGATTTGTCTCACGATTTTTCTCATAACTGTGTAATTAGTTTTAATGTTCATATATATTTAATGCTTTATTTAGATGTCCAAAGATTCGATGTAATGTTTTTAGAAAAAAAATTTTAGGAACTAAACAGGGCCTAAGAGAAAATATCCTACGAAGCAAAGCCTAGTATGGAACCAACTTGTCCAAGCTGGTAGCCTGGTAGGAGTGTAGGAGCAGAAAAGCAGCAACTAGTTGACAGTTTTTCTTGACTTTGGCAATGCTAGTCAGTACTTCATTAATTCAGAAAACATTTTAAAAATGTTAAGCACGTGGTGGTACTTTGTGGAAGTTTAGGCACTCTTTTAATCAAAGGATTTGTTGAGTAATTTTATAGAATGCAAATCCTATAAAAATATTTCCTATAAAGTCTCTTTGAAATAAAGGATTGGAGTTTTGCATATCCTACGAAGTTCCTAAGGAGCAGCTCACGCAATTAGATTTTGGAGCGAAGTTACCCACATCTTCAACCTTTTAGAAAATTTCCATTGAATCTATTTATATATCTAAAGATTTCATTTGTTTTACCTGCAGACTATTCAAACAATCGTTCCCATGTTTGGTAATTCTCTGTTTTATATTTATATTTATATCAAAATCATGTTTTGTTTTTGTTCACTTGCTTTTTCAGTCATACATTCCAGAGGAGCCATGAGCTATAACTTGAAAAAAAAATATTTATGTTTCTAACCAAAAAAAAAAGAAGAAGAGTGTGTTAAGTGGTGACTTGTCTTAGAGTGTTGTGTCAGATATGTACGTAAGGTCGGTCACAAGTTATGACTTGAAGTTTTAATAGATATGCATTAGACTCTCCCTTAAATAAACAAGTGATCCGTTGTAATCGTATGACGACTTAACATAGATGAAGGAATGACTATTTGTGACATTGCAAGTCGAGGGGTGTTGACACCCAGATACGATGTAATTATGTTGGATCATGGAGTAGCGTTTAGGAGCAAATATACATGGTAGACCCGGTGGTCGTAGGACTAGCCAAAAAAAATCCCAACTTAAGCCTATGCATATATATATAATAGAAATAGAAATAAAAGTAAAATATTATTTATTAGTACGTGTGAAATGCAATTTGATCAATTTTATATTTATATAATATATATTGTATATTATATTAGTGACGATTAAAATACTTGGACCACCGACGATAAAATTCCTACATACAACACCGATAGCGCCCAGAATGAACGTTATATCGTGTGCTTTCTTGTTTCGCTACCGATGGTGATTTTGGGAATTTAGTTCTATAACAGCTTGAAGCCAATATTTGAAAAGGAAAAGGGTGTTTTCAGTGGCTACAATACACTGGGAATCAAAAGAATGTAAGCTTTAGGCGACCATGTCCATCATTAGACGAAAATAAAACAAAATGCGGCCACTGTCAATGATAACTTAACCGATTGGTTGGGTAGAATGAGTGAAGAGGGGTTCACACGCATGCAATCTTGTAGACACGAAAGCATTATCTATCAAATAATGGTGAGAAATTGTACACGTACGAGTAAGCATACACCACTCAACTTTATCTAAAAGAGCACTTTATTTGCAGCATAAACAAGAAATCTGAAGTCAGCTTTGCTTTGCTATTGTCAGGGAGAAAATTCTTAATCCGTTGGCAGAAAATAAATGGGACGACGGGCCCTAACATGTTGTAGTCGAAGCTGGATGGGCCAATTACATAAGCCCAGCCCAAAGAGAGGCCCACCATAGTGGATAAACAAAGTACAGTGTACTATTATATATTAATATATAGGCCTTGCAGTCTATGATTATTTTTTTAAGGGAAAAGGCTATGTAGCCCTGTTTTTTTATAAAGCGAAGAGGGTTTACTGTCGGGGACATCAGCTTACAAATTAAAGCCCCCACCTAGCCCAATAAACCTTAGGGGTCAAGTCAGGCATAATCTCTATCTTTTTTTTCTCAAATTGTTGGGTTCTAGTATAGGACTTTTGGGTGGACCATTTCCATGCCTAGTCCAGGTTTTCTAAAAAGTTAACGATATCATATATTAAATTGCACAGGAAGAAATATTTATGTTTTTAATATGCATTTAAATATGGAAGAAATAACATGAAATATATTGTTTGAAACGATAATAGTAGGTATGAAATATATTTTGCATGCAGCATTTGTTAGTTGAAGGATAAATGGTTTGGGGGTACGTGCAGCATGGCGTGAAGACGTACTACTACGGCGTGGGGTTCGGTGCGCACGTTTTGGTTCACGACGCCGCCACGGCCGGGCCCCGACGCGCCCTTCCGCCGCGGCCAGACCTCCGACTCCAACGCCACCCTCACCCTCTTCGTCATGGGCGACCTCTCCTACGCCGACAAGCACGTACCCTTTCCACGACAACAACCGCTGGGACACCTGGGGCCGCTTCTCCGAGCGCAGCGTCGCCATGGATCTGGGTCACCGGCAACCACGAGATCGACTACGCGCCGGAGCTGGGCGGGCGAGACGAAGCCCTTCACCCACCGCTACCCGACGCCGTACGTACCTCGCCAGCGACTCGTCGGAGCCATTCTGGTACTCG
Source organism: Oryza brachyantha (assembly GCF_000231095.2). Classification (NCBI taxonomy): domain Eukaryota; kingdom Viridiplantae; phylum Streptophyta; class Magnoliopsida; order Poales; family Poaceae; genus Oryza; species Oryza brachyantha. Next base: position 16,680,393 of record NC_023174.2, on the reverse strand, counting down.
GTGAATTAAGCCGGCGTCGGCGCACATCATCGTGCTGTCCGCCTACTCGGCGTTCGCCAAGTACACGCCGCAGTGGAAATGGCTGGAGGCGGAGCTGGTGCACGTCTCAACTGGAGCGAGACGCCGTGCCTCATCTTGGCGTCGCACTCGCCGTGTATGGTACAACAGCAACAACTTCCACTACATGGAGGGGGAGTCCATGCGCGCGTGTCCAGTTCGAGAAGTTGGCCGTCGACGCCAGGGTGGACCTCGTCTTCTCCGGCCACGTCCACGCCTACGAGCGCAGCTTCATTCCGCGTCTCCAATTAACATATCAGGTACAACATCACCGACGGGCTGTGCACGCCGGTGAGCGACCGCCGCGCTCCCGTCTACCTCACCATCGGCGACGGCGGCAACATCGAGGGCCTCGCCGACGTACCCGCAGCCGGCCTACTCGGCGTTCCGGGAGGACATCAAGAACCGGACGCACGCCTACTACGCCTGGTACCGCAACGACGACGGCGCCAAGGTCGCCGGCGACACCGGCCGTCTGGTTCACCAACCGCTTCCACATGCCCAACCACGACGACTCCACCCTCATCAAGCGCCAGTGATTCCCACGCCATTACTTACTACAAACTCTTCGTCGTCGTCCTTGTCGCCGCACACTTCATGCCGGCCTAGAGGTGTACTACACGTACATGTGATGTCAATAATCTAGCTCCGCATGCACGATTTCAACCATGTCAATCAATCGCATGTTGTGTACCAATCAACGAGCTAGACAGTTTGATTTCTTCTTCTTCTTGCTGCTGTTGTTTTCTGAATAAAGAGACAGGATATATGGTCTCTGAATGTATACATCTGCAGTGTGCAGGCCAATCATCTTCTGCTGAAATCAATATATCTGCCAGTTTTACTAATCAGATTCGATTCTGTATGTGCTGCAATCTCGCAAACAGTGACGGATGCATCCATCCATCATTGTCGTGCGGAATATAATCCAGCCTTGGACTGAAAGAACAAAAGATCAATTAATCTTTTCGGCCTACTCGACTCACATGTATAGCCACCACTTATAAATCGACCACTGCCACTGCGAGCTGTTAATTTCTTTCTCCATCGCTAGCTGCTTTTTATCAGCTGAAAAGAACACGCCAGTTAGCTTTCAAGATGCCAACATCTTTGACGCTACAAATTAATTTATAACAATGGACTGGGAATTTCCGTACAAGCAGATGAACCGAGTTGAAATGAACGTGTGGTTGCAGTCTTACAGATGGATAGCTCAACAAAAAAGTAGGAAAATAAAAAAAACGATCTTGTGATTCGTTTCTAATCTTGGAGAGACATGAGTGTCGATGGAATATATCCTGTGTGCTTCAGCCAAAACGGTTGGTCGCACACTCTAGCAAGGCAGAATCGACACAGGCAATTCAGCACTGAACTGACATTATTGATGAACGAAGAAAGGTTAGCTAGCAATGAAGCTAGTGGCCATCGAGAGGTCATCGGCCGTCTCTTTCTCCTCTTCGTGCATCATGTGAACGCCTCATGACACCACCAGGTCAAGCAGGCCATGAACTTTTTATTATATATATATTGATTACAAGCTCCTATGCAAATCTCTGCTTTTGTTTAGTCGAGTCAAAGCTTGCCCGTCGTCGACGCCGATAGCCAGTGAGCTTGACATGCGACCTGCCATTGCCACTGCCAAATGTTATGGCTCCTATCCTAGCTAGTAGTAGATGATTATATAATAAGTGAAGGAAAAAGGAGCTGGCCTGCTCATTATTCAGATTTCAGAAAAGTGAAGATGAATGGGTGGTGAGTAAGCTTGTTCAGATTTCAGAAAGGGGAAGAGCAAAGGTGGTATTTTCAGCTCGAGTCGAGTCAACCCTGTGAATGATGGTGTCAGTTACGTTACTGGTAGTAACGGTTTTTACACAAAAAAATAAATAAATAAACAGGAGTAGGGCCTAAAAAGGTAGAGTCAGTGTAGCACATAAACGATGTATCAGCCAATCATTTTGGGGCAAAATTGTGGGCAAGTGGCGGCCAAATCGACCGAAAAGTGGCCGCATGAATCTGTGCAATCATACTGGCACAAGTTGTGAAAATGCGATCTCCTAGCTAGCTTTTTTTCAATACCACTACTAGATTGCGGTATGCATGCGCATCATACTGAATTCTACTAAAGAATCAAAGAGCTATTATTGTTGTTTTTGGTTGTGTTGAAGAGGTCTGAATGTTATAGATTGGTTAATTCTTAACATATCTTAAATCCCCAAATATAGATTGGTTAATTCTGAATCTCATCTGCAATGTATATATATGATAGCCTGTTCACATTTCATCATCGTTTCCGTATAAAAGACGGCTAACTAGATATTCACACACTGTATGCTGTGCTGTGGGTGTAGCCAAGATCGACAAAAAAAAAAATGTTGCGTTGGGCAGCAGTAAGGCCCCGTTTAGTTCCAGAAAATTTTCACCAACAACATCACATCAAATCTTTGGACACCTAAATAGAGTATTACACGTAGATAAAACAAGAAATTAATTATATAGTTATGTGAGAAATCGTGAGACGAATCTTTTGAGCCTAATTAGTACATGATTAGCCATAAGTGCTACAGTAACCTATATGTGCTAATGACAGATTAATTAGGCTCAAAAGATTCGTCTCGCGGTTTTCATGCCAGCTGTGAAATTCGATTTTTCATTTTTGTCCGAAAAACTCCTCTAATATCTGATTAAATATCTAATGTGACCTAAAAATTTTTATTTCATTGACTAGACACCCCCCTGCGACGAGAAGCATGAGTGCATGTAGCAGAAGTACCACAATTCCAATTGTGTAGTCTTGGGTTGACTGGCAATCCATCCCCCTTGTCAGCTTTCCGGGTGATTGGTGAGTCAAAATAGGCAGCAGCATGCACGCACGCCCATACAAATCAGAAGCCAATTAATGCCCACACAAAACCAGAATGTGATTTTTCTTTTTCAATTCATACGATGTGATCTGCTTGTCCTGTACTATATGCTGCGAATCGAAGAATGAAAACACTACTACCAGTAGTTGTTTCAAAGTCAACTTGCAGCTAAGTCCTTAAATCAATGTAAATCGATTGGTTATTAGATTAGGAGTTGCTAATGTTCGCATCTCCACGGTGGTACGTCTTCAACTAAACCATCCATTAATCTAATCCAAGTCTCAAGCACAATCCTTGGATATTCCCCACGCACAGATCATTCCTATAGATGGATTCACGCAACACATCTCTTCTTTGATCTCTTTTCTGTTTATAAAGAGGCCTCTGCTCTGTCCAAACAGAGACAGAGACAGAGCAGAGTGATAGAGGAGCATGGCGTTCGGGGTGGCTGCTCGCCTCGCCCTTCTCTTCGCCTTGGCGACGTGCGCCGTCGCCGGGGTGACGAGCGAGTACCGGCGCAAGCTGGAGGCCACGGTGGACATGCCGCTCGACGCCGACGTCTTCCGCGTGCCGTCGGGATACAATGCTCCGCAGCAGGTCAGCTAGCTAGTCGGTCTCCGGGCATCGCCGGCGACCAAGCATCTCATTCTCATCGTACATGGCGTGGCGTTGATCAGGTGCACATCACGCTGGGGGACCAGACGGGGACGGCGATGACGGTGTCGTGGGTGACGGCCAACGAGGAGGGCAGCAGCACGGTGAGGTACGGCAGGTCGGCGGAGAAGCTGGAGCAGGCGGCGGAGGGCAGGCACGCCCGGTACGACTACTTCAACTACACCTCCGGGTTCATCCACCACTGCACCCTCACGGGGCTGAGCCACGCCACCAAGTACTACTACGCCATGGGCTTCGGCCACACCGTCCGCACCTTCTCCTTCACCACCCCTCCGCTGCCCGCCCCCGACGCCCCCTTCAAGTTCGGCCTCATCGGTAACCACCCTTTGCATTGCACTCCCAAGTCGCTGCAAGTTGGCCTGCGGTACCAATCAAGATTGGCTCTGCCGTGTTGACTACGCGCATGAACAGAGCCATTTTCGTCAATTTTTGGTACACACGCTTCATACGACGTAGAGTACTGTGCATGGCTGGAATTGATGGGCCACTTGCACCCTCACGATCAAATCCGAATTTTCTGTGCACATGAGTAGTACTACGTAGAATTAATATATACAGTTTAGTAGTCATAAATGGAAGCATAAATGAATGGATGAAAGTAAGCTGGAATGAATGCAGGTGACCTCGGGCAGACGTTCGACTCGAACAGCACGCTGGCGCACTACGAGGCGAACGGCGGCGACGCCGTGCTCTTCCTCGGCGACCTGTCCTACGCCGACAACTACCCTCTCCACGACAACAGGCGGTGGGACAGCTGGGCGCGGTTCGTGGAGCGGAGCGTGGCGTACCAGCCGTGGATATGGACGGCCGGCAACCACGAGCTGGACTTCGAGCCGTCGCTGGGGGAGACGGTGCCCTTCAAGCCCTTCGTCCACCGCTACCCGACGCCGTACCGCGCCGCCGGCAGCACGGAGCCCTTCTGGTACTCCGTCAAGGTCGCGTCGGCGCACGTCATCGTGCTCGCCTCCTACTCGGCCTACGGCAAGTACACGCCGCAGTGGGCGTGGCTGCAGCAGGAGCTCACCAAGCGCGTCGACCGGAAGGTGACGCCGTGGCTCATCGTGCTCATGCACTCGCCGTGGTACAACAGCAACAACTACCACTACATGGAGGGGGAGACGATGCGCGTGCAGTTCGAGCGGTGGCTCGTGGACGCCAAGGTCGACCTGGTGCTCGCCGGCCACGTCCACTCGTACGAGCGCAGCCGCCGCTTCTCCAACATCGAGTACAACATCGTGAACGGCAAGGCGACGCCGGCGCCCAACAGGGACGCGCCGGTGTACATCACCATCGGCGACGGCGGCAACATCGAGGGCATCGCCAACAACTTCACGGCGCCGCAGCCGGCATACTCGGCGTTCCGGGAGGCCAGCTTCGGGCACGCAACGCTGGAGATCAAGAACAGGACGCACGCCTACTACGCGTGGCACCGCAACCACGACGGTGCCAAGGCCGTCGCCGACGCCGTCTGGTTCACCAACCGCTACTGGATGCCCACCGACGACGACCACGTGTGATTTGCTTTGCTTTGCTACCAGGAGTATCAACTACTTCAATATCAATAAATATATTTGCCATTTATTTCTTTTACCTTTCAACAGTAATACAGTGCAATAATAAATACTCCTACGTATCTTTGTCCACATATGTAGTGTGTAGTACCCAACAGTGCATTTGGATTTGGGCCGGGGAATTGCCATGGGTGGGAATGGAGGACGTTCTCTGTTTTGAGTTTTTATGGGGGTTTGACATATGTCACGTAAGCAAAAATGATATGGACGTAAGCAAAAATAATTATGCGGCATAGAAATTATGATGAGAAAGGGGGTTAGGTTCATATATGATTATCTACAGCACTATAGAATGACATATGGGCCAAATAGTATATAAGATTCATATGTCAGTGAGTAGTACTATAGAGGATTTGGACTCGGTTAGATTTCATAGAGATGAAGCCCGATGTACGTAGTTACTGTTATAATGAAACAAGATTGAAACATCCACCGAGAGTCATTCGGTTTATCTCCACATATTTAATCTAACTCATATCGGTCATTTTGATTCAATCTTTAATTAAGTGATGTGTTAGTTTATGAACCGTGAAGTTAAATTTTGCATCGAGATAACTTGTTTCATTTATCCGCTCAAATATGTCATGACATGATACTTTTAAAAACCGCACAATAAAACAGAATAACCTAACAAATTATGTTTATTAATTTCTTTATTTCTTTAGTTGGTTTGGGAGTTTACAATGGATGGAGATTCCAATAGGCTGCTAGGCTACTACGTACTCCCGCTCCCTAAAACATAGCTACCTTACATATGAATGGGACACCATCTAGTCCAACGAATATGAATGGAGAGAAATGTACAATTCAATTACAGAGAACTATGTACTCTAAGGAGTGATCTTCGTTAAATCTGTTTAAGTCTGGCTTGGCTAGACTCGATAATGCACCAGGCCAGTGTCAGTGTCAGGCCTAGATATCGAAGCATAAAATAGTAAAATGTATAGAAAAGCTCGAGAAAGCTAAAAAAACCTAGGGTCAGGCCGGGCTCAGGCTTTGTTTTTTCCGTGAATTGTCATATTCATCTCTGGTTTTTTTGTTGGACTTTTTTTAGGCTCGGCTCAAAGCCTGGTCCTACATGGGGTTTGAACATGCTTAATCTTCGTGGATCCCTTTTCTTCCCGAGAAATTGATGGCATTATTAAGGAACTTCACTTAGACAAAGAATCAGTTCGTGATGATTTACAGGCTTTTCTTCGAGCGTTGTTGGAATGCTATGGCCCTACACTTCTATAGGATGTTTGCTTATTTTCATGGTGGAAGTGTGGATCCCCCCACCCCCACGCTAAATTACTCCTTTAACACTTTAGTACACAAGGACACCTCTCCAATCTTTCATAATGATCACAAGCCAATCTCTCTAATGAATAGTTCTGTCAAAATTCTTTCAAAGGCTTTGGCCGACAAAGTTCAGTTACTCATGGCTGAAATTATCCACCAGAATCAGTATGGGTTCACAAAGTTCAGTTACTCATGTTGATAATGACACATCTATAGTAACTTCTTCGATCGAAAAATATAGATGATCGTTTTGGCCAGCTTTTGCTGCTATGCTTTTGGGTTGTAAAACCGGTAATCCCGATATACTCTGTGTGTTTCGAACCAGCTTTAATAAGCAGGGCTACGGCCTTTCTTACAAAATATATATATATATATATATATATATATATATATATATATATATATATATATATATATATATATATATATATATATATATTATACATACTGGACTAGCATGTGTATATAAGTGCTTACGTTTATACTGTTTAACTAATTCGCTATAATCCTGTGATCCAAACAACAAGAATCGTAACAAGATTTTTACTATTCTTTTGCTTTGTATGACTGAATTCATTTTCCACTTTTACCCTCCACGGCTCTACCATATTTCTCATTCTTGTGCCTTTACTTTTTTTTTCCTTCATCCGAACAAAGCCTTAATTAATCTTACTCCACCGCAATTTCAAAGTAAGTGTATTGTATTTTATTGATGAGAAAAAAGAAATATCTTTATTGTTTAGTAAAGTAGAAAAAAATAGAATTACAACCGTATAAATTTATCAAGATACCATCTTACAAGTTGTTATATCATATAAGAGCTGGAGAGAAAAATAAAAGATTAAAACACATCCAGATGTTCTTTCAGATTTTTTAAATAACATTTCTCCATTTATAACCAGATTAATATAGGTGTCGATGAACCAATCCTTGTAATCGAGATACGCGGGAATTGGTTGATGATCGATGCGGAATGCGCGCGTTTAATGGTTCGAAGAGAGATAGAAGAAGGAGCGCGTGAGCCGGAAATGGCGCGAGAATGCAGCATGCGTGACCCATGAGCTGCGCTATTTATTCGATTCGGTTCGCGCGCTTCTTGTTGACAGATCCAAACCACTCCATTACCAACAATGGCGGCGGTCGCCGTGGTGACGTTGTTACTCCTCCTGGCCGTCGCATCGGTCGCGCGGGGAGGCGTCACGAGCACGTACCGGAGGAGGCTGCAGGCGCTGCCGGACATGCCGCTCGACGCCGACGTGTTCCGGCCACCGGCGGGATTCAACGCGCCGGAGCAGGTGCACATAACGCTGGGCGACCTCACCGGCCTCGCCATGACCGTGTCCTGGGTGACGCCCAAGCTGCCCGACACCAACGTCGTCCGCTACGGCCTCCGCCCCGACAACCTCACCCGCACGGCCAATGGCGGCTTCCGCCGCTACTCCTACGGCCGCAAGTACCGCTCGGGGTTCATCTACCACGCCACCCTCACCGGCCTCGAGCACGCCACCAAGTACCACTACGCCGTCGGCTCCGGCACCACCGCCAGGGCCTTCTCCTTCACCACGCCGCCCAAGCCCGGCCCCGACGTGCCCTACAAGTTCGGCCTCATCGGCGACCTCGGCCAGACCTTCCACTCCAACGACACGCTCACCCACTACGAGGCCTCCGGCGCCGACGCCGTCCTCTTCATCGGCGACCTCTCCTACGCCGACAACCACCCGGACCACGACAACAACCGGTGGGACACGTGGGCCCGCTTCGTCGAGCGCAGCGTCGCGTACCAGCCGTGGATCTGGACCACCGGCAACCACGAGCTCGACTTCGCGCCGGAGCTGGGCGAGACGATGCCGTTCAAGCCATTCACCAACCGCTACCCGACGCCGTTCAAGGCGTCCGGGAGCACGCGGCCGCTCTGGTACTCCGTCAGGATGGCGTCGGCGCACGTCATCGTGCTGGCCTCCTACGCCGCCTACGGCAAGTACACGCCGCAGTGGACGTGGCTGCAGGGCGAGCTGAAGCGCGTCGACCGGAAGGTGACGCCATGGCTGCTCGTCTGCGTGCACTCGCCGTGGTACAACAGCAACGGCTACCACTACATGGAGGGCGAGTCGATGCGGGTGGAGTTCGAGCGGTGGCTCGTCGACGCCAAGGCCGACGTGGTGCTCGCCGGACACGTCCACTCGTACGAGCGCACGCACCGCGTCTCCAACGTCGCCTACGACATCGCCAACGGCATGGCCACGCCGGTCTTCAACCGCTCGGCGCCGGTGTACATCAACATCGGCGACGGCGGCAACATCGAGGGGCTCGCCGACAACTTCCGGTGGCCGCAGCCGGAGTACTCGGCGTTCCGGGAGGCGAGCTTCGGGCACGCCACGCTGCAGATCATGAACCGGACGCACGCCTACTACGAGTGGCACCGCAACAGCGACGGCGTCAAGGTCGTCGCCGACCATGCCTGGTTCACCAACCGATACTGGATGCCCACAGACACCAACTAGCTCTTCTTCTTCTTCTTCTTCTTCTTCTTCTTCTTCTTCAAACTTTAATTCTACCTAGGAAGGAATATTAATTTGTTCATGCAGGTTATGAACAGCAAAACCATATGTTTGACGGCTTAGCGTAACAATTATTAATGGAGTAATAATCAAGATCATTCTGTTCTGTTCGGAGTTTGCTACGACTAAACTTTTTTGGTTTTCACCATCTTATCTCCATCATTATATCTTCGCCTGAAGCCCCGAAATAATATTTGAAACTGTTTCTCCAGAAATATTCAGAAACTGAAGTTAGAAAGAAGTTCATACTACTACTATGAAATCTGAATGAACAATTCATATTTGCGACAGCGCATCAGAAATTTGTTCACTGAATGGGCAAGAATGAATGATCTATGTATTTGGCACATGAAAATTTGCAGATCGAGCATCAGGAATAATGGAATATTGAGATCAAGTTGATTGCATACATTGCAAATACGGTAGTATAATATTTATCTTAGCAAAGGCTTGATATGCTATCCTGCCCCTTTGCATACAATTTGGCCATTGCCCCTTTCATAAGTATGTCTTGACGACGACTCCTATGGATGCATGGTCTTTCTCTCTTTTGTATTTTGAGTTTTACTCTCATCCTTCCTTTCGTACCTCGAGATATTGATACCTCGCGGTACCAAATCATTTCTAATCGTTGGATCCAATAATACACATCCTACTTAACTAGATTTAATGGTGAGAAACGATTTGGTACCTTAAGGTACCGGTACCTCGAGATATGCGAGTTTTATTTTCATCACCCCCTTACTATTTTTTCGGTTGTTTTTGAAGCATTTTTGTCGCCTTCAACTACGTAGTTGTTTTTTAGTTTAGGAGTAGTTGTTTAGTTTTGGAGTAGTTGTTTTTTAGTTTTGGAGTAGGACTATGAGAACGCGATCCAGCTAGTAGGTTTTTTTTTACCGTTCTTCAAAAGTATATTAATGTATTAAATTTTTAGTATCTCAAGATATCACACTTTTTACACTAAAAAATGTGATATCTTAGATACTTTTAAGCTTCGTACGTAGGTATCTAGTACCAATGGGTACTTACCGGTACTACTATCCACGAGTACTAATAGATGGGGGTGTATTACTATGATATACATGAAACCATCTTGTACAAACCAACGTAATGAAATCCACGTGAGCCCATGGCCCTAACAAATTCGGTCATCACTGTCACTCTCCACCATAAGCACCCTCTTTGTTGTAGATCCTCGTCTCCTCCAGCTCAGTGGAACCAAATTAAGCCACGCTTGGCTTGAGCTTCCAGGCATCTTGCAGTGACGCACTCAAAACTGGAACCAACTGCTCTTCACCTCCCGTTGGAGCAACGTATTAGATATTTACCTAAACCTATGAATCCTTGGATGGATCTTACATTAGCTCCAAGATGCTAGCCCCATTCCCATGTTCACTAGAATGGTCTAAAATTACAACATTATTTAGAGAAAAGGAATAAATACTATACCGTTTTAACTAAGCTGGGTCCAAATTACAATGATGAAAGCTGATTAATAGTAGTTGTATACCAAACACAATGCTATATCAATTCAACATATATGTCTAAAACTCACCGTAAACAAAATAGAACCATATATATGAAATAGAAAATCAACTCGTTCTATGACACAGGGAACAAATCTTTGCATGTCAAATCAAATTCAACTACAGAATCATTTTTGTGTGAGGAAATTCATAACTTTTATTTTCAGACACTACTAACATTAACGTAGGTAAACAAAATAGTCAGTCTTTATTACTATGGGTGATATAGTCTATTTATAAACGAAACATAATTTATATGTAAAAAATTATGTGTATTTTTATTGATCTAAAAGCTAAGACTAACAAAACTTCAGTAAATAGATTTAAAAATTAACTCTAAATTTAAGGTTAAAAATTTAAATTTTAACTTACACGTATAAAAAGAAGTAAAATGATAGAATTTTTAGACGCGGTTCCACAAGTGATGACACGTCAGGCAGTTAACACGAATTGGATTCTTTATAAGAAAAGAACCTAGAAAAGGATGAAAAAAATAATGAAAAAAAGAGAAGGAAAAGGTGCCCGAAGGAAAATAAAAGAGAAGGCGAATAGCCGACCGACCGAGCGGCCTTCGCCCCTCCCCCCTTTCTTCTTCTTCGTCGTCGTCTTCGTCTCCTTGAGGCTCGGGCTCATCACCAATCAACGCGCCATGACGAGCTCCTCCTCTCCTCCCATAAAGGTACCTGCGCTCTCTCCCCGAATCCCTCGGATTTTCGCTGCGAGGAGGCAAGTTTTGGCTAAATTTCCCCCCTTTTGTGTTTTTTTTCCGTCCGCGTGCGCAGGCGCTGAGCAAGATCGCTTGCAATCGGCTGCAGAAGGAGCTCGCCGAGTGGCAGTTCAGCGCCCCTACCGGGTTCAACTACAAGGTCTCCGATAACCTCCAAAGGTGCCGCCTTTTCTGCCCATATCCCCGCGATTGCTGTCGTTCTGTTGTCTTCTACTAGTTGATTTTTTTTGCTGTTGTGGATGAACCGCGCGATCCGATCCCCATCTTATCTTATGAATAGGTTTACGATCGATTGATTGTTTTTGTTTTCTTCACCGTGTATGTTGTTGATTTTGGGACTTTTGGGGGTTTTATCAGTATTTCTATCCTTGGAAATGCATTTGTGCGATTTTCATAATAGGAGAAATTTGTGTGGCGAGTAAACAGGTGGGTAATCGAGGTGACCGGAGCGGCGGGCACGCTGTACGCCGGCGAGACGTACCAGCTGCAGGCCGACTTCCCCGAGCATTATCCCATGGAGGCGCCTCAGGTGAGGTTTTCACTTTTCACAAGAGATAACGTCCTCATACAAAAGACTGCACCTTTTATATTCCCTTAGTTTCTCTTCTCATCTAATCCTTGCGTTTGATTTGGTTGCGAAATAATCTGGCTCTCTCATTGCAGGTCATTTTTCTCAATCCGGCCCCGATGCATCCACACATTTACAGCAACGGGCACATCTGTTTAGGTAAAGTTGTTCCTTATCATCTAAAAAGTGTTGTTCCTTATGTCTGCCTCTTCTCTCTAGGAGAATATTTGTTTATGCCTCGATGTTGATTAATTGCATGGTGTATGAGAATGTTCTTTGCCTAACCTAATGTTCTATCTAGCTGTCAGTTAGGTGCTAAGATTCCATCTGTTAGCGGCAAGCCACCACCTTTGCCAAGTGTGCTTTTCCAGTTCTTACAGGAGCTGTACAACTGAGATGCTCCGGCTCACCTTTTCATTCTATTTTTCTTCCACTCTATTACTAGTCAATCTTGATGGGATCACAAAATTCATGTGCTGTAAATAGTTTTTCTTGATTCTTGCTAAGTTTTTTTTATTACCTAGATATTAGTTTTTTTTTGTCTTGTTATCTCGCTATTAATATAGCTATCACCAGGACTGAATCCTGAATGATAAAACCTTTGCTTCTTTTATTGTCCTCAATCCTCCTTCTACCCCCAAAACTAGATCTATAAGCCTCCCCTTTTGGTTCCTTTTTGAGTGGGATACTGTTGTTTCTTGGGTAACTCGCAGTAAGTATTTCATGTTTAAATGCCATCCTGCGTAGTGATCACACAGGGTTGCAGTGGTACTTGATGTTTATTTTCATTTGTGATGCACATACAGAAACAAGATTTATACTTTTATCTGTTATTTCTTTTGCCAGATATATATTTCTTTGGCTGTAATTTAGAGTGCCAAAGTTGATAAAATGTAATACTAATGGGAAGTAAAACATTACTTACCTTGCCCTATTGAATGAAGTACTATAAAGTGGTATGGTTAGAGCTTGGATTACAAATTTCTATGTAAAAATGAGTAGAATAGCCTGTGTGATAAGGGTTAAATTGAGGAGTTGGAATGCATGCTAGTTAGGTTTGTGTCTGGGTGGTCCAGGGTGTTTTCTTAAACCTTGTGGAAAGTTCATGACGACTAGGTATCCTAGACATACTAGATAGTATGCTTCTATTCATTTTTTAAACTATTCTATGGATATAATGCTACCTCTCATGTTTCAAATATAAACTTGCTGTTTCCACTTTATTAAATACCTGCAAATGCATTGTGACAATAAATGGTTATAGTTTCACAGCTTATGAAGTGAAACACTTGATGTATCTATGCAGAAAAGGTTGTTCTTTTGCATTACCCTTCACATTTTAAGATATGGTATGCATCTGGTCTCTTGTGTTTGCTGGATGCATACAATATGTGAAATGGTCAAATCATAACAAGCTAAGACAAATAATATATCTGTAGAGTTAGATGTTGGCCACTAAACTATTGTCAGTAAACTTGTCTACCTGTACGCACTACATAGTAGATCCTACTGCAAATCGTCCTATGTTGAATGTGAGACTTTACATTTATAGTCTGATCTTATAAAAAATGAACTCATATCGCTAAAACTTAGACTAATACAAGCACATGGAACCCCTAAATCCAAACCCCGTTATCATGATTTGTTGATAATAAAGGCAGCGTTGAGACTTGCTCTCTCATTCGGTCAATTCCCATAGTCGCGGTCATAGTGTTGCATCAGTCATTTTAACTGCATCCTGACATGGTTCGTTCCTGCTATACTTCCTTCAAAAAGTAAAACAAAAACAAAAGAAATTAAACTCACCCCATCTAGACATCCAGTACTAAAACCCTTTGTTCTTACCACTGAATACAGTTCAATTATTTGGTAACTATCAGTGGTTACTATCCCAAATAATTTAATTTCATGTCTCTGCTGGTCCCCATCATACCATTGCTGTCCGCAGCTAGTTGGTGAGCAGCAATTCCTTGTGGTAAAGAGGGTTCTTTAAGGAACCCTGCTTCCGAGTCGCTCCTTTTCCTTTTCACGAGAACAAGTGCTTCACTACTGTAGCTAGTACTGCCTGAGAAGTGAGACCTTACAAACACATCACATCTCAACTCATACTAAGTGACCATTGGTTCTCAAATACTGTGATCATGACTAGTTCTGTACTCTTGCCACTTGATTATTGAGTCATTCTTGCCACTTTATCATTGAGTCATTGTGGTTTCCTAAGAAAACCAGTAGATGTGATTTTAATCATAATACCCAGGTAACTTTTTGATTAGTTGTGATTGTAATATATTAAGGATATTTACGTTGTTATGGCTTCAGCTACTACCTCTGTTCTTAGGTGTCATTTTCGGATTTTGATTTTATTCTTAAATAGATGACAGTTAAGACTTTCTGGGGAATATGTTCCAATATTACCCCTATAAAAGCTATAATCAGAAGAGCTATATGGTGTAATATGTGGTCGTAACATATGGCCAGACTTTTGGTGAATTGAAAGAAGTGTTTGGTGTCATCTAACAAAGAAAATCTAAGGAAGCCAAAATGTTTTGATCGGATATTTGCATGACCAATTGTCGCTTGTGTCCATGCACTTCAGCCTGGTGTTCACGCTAGTCGAGGCCAATGCCCTTGTTGGTCACTGGATCAGAGTGCATGAGCATTAAGTAGTACTACTAACGAGGGGTGAATCTGTCTATATTCCTCAGCACTCAGCAGTTAAATTGTGTTTTCCGTGCCAATTTTAGAGCCTCATCCTTTGGTGAGGGGAGGTAGTAATATTTAATTTGTGTCTGCTCATATGCTTTCATGTTTTAAGTTATATAAAATATAGCACAATTAGCATCTTGAATCTATTGCTTCCATTTTTTTTATTAGTGTGGATGAACCAAAGGTGTTGTTAATTTAGGAGCAGCTTCACTGCACATTTCATGAGTATTTAAGTACTGTATTCAAGTAACTTTGGTCACTGTTCGAAAATATAGTGCAGCGGAAAATCATTCTTTCAGCAAGATCAATTAGTTTCTGACTCTCCTTAGGTTAGCAAGCGTCATCTTAATCTCCGACTACTGACTTCATGTTTTAGCATTTGACCTGTCTTGTTTTTTGTTTTTTTTTTTATGTTCCACTTTTCTTTCTCATCAGAAACAGTACTTCTGGTCCTTGTAATGTTGATTTCTGTGACTATGAACCAAAAGAGAGAGATGGGATACCATTTTTATGCACGATGTATGTGCTGTAATGTTCACCAGCAATAACAGCTTGCTGCTGGTTTATCTATCTGCAGATATACTGTATGATTCTTGGTCACCAGCAATGACTCTGAGTTCGGTCTGCATCAGCATATTGTCGATGCTGTCAAGTTCGCCAGCAAAGGTTAAACATAACACCTTCACATCTCCTTTCACTTACGAAGAGCACCTTAAAAAGGTAACTTACTTTCTGATTTGGTGTTTGCAGCAACGCCCGGCAGACAATGACCGCTATGTTAGGAATTGCCGCAATGGGAGGTCACCGAAGGAGACCAGATGGTGGTTCCATGACGACAAAGTGTAAGAGTAACTGGTTGGCACTTGTGGGCATCCATAGAGGCCTTGCTCACCAGCCAGCAATCGTTATACCATGAAATCTCTTCCAAGGGGGAGATGAGATGAATTTAGGCTTACTTTTAAGCAACCCTCTATTGGATCACCAAGCTTTAATTGCTGGGATGATGATTTGTAGATGAGTTGCACACATGTTGAATCGTGAATATAATATTACCCGTCAGTGATTATACAAAATAAGCAAGTTTACGGTGCTGATTCTCTGATACGGTCGAGCACAAAAGAACACCATATATTCAACTATGGTGATCTGCTAACGTTGTGTTGCTACATGTCTTCATATAAATTTTCTGAAATCATAGTGGTGCTAGTGTCTCCTGGTTTTGGTAGACTAGTCTTCAAATCTGACGACCTGTTTGGGCGTCATCCTTTAGCCTTTTTAATGACATATTTACAAACTAAAAATAATTTATGAATAAAACTTTTATATACATATTCATAGCAATCGAAAAGCTAATGCTAAAAAATTAACTGCGATGAAAAAAACCTTAAAATAAATTTTAAATTTAAGTAAAAGTGAAAAGATAGGGGTGGAAATCCTCAAACTGAAGTTTGGTGGGAAATTTTAGCCCTCTTATTTTATCTTTTCGCTTATATTTATAAGCTAAAATGTAAATTTTTAATCTTAAATTTAGAGTTAATTTTAAGATTATCATTGTAGGTTATTTTCTGCCTTGGCTTTGCAAATAATATATATATATATATGAAAATTAGATACTACTGCCCTGAGTATTTATAAAACATTTTTGTTTTGTTTGTAAACGTACCGTTTCCTTTATTCCTCTAGTAAGCCAAAAATGGGCGCACGGGTTTTTCAAGTTCCTGCTTCAAGCTATAAGTGGACAAATTGAGGGCGTTGATTGAGGAATTTTTCCTTTACATGCAAGATTTATTCTTAGTTGATTGAATCTATACCGCTATAATTTCACGGTTTTGATTAATGCCATTACCGTTGACATATTTGAAACCATACTATTATAATGGGAAATTGCTATATTAATCCTGTTTTCCAGCTAGCTAACAAAATAACCTTACTTTTTACTTTGCTTATTTAATCCTCATTTCTAAAAACGATAGTTAAGGTGTTCTGTTTTATACGTGTGTTGACTCTAATTAGAGACGCTGACTAGAAGAAATACAAACAGAAAATTAATTAGTCTAGAGTCAGCTTGAGAGACTGTACTTTGTATGAGTAGTTTTTTTTTTCTATTGATGTGGCCTGAGATAGAGCAAAATAATAGGGTCTACCGTTGAACATGCCCGGATGTCCTTGCCCATTTGATCATGCTTTATTATGTTAACTGAGGTAGGACTTGTTTATTTGTGAATATGTGTACAAAATTAAAAAGTTTGAAATATATATGAGGAAAAAATATATAGTTTGATTTTTCTATAGAAAAACAAAACAATCACCTCCATTTTTCCATGTTGAAAAATCCAAGTCAAACACACTGATTTTCTTTAGCAAAGTCTTGAGGCGCCAACGGCATTGGAAGTTGGAGTAGGAAAGGGAAAGAAGCGAGCCACAACAATGGGGACGGCAGGCGAGGTACGGCACTGGAATGCTGACGTCAACGGCATCTCCCTCCACGTCGCCGACCAGGGCCCCGCCGACGGCCCCGCGGTGCTCCTCATCCATGGCTTCCCGGAGCTCTGGCTCTCGTGGCGCCACCAGATGGCCGCGCTCGCCGCCCGCGGCTTCCGCGCCCTGGCACCTGACCTCCGCGGCTACGGCGACTCCACCGCCCCCGACGACCCCGCCGCCTACACCATCTTCCACATCGTCGGAGACGTCGTCGCGGTCCTCGACCACCTCGGCCTCCCCGAGGTGCTGGTGGTGGGGCACGACTTGGGCGCTCAGGTGGCGTGGCAACTCTGCCTGTTCCGGCCGGACATGGTGCGCGCCGTCGTCACCATCGGGGTTCCCTTCTTCCCCCGGGGGCCTCATCCTCCCTCGGACGCATTTGCAGCGCGAGATGGCCTATACATCATGCAGTTCCAGGTCTTCTCTTCATGTCTTATACTTTTACAATCTCCTCTTACGTTTTACATACATGAATCGCAAATCAAGGATGCTTGCCTTGTGAAATGGACATATGTAATGGAAAGAGACCATCTATATAGTCTGAAGATGATAAAGATTCGATTTTGAGGGTGGCATGCTGTAACTCTCTAATTGTTTGTAATGAAATACAATGAGCGCACCAATCCTTGTAGGATGGATGACCGCGAATCTTAGCGATAGAGGGTTGATTTGATTCTTCATAAACACTTGCTCAGACTCGTTGAAACTTCAGCTTTTATGAGTTACAGTTTAAGCCTGAAAGTGCGATACATGCAGATGGATTGTTGAAATGGAATGCTAGAACAATACCTATTCCTTCCTTCCTACCCTTGACCCCCTGTAACTCTCTTCAAGATTGTGAAGGTCCTAAGTTTGGATGTTCAGGCTGGCATGAAAGCCCTCCATAGTTCTTTTTAAAAGAGGCTTGAAACTGTGTATAGTCTATCTTCTCCTTGATACACAAATGGCATGCTATCTTGTGTCTCATCCACATAGCAGGATCAAATATTTCAATAATTGTGATGTCAACCGTAATTTGGTCTTACTAAAGGAGATTTGCATTCTTCATGTCCATGTTGACATTACAAATTAGCTTCTAGTATTAGCAGTAGCAATCACCCGCACTGTACATGTTCAAAGTGGATCACCATAATTCAAAGCTGTTGTTTGCAGGAACCAGGGAGAGCTGAAAGGGCATTTGCTCGTTATGATGTTGCAACTGTCCTGAAAAAGTTCTACTCCATCGAAATCGACGACCTCACTGCTCCTCCTGGGGTGGAGATCATAGACTTCCTTGAGGCACGTTCATCGCCGCTTCCATGGATTACTGAAGAAGAACTTGGCCAGTATGCTGAAAAGTTTCAGAAGTCTGGGTTCACAGGACCCATCAACTACTACCGCGTGATGGACACGTAAAATTTCCAGCCATTCGTTGTGTCTGTGCGTTCTATTTCATTTAGCTCCACAGTAATATATGTCAAATGCAGGAACTGGAGACTTACTGCACCCTGGCAAAACGCAAAAATTATGGTGCCTGCAAAGTTCATCTGTGGTGATAAGGACATGGGTCTCAAGTCCTTTGGAACTGAGCACTTTATCAAGAGCGGCGCTTTCAAGTCATTTGTTCCAAATCTTGAGGTCGTCACCATTGAAGGTCACCATTTCCTCCAGCAAGAGCAGGCCGAGAGAGTAAATTCAGAGATACTGTCCTACTTGGACAGGTTTACTGGTGAGAAGGCATGAACAGGATGGTCACTCAAACCGTGCACCAGAAAATAAACAGTATACTACTGTAGAATGCTTTGAGATTTCTGGAATCTTGCTTCTTTTTTCCAAAATGGTTGAGCTCATATAGCTCCTGTATTTGAAATGTGAAAGTCAACCATTTGTTACCTTAAATAAACAAATATACGAGCAGTTGTTAAGCCCCATAGTATTTTACAAGCTCCATGTTTCGTTTTGTTCTTAACAAAAATCTGCTCCAAGTGAGTTCTCCATGGTAGAACAGAAAACATGTAACTTACGTGTGAAGAAAACATGTAGCTTTTCCGGGGGTCGTTGCTTCGTTTTTTCAACAAAAGAGTCAAAAGACATATTTTCAAACAAAAAAGTAATTTGTGCACAAAACTTTTATATACGTATTTTTAGCGATCTAAAAACAAATGCTAAAAAATAAATTACGATGAAAAAACCTCAAAATTAACTCTAAATTTATAGTTAAAAAGTTAAATTTTAACTTATAAATATAAACAAAAGAGAAAAGAAAAGAGCGTCCGTTTGCCATGTGATTACATATTTACACAAGATGCAACTTGGGCAGACAAGTTTTAAACCGAAATACGGCTGAAGGATTAGTTGTAAATATTTACTCGAAAACACATTCTTTTTAGCGCAAAATACAAGGACGAAGGTATTATATCTTCTTATGGATCAAGGACCGTCCAGGCAACGTTGTGCGGTTCAGATCAAGCGACAACATACCTAAACTTGTCACGTAGTCAGTTGTTTTTCCTTTCCCCGATGGCGGCGGAGCGCCGGCGATCGGGGCGGCCCCGTCGGAGGTGCTGGCCGGCGATGGTCCTCGCCGGCGAATGGCTCCTCCGCGAGAACCTTCTCTTCTCAAAGTTACATCTGAGGTTAGT
The DNA here is from genome assembly GCF_000231095.2 of Oryza brachyantha. Lineage (NCBI taxonomy): Eukaryota > Viridiplantae > Streptophyta > Magnoliopsida > Poales > Poaceae > Oryza > Oryza brachyantha. Next base: position 16,660,761 of record NC_023174.2, on the reverse strand, counting down.
GCCAAGCCCGGTAACCGCAGTGAACAGTGGGAAAACCAGACGAAATTTGTCAAAAAATTAATCTTTTTGTGTAAATTTCTTTTAAACTTAGTAGGGTTACAAAGTTTTTACAGTTATCGCAACCCGACGGTAAGTCCGGTTACGGCGGTAACCGGTGAGAAAACCCTGAGTGCCGTTATCAATCTGAATTTGCTGAAATCGCAGGAACACGCGGAAATTCCTATGTTTCATTGTCTGAAGAAGAGAAAAATGTTGAGCACCTCTACAATTCTCTGCTCTCTGTCACCAAGGTACAGAAAAAGACCTTGGGTTAATCTTTTGTTAGATACTAACCCCATAAGGTGATGCATCTGACAGCGTTGCTCATCACTGTTCCTTGACTTTTAGGCTGTTGAGATGGCAATGATCTGTCGACGTTATCTTGATGAGGTTGCCCAGTTCAGTTCGTTGCATTTGCATCTTACACTGTGGAGTTCGTACGCGCAACATCTGGCACAGCACAGTGCAGAGCTAAGTGCGGTTTGCAGATGGAGATAGATTTTTTTTCTTCTTCTTATATCTCCACAGAAAGGATGGACGATTCGTCTGGTAAAATTCATCAACTCGTCACTATATAATATGTTGAATGTTGATGCAGCAGGTTGTACTGCAGATGACTGATGATGTCATAAAATGCAGATGAAGCAGAGTAGAAGCTCGGTAACATCTTCGACGGTCATCATGTAAGTCCCTTATCCTAATTTGCTGATAGTGTTTTTTCATCCTAATTTGACTGATGATGCCATAGGATAGTTGCATAAACATTTGATTCTACCACAGTTTATAAGGGTCAATGGAACATATATAAGCACAACCGAACAGAACTAAACCTCTGCTAGAGGAGAAGTAAAATTCAGAGAGAGAGAGAGAGAGAGAGAGAGAGAATAAGAATATGTGATAGTGGGCCAGACGAGATGGGCTGCAAAGGCTTGAACAGCATGATCAAACCATGACCATTCTTCCCCCATCTGCCTTTTCCATGAGAAAGGAGGTTATAATGTTGTGGAGGTGCAGCAAGATTCTTTGTCAATTATTGAGACAATCACTGATCTGTTCCCTCACGCCATAGACTACGGTCCATGGCCGGCTGCAATAATGCTCTCATCACACTCATCATAACGACTTGGAACGGATCATCAATAACAAAACTACAAGATTAGGATTGACTAATCATATCTTTTTTCCCCAATGGCTAGACCCAGCTGCATGCCTGCTTCTTTGGAGAAAGACTGAGCTGCATGTATGCCTGTAAGGGTCCTGTTTAGTGTACTTTGTGATAGTGCCACTGCTGAACACCACACAAAAAACAGTTTAACAGTGGCTTAGATCTGATGAGTCCCAGAAATTAGAAGAGAAAAATCAGAAGGGTTCATCTTTTGTGGCCAAATATGTTCATAACTCTGTATTAGTTTACTTCAACATAAATGATCTCGAGTGAATATATGACTTGTAGCAGTACTGTAGAACATGTGTAAGAGTACTTAAACACACGTTTTCTGAGAGGGGAATTGTGAGGTGGTTATTGTTCCAGCATCCCAACCTCTAACTACCTGAGCACTGATATCCATCAGTGCCATTTGCTCATGCATGCTTGAAATTAAAATGCTACCGGTACAGGTGAGAGGTCATTATCCTTCAGTCCACGCTGCTACTAGCGTCTGCTAACTATATTAATTCTTGTGTATCCACAGAACAGGCTAACCAATTAATTTGTACCAACTAATTAAGCAACTGCTTGTTCTAAAATTTAGCTTATTTCAGTTAGCTGGTTACATATCGAGAAATTAATCATCTACACAAGTAAGGTGCAAAGATAGATTTTTTTTTTTGATAGGAACTTGCCCTTCTTGTGATACAACACACACATGCAAACTCATGGCAGTAATCAAAAGGCTACACCTTTAAATTAGTAGAGGTTGTAAGAACTTCCCAACGGTTGGTTGTTGCATATCTACAATGACTTGTGGTTTTAGAGTCATCAAGGACTCTCTAGCTAGCAAATACTGCAATCTCCCTGCAAAACATAAGTCTCGTCTCTTTCGCTTCTGTTTATACTTATAAAATAATTTTTAACCTTAAATTTAAAGTTAATTTTGATGTTTTATGATTGTAGTTTATTCCTAGCCTTTGATTTTCGATCGCTGTGAATACATATATAATAGTTTTATTTATAAATTATTTTCGTTTTAAAAAAAAGCTAAACGATTACCCCCATGTCTTTTATATGCTACTTCCTCCAGTTATACTATACTTGTTGGTTTGGATAAAGGTACAGTATTCGAAAAACAACTTTGATCCAATTATACTAATTTGTACATATAATCCTAATGTTTCTACAATAAATATATTAGAAGTTACTTATAGTAAAAGTTCTAAAAATTTGATCTCATGTTTGTCCAAAACAATTAGTAGTATGAAAAGGGGTAATAGAACACAAGAAATGCTGTCGGCAAAGACCAGTAGCTTTTTTTCCACCCAAGCTCGGTGGTGTTTAGTTTGCAAAAAATTTTTGCAAAAACATCACATCAAGTTTTCGGATACATATTTGAAGTATTAAACGTAGTCTAATTACAAAACAAATTTTAGATTTCGGCTGGAAACCGCGAGACGAATTTTTTGAGCCTAATTAATCCATCATTAGCACATATTGGTTACTGTAGCACGTATGACTAATCACTTTCTAATTAGGCTCAAAAGATTCGTCTCAAAATTTCTTCCGTAACTGTGCAATTAGTTTTTTGATTTATCTATATTTAATGCTAAATATTATTTAGGTGTTCAAAAATTTGATGTGATGTTTTTGGAAAAAAATGTTGGGAACTAAACCAGGCCAGTGGCCTTGTTTCTTAAGGGAAAACTTGATGTGTGTGTCGTTCACATGGTCTTGACAATATCAGGAGTTCAGAACAGAAAGCCTGCCTCATTGCATATACTAGCTAGACTCTTAAGAAAAAGATTAAATATAAGAACTTGTGCATATCAACACCCATGCCAAGAAAAAATCCAAACAAATGAGAGGAAGAGGAGAACAACATGATATGAGCACGCCTAGTAGATACCACTAGCTACTTGCAAAACACAAGAAAACACATATATTGTATATAATTGATTGCCGGCCGGCTGCTGTACAATTTCACGGTATATACGTTGTAATGCTGAATGATATCAGCATGCTATCTCCATACTGTTGATTGTGTTTTGGAAGATGCCACAGAAATTAATCAACTATTACTAGCCAGTAGGTCTTATCTGCTAGTTGTTAGTATTTGATCTAATTGCTGTACTTATAAATCTGCTAGCGCATTTACAAATTGAGCTACTACTACAGTGCATGTACAATACCAACAATGCCCTATCCAATTGCATGACATGAGCCAATCTACTCCAATGTCTCTGATCAGTAGCTAGGGGAGTAGCTAGGTAGAGTACCAACAGCTCATGCACTGAACCCGGTCCATCCATGGCGCCTGTTCTTGCTGCAGCTACATATGCCTGGCTATATACTAGCCGGTAGCCCTGTAGCAGCTGGGTGCTCAGATTAATCTGGACCCATTGATGATGTTTTGTGAACCAGTAGTCAGCATGCATCTCTGTATCATCAGCAACCATTTTTTTTTCTGCACTGCTTCCAGTTCCAGTACCAGGTTTTGGATGCACATGTTATAATGGTGGCCCAGTTTGCAATTGATAGCTGCAACTCCTATCTTGCTGCCTTCTTAACAGAATGTTGCGATGAACAGAGCAAAGCTGCAACGTATTTGAAGTGCATCTGCACCGCCTGATCAAAATCTGAACCCCTCTGATGGACCTGCAAAAGGTCTCTGCACTCGCTACAGCCCATAAATAATGTCCCAGGTTTTTCGTGTAACCATGTAATCCTAATTAATTTGGTCTGAATTGAGAGGTAACTGCACAGCAATTTGGTTGTTACTATAAAACAAAATGAAGAATGTCTTCAGAATAACTAGAGCTATACCAACTGAAACAGAAGCGTTTAAATGCCTAGTGGATTAATCTAACACCCCAATCTTTTCGCTTCTATTTATGTTTATAAGTGAAATTTTGTTTTTTCAACCTTAAGTTTGGAGTTGATATTATGGTTTCTTCATCACAGTTTATTTTTCAACCTTAGCTTTTTAGCTCGCTAAGAATACATATATAAAATTTTTATTCACAAATTATTTTTAGTTCGTAAATACGTCACCCCTTGAGTTTCGGTCCACTAATCTTTCTGTTTCTTAAGGGAAATTAATTAAAGCTTACATGTATTGTTAAATGTCATTGTCAAATGCCTTACGCTTGCAAGGTTTAATTTAGAGCTTAAAATCGCCACACATCCAACTCAACTTCCATCAGCAGTGGTGTGCTCTGTGCTAGGTGCCAAATGTGCAACAGTAACAGACAACAGAAATGCTCCAAAACCAAAAGGCTATGTAGTTATTCATAGCTTAGCTAGCTTCTAGGGCACAGACAGAGGGGCAGGCCAATGGGCAAATTTGTTGATAAGTAAATGTTGACAGGGCAGAAGAACAGTGTTGATCCTCTCCTCCTTGGTGTATCATGCATGCATGTGTGTGCACTGTACTGTACTTTGGCCACTGGAAAAGCCAAAGATCCCAGTAGTAGGGTTCCTAGCACTGAACAAAGTGGAAAGCTTTGACCCACTGAAAATGTGCAAAGAGCTTTACCATCCTACTATATCTTCTCCTCCTTGTCCTTGACATGGTAGTAATAAGTAGATGGTAGTTGTACTGATCTCTTAGACAGGGGCTAAAGTTAGTCATATCGGATGTTTGGATAATTATTAAAAATAGTAAACGTAATCTATTAATAAAACCCATCCATAATCTTGGTCTAATTCGCGAGACGAATCTAATGAGCCTAATTAATCCTTGATTAGCCTATGTGATGCTACAGTAAACATTTGCTAATTATGGATTAATTAGGCTCAAAAAAATAGTCTCTCCGATTAGCTCTCATTTATGAAATTAGTTTTTTTATTAGTCTATGTTTAATACTTCAAATTAGTGTCCAAACATTCGATGTGACATGGGGCTAAAAAGTTTAGCCCCATCTAAACAACCCCTTAATACTCTCCTTCTAGAATGGTAGTACTATACTTGTGCTTTATGTATCAAGTACACAATTGAAATGCAGGGTAGTAGGCGATTGGAGTGTTTAGATGCATGTTTCTTTCATGGAATTAATGGAGAGTCACATTGACATACACATATAGGTGTATGCTCATAGAATATCCAAACAAATTAACCTTATTTCTGACTGAGAAACTCTTGTATTATAAACTATATATGTGGAACTGCAATACAATAGTGGCATGAAGTGAACATATATATATGTCCATAATTAAAGCGATGTTGTTTGCTCCAAAAGGTAGGAAAGGGAGATAGAGAAAGATGTCTCGATCGGTCACAAAAACTTGGTCATATTCATGGCTACCTAGCTCATCATCGATCGATCTTTCTCTTGGTTGCACGCATGGCTGACTGATAAATATTCATATATATATGCAAACATATATCTGAACAGGGACAGCTACCCTAGCCAGCCAGTTCATCATCGATCTCATCAGCATCAGCATCTGGTTGACGACGACGATGTTTCAGTTGTGTGCGTTTTCATGCATCTATCACCGTCGATGCAACGAAAATGTGTCAATATGAGCCTTAGGACTTGCCGAATCTATCTTAGCTCGATCGTCATGTGTTGGTCTCTTTCCAAACACAACTTTCCAACATGTTTTTGTCTCTCTGTTTTTCTTTTCTTCTTTGAATTTTTCTCTTGCGCCGGACATACAGATGCATGGATCGACGACAGAGACGCCGATCGAATTTGTTAGGTCGGTTTCCTTTATGATTCACACGTACGTATTATGATATGTACTACTAATTAGCTGTTTAAATATCTGAAAACTAACCAGCTTATGGGACTCCATGACTCTTTATAAGTCTCATCAGATTAAAGGACAGGAGTGTCCTGGCTAGCTGGCTCTTTATGCCACTTCTCGGGTCCTCTTTTTCAGAAACATTTTTGAGAGGGTCAAGAAAGTAGATGGTGACAAAGAAAATGTCTGATTAAGTATGTCATTATGCTGCCTTTTTGGCATAGCTAAAGAGTGTGGTGTATTTTATCAGATCTGTTTAATTAGTATCATACTCGCAGATCATTTATAGATGCTAACTGAAAGTTGGGTGCAATTAATGGACGCCCTGTATCAGAATTTTGACCCTAATCAAAGCCATCAGCTGGAATTCAGTTTAAGCATCGGGGGCAATTAAGATGCCGATTATCAAATTAAGCTACCTATCATTTGGAATTCAGTTGAAACATTGAGGGAAAGATGCTGATAATCAGTTCTATCAATAGGCTATATATACAGGTAAACTGTGCAAGGGCGTACGGTGCACTAAAATAGGTTGAGATGGGCACCATCATCTGCATGATGAAAAGCTCAAGAGCAAATTGCATTTTGATGTGTCCTCATTAGCTTTCTTCTTTTAATCGATTACACACGGTGTGATTTGGACACGCTCTTAGCTTTATTGTGCTAATTTGACAGGGTCCAAGATCCCAAATAGCTCTCTCTCTCTCTCTGCATATTCAAAGATGGATATACCCTCACCTAGAGCTGCCAAGCTGAATTAAACAAACCTAAATAATTTCTTGTGAGTTTTCTCTCACAACAAACTAATAATCAATTAAGTGGAAAATTGGACCTTGCTTGTATGGCACAAACACTAGAGTATTTGTTTAGTCAAAATTTGACAAGACTTGTTTGTCCAGGCCTAGCTAAAATAATAGCACAATCAGTGTATTGTTTAGACGTTTCTAATCCTCTAGGCTCAGCCATTATTATTTTAGTCTGAATATATAACTATTTGGTGGTTTGGATGATGGCATGGTTTAGACAACAATAATCTATACTAGTACATTGATTGTGATCTAGTTGGTTAAGTCAATTTAAGTTAATCATACGTGGACTTTTTGGATTTTATCGCAAGATTTTTAATGCACATCGTCTATACCGTGGACTGCTCATCGCTGGGGTCATTTACAAACTGACACGGCATCGAACAAACGATCCACGCACGCACATATATGTTAATTATTCTTTTCACGCACTTGTGTACGTAAAATGGTGAAAAAGAGAGAATAATAACCTGTTTATTACCTGCCCAGTTGGTATATACTTGATAGCAATGGCTTATCACCAACAATACTTAATTCCTTTTATGCTTAGTTTTTATTCCTTTTAACTTTCTCAGATCTTTGAATAAGTCGTTACATTCTAGCATCACACATGTAAAGAAATTTAAACTAAGGTATAGGTAATATCACCTTGGATAAGATAACATAAGCAAGCAGCACAAACTACTACATATTCATAGGTGTGTGATTGTCCTTCATAGATCTATGATCTGTCTGAGGCATGGAACAAGACTAGCACTAGTATAGGAACACAAGGTTGACAGCTAAGATGAACAAGCCCAATAAGCGGCAGCCACGTGGCGCATTTGGGGGGGGGCACCTAATTCAAAGAGAAGCTTCTGTAATTGAGAGCAATCAGGCCCTATAATGGAGACAAATGCATCTGAAAAAAGATAGAAAGAGAACAGGACACTAATTAGTAGTAGTTTAGGAAAGAAGGCAGGCTGAGTAAGCAAGCAGAAACTAACAGCTCCCCACACTAAATTCAAGGACCATGACAACAACTGCTACCCTCTTGCTACGTACTCCTATTTGTGTGGCTAACATTAATTAATCACCCCCACGTCATCCCTACATCAGCAACAGCCTGCATCTTAGTAAGCAAAACAGCATTTGCATTGCACATATATAGTGGCAGTCCCTCTGAATTGCACTTTCAGATGCAAAATTAACCTTGTAAGTTGTAACAACCAAGAGTGAAATAGATGGCCATTAGTACATATATTTATACAATTCCTTAATTGGAAACTAGTTTCTATCGCCAGGTCCTATGTATGACTAACTGGAGGGCTTAATCACTTCTGGTTATAGTAATTAGTTTACTGTGTTATCAGGGAGTTGGATGTCAGTTTCATGGATGTTGTTGGCTTAGCATATACGAAAGGAAACCATAAACGGGCACCAAAGGGAGGAGATCTTACCAAGGCGGCCAAACAACAACATACTGATCAAACTAATCATGCCAGTTATTTTATCTTAAGCTCGCTCATTTTAATATGATATCAACAATGGATTCTTTCTAGAACTGGCTACAACTTACAAGAAAACCTCACTTATATTAAGCCCTGAATAACAAGACGACCAACATGATTATCTATCTTGTATAACAAGTCACCACAGGATTTGTCATCCAGATTATATACTACTCAATCATTTACTTATTTGTTGTCTTCTGCTATTTATTTATTGTGTCCTAATGTACTGCAAATACCCATAAACATATATCATCATTTCTTCTGGCAAATATAGAATTCCCTGCAAAAGTTTCTATTAGCTGACTCAGCCTTAAGTACTGTATATATGACATTATTTTCTTCACAGGTATATATATATATATATATATATATATATATATATATATATATATATATATATATATATATATATATATCCTGGTGATCACAACATTAAAAGATCTGAGTAAAAAGGTGAAACACAGATTAGTGGGTGGTTACAAGAAAGTAAAAAAAAAAGACACAGGGGATTATTTCTTATATGGTAGGCAGTAGAAGTAGCTAGCAGCAGAAGTAGGATAAAAAGGAAGAAAAGAAAAGGAAAGCAGGTAGGGATGGATTTATAATTTAAAGTCTAAGACAAGGTTGGTTTTGATTTAGGTCCACCCACTGGTTGTTAGGAGATGGAAGGCATCCATCCATCATCTTCATCCCTAACCACAACACCCACTCCCAACCTCAATGTGTGCACTGCAAGCCCATCTCCTTCTCCATGCATGCATATATGCTTATATATGCCTTTGATTTGAAGAGAGGTTACCACCCTTAAACCATCTTTAGCAACCATACTTAATTAGTCTTATCCCTTTCCTAATTCACTGGATGCATCATGTGGGTTATGTCTGAATTACAGATCACGTGTTCTAATATAATATATGTATGGTGGGTACAGTGATATTGTGGTCACAATTAAAAAAAACCAATCACTTCAACTGAACTTGTTACCTTTGAGGTGAACAGGTATAAAGATCAGTTCTTTTGTTTACATGTGTACATCTATTATATAGAGGTTTAAGACATAATTTTACTCCTCTATTATCTTAAAAGATTAGCTCCTTGTACCATTACAACTTGTTTTCGCTGAAAATATAAACTTAAATTTGTAGTACAATACACAATTTAACTCATGTTAGAACATTGCATGTTTTATGTTTCAAAGAAATATTTCAAACCCTTTGCCCATGCAAATTCAGTCTAAGGCATCATTCGTTTCCGGTGCTAGATTTTGGATTTTTATGGTCACACTTTCTAAGTTGTTAGATAATGTGTTTCATGTTAAAATTTCGTATATATAAGTTTCTTTGTGAAATCAAAATTTTAACTTTTAAAGTTAATTCAATCATAAATCCAAGAAAAGAACACCACCTAAGTATAATACATATCCAAGTTATGTACACCTGCCAAAGACAAATCTGTTGCTGGGGTGTTGTCATTGCTCAGGTGAGTTGAAGCTTGAATTGAATTCAACCAATTGCAAGAATTGAATTCAATTTGGTGTAAGAAAGAGAGGAGTAGAGGAGAGGGAGTTGGGGGCGGTGGACCCGTGCCATGGCGTAGGCTCGTGGACCACGCGAACCACCCAATGCAAAATACTCTATGCAAATATGCAATTGCAGAGAGAGAGAGGGGAATTGGGGTGGCCCACCACTAATTGTTTGTTTTTAAGTTAGAGGTCTCATTGGGGCGTTTGATGTCACACGTGATAAATCCTTTTGCCTTCATCCCTTTGTCCTCTAATGATTTCTTGATTCTCCATATCTCCCACATTAGCTGTCACCAAACCAAAATGCATGCACTAAGCACCATTACATTGCTAATGTACAGTGTCTGAATTATAGTTCAATCACCCTGTTTTATTTTTCATATATCCCTTTTCTTGTTCTTGAAGAAAAATCATTTTTAAAAAATAAAAAAGAAATATTTTACGTGTTTCTTGTCTTCGTAGACAAAGAAATATATGCAAATCGCAATATAATACTCAGTAATCTAGTGAGAACGAGACAGGGCAAAAAAAATATACATTTTGTTGAAAAAATATTTTTTTAAAAATCATATGTGTGTGAATCCAAGGTAGTACTATGAGGATATATAGCAGCATATATGTAGGCTTTATCGTAAAGAAACAACTCGATCGACAAGTAGCCGAAACTTGTGGTGGTTACACCAGCAAATAAACTCCAAGCTAGAGCCAAGCAGCAGCAGCAGCAGCAGCAACAGTTGAGAGGAGGTTAGCTCGTCAGTATAATCCTGCTCGACCGCAACTAATAAAGGAACTAGCAAAACTATTTCTTTTGGAGGCAAACATTATTCCATATTTGGTGCTGTTGTTAGTGGGTGGTCTGAGCTTTTTTTATTTAGGCAACAACAAGGAACAAGCAAAGGAGAGAGAAATTGAGAGACTCTTCTGAGCTGAGCTAGCAAACTGCTTGCTTGCTAGGAAGATAAGAGAAGAGAAGAGGAGAGGAGAGAGAGGAGCTCCTCTGTGCTCTCTTGCTGCTCCCTTTTCCTTTTGAGATTGTTATTTTAATCCTGGGATCTGATTTTGTCCCCATATTGGGAGGATCGATTATCTTTCTTCCCCCTTCCTCTCCTCTCCTCTCATCTTCCCTCTCCTATCCCTGAGCCTGAAGAAGATCAGCCTGCTTGTCAATCAATCCTTGCCCTGCCCCCCATCAGGAGCACACCCTCAGGTCTCTCCTCCATTTTCTTATTGCCTTCTCTTGTACCATCTGCTCCTCCTCATCCTTATTGCAGGATGAGCAGCAGCGACGAATTGCTTGCGTATTGCCTGCACGCATGAACTCTGTTCTTGCCCTTGGCTTCTGTTCGATGATGATGGAAATTTCACTGAATTATGGTCTTTCTTGCTCATCTGGCTCTGCGCAAGGCTGACTTTCTTGGGTTTCTGAGCTCTTGCCTTCTTGGGCTATCGAGCTAAGGGTACTGCGCTTCCCTCTGAATTTTCAGCTTCTTTTGGTGTTTGGGGATTTTTTTTGCTGGGTTAACTGGGCTTGTGCTGCTGCTGCTGTTTTTCTTTCTTTCTTTTTTTTCTCGTGGAACCGAAAGCTCAGGCGTAAAGATTGTTCCTTTTGACTTACCTTGAGGTGCCATGCCCTCGACTTCAACAAAGCTGTTGCCTTTCTTGGTGTATAGATGCTTGTGAAAAAATACTTGGATACAGAATTCATGCCTGGTTTTCTCCGATTATATGGTTCTTGTTTTCTTCTCAGATTGTAAAGCAACCTGCTTTTGTTCCTTTGGCCTATAATTTGAACTTATGTATGAACTAGCCTTGTGATTGCCGACTAAATTCTCCAAGCCTTTTCTCTTTCTTCCTTCTATGTTCGACATGGATGGAAGCAGTCTTAAAAAAAATGTTTGCATGGAAGCTGCGCTCTCAAAAGCCAAATTTCCTGTTACTTTCACCTTTTTGCAGTAGTTCTTCTGTTGAGTTACTGCACTCCAGACACTTTATGCTAAGGAAATCTTGCTTGTTTTTCATCAAAATCTAGTGCTTCTCTTGTTCTGTATGTAGCTTATATATAAATACCTTGGAGTTTTCTCTTTGGTTCCACTCTCTCACAATCTAGCTATAAAAGCGAACTTGTTCAGACTTCAGACTGACAAACAGCTGCTAAGTAAGTTGATCTCTTCTTGCAGATTGATTGATATCGCAGTGATAACAGCCTGGCGAAGAATCTTTGAGGAGTTCCAGTCTATTGGTTCGACAAGGTATTCATCGTGTTAAATGATCAGTACTCACTTAAGAAGTTAAGAGTCATATGTTCAAACCTAAAGTATCCAATGCAATTATCCTTTCTCATGACTCTCTCATTCCTCCAGGTTGCTTTTCTAAAAAAAACACTGGTCAGTATTATGTTGATTTAGTGTGTCGTCGGATTGTTTATCTTGGTATAACAACAGCAATTCACGAGTAGATATTCGTATTATGTTGATAGAAAAAGAGGACCACGAAGTCCAAAACTTTTTTGATCCAATCTGAAAAATGAAGGACCACTTGTGGCTTTAGCCTGCAAATCGGCAAGTCACATTGTCAGTTCCTATATTATCGCACTCCTCGAGCAAAGCTTGCAGATGACAGCATTTCTATCAGATAGGGCCTAAATCCTGCCAAAACTGAGCCTGAGCCCCAATTCTGAGTTCTCACTTGTGAGTTGTGACTGGCCATCTCTGTGTGCTTCTGCTGTCCTTGTATTACAGTTTACTCAATTAAACTTCTTTTTTTTTTGTGCAAAGTGTTTTGAAATTTTCCATTGAATTACTTTACAAGCAACTGCAGTTATATTTCTTGGCATGGGTGTGCCATTGTTTTCGATCTCAGAAAAGGAGAGAACTTCTTATTCAACATATGAACTTTGCTGGGGTATCTTAATGAATTTTGGCTGAGCTTCTTGGCCGACCTGGCAAAAAAAAAAAAAAAAAAACTTTGCTGGGGTGTCTTATCATTTCATTTACTCAATTGCAGGAAAGTTGCACGGGATTAAGTTTAGTCTGGATACAATATTGATGACCTTCTGGTATTGTCAATCAAGTCAACGTCAAAGCTGGTTCTTCATACACATATATGCTTTTGCAGTAATCTCGACCAATAAGTAGTTGTAACTGCGAGATGGCTACTTATTATTCAAGCCCTGGTAGTGAAAGAGACTCGCAGACCATGTACTCAAGAGACCCAGGCAGTGCATCCTATCCTATGTCCTCGGCTCTAGGGAACTTGCTCTATCTGAACAATCCGTCTTCTGGACCTTACACGGAGTTCAGCGGCATTCTGCAGCCTCAGCAGAATTGCATGGAGATGCCTGGCTCTGGCCATCCTTCAACAATGTCCCAAGACCCTTCTGCAAGGGAGTCCGACATGCTTGCTTCCCACCAGGGGCAACGCTCTTTCGGCCATGTCAAAGATATGAAAAATGAGATGTTGATGCATATGATGGATGGAGCACAAGGTGGTGGCTCTGAGCTCATCCATGATGATGCCCAAACTGGTTCACATCTTGAGTTTGGTGTTCTGAATAACCACAGCTCATCAAGTGTCCCATCAGTACAAGGCCAAGGGTTATCTCTGAGCCTGAACACACAAATGATGGCGCCTTCCTTACCATACTGGTCTATAAAGCCAGACATGTTAACGCCGCAGTCTTACCATGACAGCCTTAGAAGCGATGACATACGCATGAAGAATTTGCAGTCTGAAGCTTCTCGCGCAATCCGGAACTCAAGGTATCTGAAGGCAGCACAAGAACTTCTTGATGAGGTTGTGAGTGTTTGGAAGAGCATAAAAGAAAAGGCTCAGAAAGAGAAGGCTGAATCAGGAAAAGCAGATGGCAAAGAAACTGATGGAGGGCCAAAAGGTGAGGGTGTGTCTTCTAATCCACAAGAATCTGGCGCTAATGCAGCACCTGAGCTTTCCACTGCTGAGAAGCAAGAGCTTCAGAACAAAATGGCAAAACTGATGGCAATGCTGGATGAGGTGAGTACTCTAGCAGTGTATTGTCTTGTACTTTCTTCTTAAACAAAAGTGCAACTCAAAATTTCTTTGAGTTGAGATTACAGTATCAGTAGTTTTAGGAATGATCCACAGTATATGTATAGATTTTACAGCTTACTTATAGCACCATTGATCTTAGCTAATTGATTGGTAAATCATTTTAACACCAACTAAAATATATTTCAGGTGGACCGGAAATACAAGCACTACTACCACCAAATGCAAACTGTGGTTTCATCCTTTGATATGGTAGCTGGGCCAGGATCTGCGAAGCCTTACACAGCAGTTGCTCTTCAGACAATCTCACGGCACTTCCGGTGCCTGAAGGATGCTATCAATGATCAGATCAATGTTATCAGGAAAAAGCTAGGCGAGGAAGAAAATTCATCTGGCAAGGAGGGCAAATTAACTCGCCTCCGGTACATCGATCAGCAGCTCAGGCAACAACGTGCTTTCCAACAATATGGTATGATTCCACAAAACGCATGGCGACCACAGAGGGGACTGCCTGAAAACTCCGTTACAATTCTCCGAGCTTGGCTTTTTGAACACTTCCTTCATCCGTAAGTTTCTTCCTTTATTCTCTTCTTTGTAGTATTCATTCTGTTATTTTCTCTTAGCATTGTTCATTCAAATTTTCAGGTACCCAAAAGATTCTGAGAAGTTAATGCTTGCGAGGCAGACTGGCCTGACTAGGAGTCAGGTAATATTGTTTTGTCTTTTTTCTGCACTGGACCATTGATTCACATTTGATGTTTAACTTCTTATGGACGTATAATTATATACATCTGTGTGCACCAAGCCTTAACAAAAGCTAGAAGCTGTTCAGCTAAACAGTAATACTTCTCTATGATGTTTCTATGGCACAGTGCACAGCTGCTAGCCATAGCATGAACCCCCATATATTTATATCGTAGAAAAAAGCCTTTCGTGTTTCCTTACGAGTTCAATGTGCTGACTGCTTCTTGTTTCTCCAGATATCGAACTGGTTCATAAATGCCCGTGTCCGCCTTTGGAAACCAATGATCGAAGACATGTACAAAGAAGAGATTGGCGATTTAGAGCAAGACTCCAACTCTTCTTCTGACAATGCACCAAGAAGTAAGGATAAAATGGCATCTTCAGAAGAAAAGGAAGACATCAAAAACTCCAGGGCACGGATTTGCGAAACAAGCCAACTGAGCGAGGGGAGAACCAGCATTGGAACAATGAATGTTGGCGGAGCGCCTATTGGCTTCCAGAACGAGGCCAACCCTGATGACAGCTTCATGAACCTGATGCTGAAGGACCAGCGATCGAATGAAGCAGATGGCGGCCTCCTCCTCCACAACACTGTCGCGCAGCACTCAGACGAGAATGCCCGGTTCATGGCCTATCACTTGGCTGAGCTTGGGAGATACGGCAATGGCAATGTGTCGCTGACGCTGGGCTTGCAGCACTCCGGCAGCAACCTCGGCGTCCCTAATGCCGAGCCAAGCTTCCCAGGTGTTAGTGAGGACGACATCTACAATGCTACTGCTCCTCTCGGTGTCACTGTCGCTTCTTCAGACTACGATTCACTGAATCAGATGGATCAGCGGCAACGGTTTGAGCACTCACCTCTTCTGCATGACTTTGTGGCCTGAAGACAGCAGATACATCAGGACCATGAGCATTGAAAGGATTTGGGGGGCAGCATTTGTAACACCTACCTAGTGGGAGAATAACATGCCTGAAAGGGCATGGGATTTGTAGCTTTCTAGTTGCCATTCAATACAGAAGAGGAGGTATAGCAAGGAAATGTAATATACAAGGTTAGATGGTGGGGTGATAGGGTAAAGAATCATGTAAAGATAAAGTCCATCATTACTATATTATACGTGTAAAAGCTTGTGATTTGAGCACCATATTGTAAAGTAATGGTTACTTAGGACTCTCCTAGTATACACTCACACTACTAGAGCTTTCTGTCGCTCATTTACATGTAAGTGGAGCTGAAAACTTGCTGCTGTGCCCAGCAAGTTGTGCAGCTTTGTGTTAACTTCTGCTGTTCAGCTATGAAGTGTCGGATGTCGGAAAGAGTTTTCGGACACGAATGAAAAAAACAAATTTCACGGCTAGCCTAGAAATTGCGAGACAAATCTTTTGAGTCTAATTAATCCGTCATTAGCACATGTCGGTTACTGTAGCACTTATGTCTAATCATAGACTAATTAGGCTCAAAAGATTCGTCTCAAGATTTCTTCCATAACTGTGCAATTAGTTTTTTGCTTCATCTATGTTTAATGCTTTACTTAGGTGTCCAAAAATTCGATGTTATGTTTTTGGAAAAAAAAATTTGAGAACGCCTTATTGCATGGAATTTCAGTTGTGGAGAACTACAGCTCAGCTGTTTGAAATTAAATAGTTAGTTCAGTGTTGCCTTGTTGCTCAGGTCCCCACGCTGAGGATGGCAACATATCACCTCCATTTTTTGGTTTTTGTTCGTGCTTATAAGCTAAATTTTAATTTTCAACCGTAAATTCAAAGTTGATTTTGAAGTTTTTTTCATTAAAATTTGTTTTTCCAACCTTGGTTATTAGATCCTATCAACACAAATGTAAAATTTTTATTTGAAATTATTTTTCGTTTGCAAATATACTGTTTGGCCTTTTTTCATTAAAAAGCCAGATAACCCCTATGCTTCCTGCTAGCAGGGGGGTTATATATATATATTTTTGGTTTGGGCAGCTCAAAGCAGCCGTCCTGGATTGCATTAAGATTTTGAGAGGGGGTTTTACAAGGGCTTTACATCGACAAGAGTGTTGTCGAAAAAAGAAAAGACACGCCGGTTCACAAGTCGAACCGTGCGAGAAGAAGGAAACCACATGTTGATTACTCGCGACATGAATTGAACAACCCGGCTACCTTCCAGATCGCCACTTCTTCCTTGATCATTTGGAATAGTTGCGGTGCCGTTGCTGTTTTTTGATTGAAGATTCTTTCGTTTCTTTCCTTCCACACCATCCAGCACACCAGCTGAACTAGACAGTCAAAGTTTTTCCTGTACCTCGTCCGACAAAGGGCTCTTGCCTCGACCCACCACTCCCCAAGTTGCTTGGACATCTCCGCCGGCGTTGGGAACGCAATTCCAGCCCACTGCTGTGTAAGTCTCCATATTCTCGAAGTGTAAGGGCAGGAAACAAACAAGTGCTGACAATCTTTCGGTGCCGATTGACATAGGACACAGTTTACAAGGTGAGGCCATCCTCTCTTATCTAGGTTATCCGCTGTCAGGCAATGATTCTGCTTAGCTAGCCACATGAAAAACTTCACCTTCGACGGCGCTTTAGATTGCCAAATAATCTTACCACATAATGCCAATGTCTTTGCCATGAAGAACATGTTACATGTTATAGGTTTTATTGACTGTGAACAGCCCTTTGGCTGATGTCTTCCACATTGTCTCGTCTACTTCAGCCGAGTCCAGCTGGAACTGCTGAACTTCATCCCAGACACCGAAAAATTCCTCAATTGCTCTATCTGATGGCGCCCCTTTAATATCACTAACCCAGCGATTATTCTGCAGTCCCTGTGCCACAGTTATCCCAGTCTTCTCCACAAAGCTTGCTAGCAGTTGCCGATTAACCATGATGCTGCCACCGGGCAGCTAGTCTGCCTTCGAAAAATCCGTTTGTTTTCCACTATGCACAATGTGTTTGGTTGATGCAAAAAAGAGGTCAGTCAGCTCCTGTTGTGGCTTAGCTAGATGAAGAGTCCAAGGGCGATTACTGTGTTGTTGCTTCATTGCCAACCATTTCAAGTGAAGTACTCTATCGAACAGATTGGTGTCCCTAATTCCAAGTCCTCCATTAGCTATTGGCATGCAGACTGAATGCCAAGCTACCAGACAGTGACCACCATTGATATCTTCTTTTCCAGAGAAAGCCCCTGCATTTTCTGTTCATTTCTTTTACCGCCCATTGTGGTATCTACAGGACCGACATCCAATACAGCGGTAAAGCCATTAGGACCGCTTTCACCAACTTCAAGCGATCGCCCGTGGATAAAAATTTTGGTTTCCATCCTGCTAATTCCTTGCGAATTTGTCCAACAAAGGTTGATAGTCTATCTTTGTAAGCCTCTTCAGGGAAAGTGGTAAACCAAGATATGTAATGGGGAATTGGTCTATTCTGCATCCAATTATATTCTTTATTCTCACTGCAGTATCCTCCGGACATCTAATGGTAGCGACTACACTTTTGGCCAAATTGCATTGCAAACCCGTCGATGCCCCGAAAAGGTCGAGGATTATCCTCATGCCATGAGCCTCCTGGTCGGTTGGTCTGAAGAAAACAATCGCATCATCGGTGTACAGGGAGATCGTCGGTGATCACCAGCTTCTTTCTAGGCCAGCAAGAAGTTGCGACGTTGTAGCTGTTTTGACCAGTGCTTGCAATGTGTCCATTACCAGAACAAAAAGGAGTGGTGAAAGAGGATCACCCTGTCTGAGTCCGCGCACTGGTGTTATCAGATCACTTTCTTCACAATTGATTGTTACTGTGGTGGTCGAAGTCTGCAGTAGCGAACACACCCAAGCGCACCACTTTCTCCCAAAACCTCTAGCTCTGAGAAGTTCGAGCAGGAATTGCCATATGACTAAATCAAAAGCTCTAGAGATAACCGTGGCACAGGAACTGCAGAATAATCGCTAGGTTAGGGATATTAAAGGGGCACCATCAGATGGAGCAATTGAGGAATTTTTCGGTGTCTGGAATGAAGTTCAGCAGTTCCAGCTGGACTCAGCTGAAGCAGAGGAGACAATGTGGAAGACATCAGCCAAAGGGCTGTTCACAGTCAATGAAACCTATAACATGTTCTTCATGGCAAAGACAGTGGCATTATGTGGTAAGATTATTTGGCAATCTAAGGGTTATATTAGCAGGACATGCAGCATACCCCCTATCCAAAAAATATAACGTGCATTTTATTTTGTTAGGATATGATTTTGACTAACAATTGTTTTACGAAAATATTGTTTATATGATACAAAGGCATAATCACAAGAAAGTAGTTTTGACTACAAATCTAACATCAATTTTGTACCAGTTATAAATAGAGTAATTGTTGATCCAAGTGATGTTAAATACACCTTGTATTTTTGGACGGATGCACAAATATCTTATGCAAAACAGTTCAGGCAGTTCATCTTTCTAACTTACTTTGACAGCTGATCATCAGTTGCCGTACTGTTAACAGCAAAAACGATGTGAGAATGCTCTAGGCCTCTAGTCTAGTCTGGCATACCCTCCTCCAGGATCATGAACCATAACATAAAAGGCGAGACGTTCAGTTTAACCACCCAAGTACTCTATGTACACAAAAGCAGCAAACAACCGAGTTTGAGCTGCGTCCATCCATCTTTCATAACACCAAAGGGGTTCCCAGTTCTGCGTGAGCTTCTCTCTGTAGTTTGGCATGCAGGAATCAACCCCACAGTTCCAAACACTCCCTGCAAACATCAGCCACCGATTACATGGAGCAAAGCAACAGCCAGAGAATATGCATGCAACCTCAAGTGTGCCAAGAATTTTATAATATCTTACCCATAAATAGACTTCACTGCAAAAGGGGAGAAGATAAAGGTAGATATATCTTACCAATACAAATTCTCGATTTCTTCACTTTCAGGGTCCAACTCTAAAGCCTGACTGAGTGCAGTAGAAGCCTTATCATAATCCTAAGAAACACAATTACAGAGCCAAATCAAATAGCAGTAGCAGATATACAAGGAACAAAGGAATTGTCAAAATGTTCTCTTGTCTACTTCACCTTCAGAAACATTAGAGCTGCTCCTTGCCGATAGTGGGATTTTGCCCATTTCGGCCGTAGCCTTTTGCATGCATTCGCATCATCCAAAGCCCTTTGTCCATCACCCATGCGGAGCCAGCAAAGACTCCTGTTTGAGAACAACGTACCATCGAACTTATCAACCTTCAGTGCCTGCAATGAACCAAGCAGTGCCATGCCAGCTTTGTTACTGCTATTGTTAAATTCCTGAGTACTGCTCAACTTGCGCCAACAATTTTTTTATTCTGTAACAAGGTAGGACTGGAAATTGAAGCTCTTGATAAAAGAGCAATTCCCACCAACTCCTCCCAATGAAATAGATTAATGGAAGCCAGATATCACCGGACTGCTTTGTGTATAGAGCATACGTGTGCGTGTGTGTGGTGGTGGTGGGTGCTGCTAGCTACATGTAATATATGAGCTCTTTTAGGGTACTCCATCTTACTTCCATGGTGGTAAGAGTTGAGGGTAAATCTGGGCCCTTGATTGTTAGAATTGTTTTAGCATTAAATATTTTCTCTCAGTTCATAAATTAGACTAAAGAATGCAAAGCATTACTGCATCCAATTATCGTCTTTAAACTTGCCGTGCATGCAACTTTTAATGTGTTTCCAAATTGGTTGTGTTTTACCATATTAGAATGCATGGAATACACCAAATTCATCTATATTCTGAATACTAATGTTCTAACATGTTCGTCTCTTGAGAAAAATGTGAGAATTGAAATTTTCTAATGGGATTTGATAATAGTGTAAAGTTCAGATTGTGGTGTAGACATAAACACATGCATTTAATCTAATTTTTAAAATAAATGGCAATATTATTTCACTACATATAATTCAATTCCTTGTATAGGCCTATTACCTCCTATGAGGTAATAGCAACAGCAACGGTTGAATTTTACACTATACATATGGAAGGAGATTATTATTCTAACCTTGACTCCTGTGATAGCATAATGAGGTAACTAGCAAAATTCTGTGCCCTGCTAAAGTAAATAAATAATATCAACTTCATGGAGGGAAAGAAATAAGGCGAACCACGTAAGGCCTGTTTGGATAAATGGATTGGTGAATTTTTAATTTCATTCCTGATTCCTTATTATTTAGTGCAAACGCTTCCAGTCTTCAGTTAAATCCTAAATATTTTAAAAGAAAGTTTTTTTTCCGCATCTTCTGGAGTCAAAAAACAGTAGTAGAAACACACATTGTATCTACCAGATGAAGATACACAAATAACAGCATATATAATGAGGATTATGATCCAAGGACGTAACATGGAAAAGGTGAAGAATGTACCTGAGTGTAGAACACTGATGCATTTAGATAATCCTGCTTCTTAAATGCAGCATCTCCTTGTTGTTTCAGGTCAGACTTTCTCTTTTTGACAAATTTATCATCCTAAGAAACTCACAATGTCTAGAGTTAGACATATATTAAAAGATCTGATGCTAGTAGCGATGAAACAGACTACGAGGAGAGGTTAAGGTGAAGTGAAAGGGCAAAAGAACAGGTCCAATCAATGTGTTTCAGATTCCTAGTTCTCACTTGCAAGCTACACAGAAATGTTCAGTGCTTCAGGAAGGCTTGCTTCTTAAGAACTAATACTCCCTCTGGTTCCATAATACTTGTCACTTTAGACAAGGACATAGTCTCCAAAAAATAACTTTGACCACTATTTTCTATTACAATATATATAAAATTATCAACTAACACATGATTTTATTGAAAAAACTTTCAAGATCATGATATACATATAGTCTCTAAAGTAAATATTTTAGATGTTATTATTAGTCAAAGTTGTAAAAGTTTGACCTTAATCTTGCCCAAAACGACAAATATTATGGAACCAGGGGGAATAGTGTATTAATCCAGAAAAACAAATGTGTACACTGATTTGTTGCCTACATTGCAGAGAAGACCAGAACTGTTGCAAAATGCACGACAAAATCAGTACATGCATACCTCTAGTTGCTTGATTTCTGACTGTACATGATTAATTATTCCATCAACGCTCCAATTTGCCACAGTTGGGATGGCAGAGCTGAAAGGAAAGAGAATTTCAACATCTTCCGTGTACCATACTCAGCAGCCAGCTCTATTGGCATCCTCCCAAATTGTCCAACAAACCAAGCATGAAATAGCAATATTGAGTATTTGAAAACAAGACAAAAAGAAAGAAAACAGCTCTCTTCAATGATCAGGATACATGCTCTTCATAGTGGTAATATTAAATGTAATGACTAACTAAAGGGACACCTAGTTTGCTCTTCGTTCCATTTTTATGAAATAGTACTTCCGTTTTCTCAAAAAGAAAAAAAAAGATAATGAAATGGTACCTCTAGCTTCTCATCCTAGACATCACATTCACACAATCATGCAAACTTTATTAATTCACTTCCATTAGAACAAGCCAAGGTGGTGCTAGTATGACCGGATATCTGACTACGCACACTTGACCAGATTAATAAAGACATGGCAAAAGGAAATAAAAGGAAACAGTAACAAATTTGTGCATGAACGAAATGGTAGCATTTGATCGTACATTAGAATCAAATTGTTTGCTATTGAAACAGATACCACTGGCATGACAAAGGAGAAGGCTCACCATGTCAGGAACAGTTGGTGTTGCACCAGCTTCCAAGAAGCACTTGATAGCTTCAGTTAAGCCTTTCTCGGCAGCTCTTACCGAATGATTATGAGGCCCCTCTACTTTTACATCAGCTCCAGCCTATTAAATTGAAGTGTAAAACATAAACAATCATATGGTTTGTCATTATAATTGATGCTTTATACAGAGTTAAATTACACCCCAGCACTTTAGAGAAAACCTATGGCAATAGAAAGCAGGGATAGCTATACCTGAACCAACAGCTTCACACAGGACACAGAAGAGCAGGTTAAAGCCATGTCTAAAGGTGCACCAAATAAACTGTTTGATTCCTTGTTGGGCTGGAAAAAACAAAGAATCCCAATTGTCATGCACAGTAATGATAGTTCCAAAAGAAAGGAGAGAACTTAAGGAAAAAGAGGTGATGAAGCTTCTTCTGTAAATATGCTTCCTATTGATTTATCAGAGTTGCAACAAAGCACATGGAATTGGGGGAAAAGCAGAACAAATACATGTTGAAAGCTAACAGAGAAAAGATAACGAACAGTACGTCAGCATTGTGCTCCAAAAGGATCTTGACAGTGCTATCATATCCTCTGTAAGTAGCAAGAGTCAGTGGTGTCCCCATTACTGATTCTGCATTGACATCAACTCCTCTAGAAAGCAGAAATCTTACTACTTCAGAGTACCCTGAATAAATAGACGGAAAACCGAATGTCATGAAAATATATGAGCAACTGTTCTGGAGGAACCAAGTTCAGCATCTAATGTAAACATAATTTTTTTTTTATCGATTGGCATAAGGAACATGCTATATTGAAACACCAACGGTTACCACAGCAAACAAAGAAACATTTTGGGGCAAACTAATTTGAATGATTATAGCAAAGCAATGTGCGAGAAGGCACATACAAAAAAGATGATCCACAAAGTGATAGTATAAATACAATTGCTACAAACACCGGTAGCAATGTGATGACACAGGAAATTTTATATAACTGAGGCCAGGGAAATTTATTTAATCTGGAAAAAATCTTAAACTTTTCAAAATACTATATGACATCGATGGATATGAGAAGAACATTAGCCTAGCCGTGTGTAATTTATGGTTACAAAGGAAAATAAAAGCTCCAACGGGCATTTGCATTTGGCGTTCACAAGCTAATCACCATGTTTAGTATTCTAAATTGGGCTCGAATAGCTATTTGATTAAAACAAACTTGTAGAGTATTATTTACAGTTCTTCGAGTTTCAACATAAGGATCTCCAGCATAATGTTCAATCCTATAGAGTGGATCCATCACAAAAGAATAATTCAAGGCATGGCGAAGGTCGCAGGACTAAATGTTTCTTAGAGTGAAGGGATTGATGTTCTGGCGGGATGGGATGGCAGACAAGCAACTATAATGGGAAACACATAATCCTAAGGGCATATCAGAGGCCAAGGCGCGGTTCTACCTTTCACTGCAGCCGCGTGAAGAAGAGTGACATTTCCTTTTGAGCGAACCTGGTGCAGATCGGCGCCATGACCAAGGAGGTATCTGATGGCAGGCAGGCGGCCATTGGAGACGGCATGCTCCAGGGGTGTGTAGCCTAGCAACAAGCCCAGACGGTTTAAGATGCATCCAAGAACTTGCTATGCGAGTGCCAAGCTGGCGTGATTACCCTGAATAGTGTCAGGCTTGGTGACGTCCATTTTGACCTCCTCGACAAAATACTGGTAGGCCGGCACCTTGCCGAGCCAACTGAGTGCGTGAAGGGCGTTCATGCCAAGGAAGCTTGTGTTGGCCACCGTCGCCTCGATCCCCTTGCCGTCCTCGTCCAGCACCTTTGCCTTCCCTTCACAAAACCAAGAGAAAAAGGAGACATTTTTACTGAGGAAACATATAGCAAAATCGAAACTTTCCAACAAAGTTGCATTCTTTGGGTGGTTTGTACCCAGTTTGGTCAAAAAAATGGCACCCTAAAATCCCGTGGTTGACACAAAAAAAAAAACTCGCAAGAAATTCGTGCCAAATCCGATGCAGAAGCAGAACCAAATGAGGGTTGTTGGGTATGGCTGCTTCTTACTCTTGATGTTGCGGACGTCGCCGTGGTAGGCGCTAAGGAGGAACGCGGCCATGCCTTTCGGTCTGAACGGAACAGAGCAATGGAAAAGATAAGATTACCAAGAAAGAAATCAATCGCTAGGGTTTAAGCAGGAAGGAGGATGGATTCACCTCTGCCAAAGAGATGCTCAAAGGCCTGAGGTAGCTCCAGGTCGTCCATCCTCACAGGAGCGGAGGAAGCTTCTGGAAGCCAAGCAGAAGCAGAAGCAGGAGCAGGGGAGGAGAAAGGCAGCAAGGAAAGGAAGCCGAGGAGGCGAACAAGGCGTCTCTCAGAGAGAGAGGGGAAAAGGAAAGGGCGGGAAAGAGAGCAGAGGAGCAGGCGAGAGACGCAATGGGTGATCGACACGTGTCCCTCCAGTCCGACACTTCTTCATGCCTTCCTCGCCTTTTCATTCCATCATCAGCTAGCTAGCTTTCGAGCTACGCTACTGAATATTTGTACTAGTATTTTCTAAATAAACTTGCAAATAAATAGGAGTACATTGGCAAAATACTACTCCAGTATTGTATATGTGTATTTCATATTAAGAGGCATCATTACCAAACAAATTGAAATGGCTGCCTTCGAGACTTCCTGTGAAACTCCCTTCAAATTTCATGTATCCGGATTCAGCAAGTCTCATCAAATGATCGAAATACAATTCATGAAAATGAACACAAGCCTATCCACCATTGTCCATTTCCCATTGCTCCAAACAATTGCACAGCCTGCTCATTCAGAGCATCATCATATCAAAAACACAAGATAATATCCTTGCTCTAGTTCATTCAGACAGAGCTTCCATGTTATTCATGGACCACAGTACACACATGCTCCAAAAGACCACATCTAATTCGTATATACAAGAATTCTATCAACACTTTGTGCAAAAGCACCGCTTGATTCAGACTGGGTCGTGTATGGAGACAAGGTAATGCACAACATCAGAAAGCAACTCGGGAAATTGTTCCTCTTATTACAAGCACTGCAATATGATGGATGGCACAATCCTAGAATGTGATGAGGCTTGCAATCACAAGAAAGCCCACCAGGATAAGAAGGGCCTTCAGGTAGACATCCGCCTGCTGTTGTTGCCCGGGCGGTCCATGGCGGGGAGCAGCAGCATGGGCATGCCCACCGTGGAACGCGTGCTCATGCCCATGACCATGTCCGTGTCCATGTCCATGCCCATGTCCGTATCCGTAGGGGAACCCAGCAGGTTGCCCATAGGCGGTTGCATCTGGGAACCCATGCACTTGAAAGCTGAGCAAAGGGAAGAGGCCCCCAAATGCTGCAGAGAAGGTATAATTCCCCCACCGTGCATTGGCCAGGGGGATGCCTCCACCCATGAACCATGGGTTTGGATTGGCATTGGGGAAGTGGGTGTTAGGATCGGCCTGTGGAGCCGTGGCAGGCCTCTGTCCAGCCGGGCGGCTGGGAATGTCAGCCCCGGGAACATTCTTTGACCTTGGGTCGACACGGTCCTTACCACGGCCATA
The DNA here is from genome assembly GCF_000231095.2 of Oryza brachyantha. Classification (NCBI taxonomy): domain Eukaryota; kingdom Viridiplantae; phylum Streptophyta; class Magnoliopsida; order Poales; family Poaceae; genus Oryza; species Oryza brachyantha. The sequence continues at coordinate 16,634,968 of NC_023174.2, read as the reverse complement.
GAGGGGAACAAGCTTATCCTCCTCAACGACAGCCTTGCATACAGGGCACTCGGGTGAGTGCGAGTGGATGTGAAGCCACTTGTAGAGGCATGGCCAGCAGAAGAGGTGGCCACAGAGCGTAACGATAGGCTCCTGTGGCAGCTCAAAGCATATGTTGCACTCAAAGCTGCCCCCAGCGTCACCACCACCGCTGCTGCTGCCACTTGTGGATTCCCCTACATTTGCTGCCATACTGGAATGAAATAAGCTGCAATGGAGGAAAATTGTTCATCAGCAACAGAGCGGTTATGATGAAACATACAAATATAGTTCCAGCTCTTTTGGAATGCAAATATTATAATCTAGGGCATAGTATTGTAGTATTGTGTGCTCAAGCAGGAAAACAAAAATTGGAGAGAAATACTAGATACAATAAATGACATAATAAGTTTCTGACGAGATACGGTTTAGTTAAAAGACAGAAGATTCAGGATCCACATGTTTGTTATCAAATAAACCGAATTGCCTAGCGCCTATCTGGAACGAAATTTCTACGACTACCAAGACGAAAGTTGGTTGCAACCTTCTTTTTCTGTAATTGAGAAAAGGATCTGTAGCAAGAGATTTGGTGCGTCAACCGTCAAGTATTAAAACTGATGGCTGGTTGAGAAGCGTTTAGATTGCGATCGCTGTGCGTGGTGCAATGTAAGCATGCAGGTATTGAGATTGAGACCAATTCGCTAAGTAGATTGATGACTGGGCGTATTACGTAATGTCAGAGAGAAGAACAAGTAGTTTGTGAAAATAAATTGCTGCAAACTAGGGTGCTGGTTTGAAATAATAAGCAACCGGGGTGCTCAGGTGTGATTCGGATTCCTACATAGATCGATCTGAGAAGAAGTACGTAGGGGATTAAGTTGGCAGAGGAGGAAGGGCAACTCGAATCGAATCGACGAACAGTGACCCACGCCGCATGGGGGCACAAAATAAATGGACTGAAGCAACCAGGCACGGGAATCCATCCCATGGCAGCGAGAAGGGAAGGAGGAGTCCAGGTTGAGATCCCCCTAGCGCAGCGGCCGGCGATCCGATCTAGATGGAGAATCTTAATCGCATTCGCAGCGGGTATGTATGTGAGAAGCTGGGCAAATCAAGCGCGCAAGCTGTGGGTGGGGGGGGGGAGGGGAAGGTACGTAGGAGCGGGTCACTTACCGGCGGGAGGGCGGGCGCGGCGGCGGTGGCGGAGGCGGCGGCGTGCGCGCGCCGTTGGGGAGGGAGGGAAGGGAAGAGAGGGAGACGTGGGCGTGGGGGAGGAGAAGGTTCCAGGCGCTGGCGGAGGCTCCCTTGGACCTTTGGATGCGAGTGGGACCCACCCTCCCTAATCTATTCTCGTCCCCTGTTGTATTTTGACTAACTTATTAGTCTCTCTTTTCTTTTCAAAGTTTCTTCCACCCATTCTAATGATCAACGATCTAGTAGATCTTATGCGATATTATTTTTGCTACCGTGTTTTTGCTATAGTGGGTCAAGCTGATTTAGGTCATCTGATTTACATCTATTGATACCAACTTCAGCTGATCATCCGATCGATATATGGCATTCTGTTCCAATCTCTATGATATTTCACTGCTTATTTGTCAATTTTATCACTGATTTTTTTATATTACAATAATACCATTAAAATAAAATTTCTATCAGTATTTTTAATTTTCTAGTAGTAATTTTACAATTACCTTTTAAACCAGTGATAAATTTACAATTCTTTCTATTTTATTATTAAAATAGGTATTAGGTAATCAGGTTTTAGTTAATAGTGGTAAGTGTTCATTAGTACTAACATGATCGGAGTCGATGATGCGGTCACAGTTGAAGAATGGAGCAACCAAGTTGAAAAGAGTTTGTTGGCATTTCGACGTATCCACTAGTTGGAACGTGTGCCGATATTTGGGATCTAAACATAACACCAAGGCAGGCCGGTATTTGGATGGCCACTTTCAACAAATCTCGGCGCGGATCTAGTTATCTCTTATCAGACTAGCCGCATGTCAACCTACTCTATGGCTCTCGGTGTCCTCTCTGCTTTATCTCTTATCACTCGGGATGCTCCCCTCATTTAAATCATCCATTGGAAAACGATGTGTTCTTACTACACTTTAAATCGAAAAAATACCATACAAGGTACTCATTAGTGCTCACATGATCGAAGTCGGTGACGACCTCGTATATCTTGTCATTTCAACTTACCCTCTAGCAATAGCATGTATCATTTTTTTAAATTTGGATGCGACACTGAACGGACAACCCTTGTATGACCAATCACTTTCAACAAATCTCGACATGTATCGAGCCTCCTCCTACTAGATTGGCCATGTGGGAGCTTGGTTTTATGGGTCTCGCTATCCTCTCTCATTCACATCTAGCGCTTAAGGATACTCCCTCATTTAAATCATCTATTAAAGATGATTGTTCAAGTCGGAAAAGAATACCACACGAGAAACAAATGATATGATCTTTTTCCCTAGCATATTCGTTTTCATTACGATATTTTAGTGTTATCTCTAGATCTTAAATATTACTTCCTCCATTGTAAATAGGTGACTGCTTGGATCAGTTTTAGAAAAACTATACTTAAATAAAATAACATCCATGTCCTAACTATTTATTTCCTTCTTCCAAAATAAGTGACTATTTTGACAAATTTCAAACAAATTAGTACATATATAAAAGGACCTCTATGCCCCCTATATACTTATACTTTTGGTTATGGGAAGATGTACAGTAACTGTGACCATGTTTGAATCAAAAAAAGTCCCTGGAACTTATAGAAAAAAAAAGTCCCTCTTGTCTCAAACAGTTGAGACTTTTTTGGGACTTGTCCCTCACTAATTTTGTAGTCTATGGGGAGGGACTTCTACGAAAAAGTCAATGGACTACTAAAAGTCCCTCGATCCAAACACTGTTTAATCCATTCTATTTCCGTCTTAGGCATAAAGTAACCACTTACTTTGGAGAAATTTTATTTACCAAAATGATCACTTGTTTTGGGATGGAAGGAGTACCATTTTGGTGATACGTAATAACTGTGCAAGACTGCATTTAGTCTACATTTCCTTCTCTGATTGATTTCCCAAAATAAGTGCCAAACAATTAATCACTTATGTTGAGATAAAATTTGTAAGCAAAACAGACTTATTTTGGGATAGATTAGATATGCGGCGAGAGGCCGCCTGCTTTTTCAAAATGTTTGGACCTGCAGTGCAGGCCCAATAAGAGGAAACCGACCCAGTTCGGTGCTCAATGGGCTTCAACGAGCCTTATTATTTCCTTCCTATTGTTGTTGTACAAGGAAGATGACGATGGTTCATATTTCGGTTACCTTTCTTCTTGCTCTTTAATTTATGATCTTCAAACATGATTTTCTATGATAGTGATATCAACAATGAAATTAACTATAACAACATAAAAAAATTTCTTTGAATAGGCGGGATTATGAATTTCTATGTAGAAACAATATACAATTTAGTAATTTAGTAATTTAGGAGGTGTGGGTGTAAAATCCAAAAGAAAACTCTGACAAAGAAACAACAAAACAACGCAATGTTTATCAGACTACTACTATGTCTAATATGGATGACACTGTAAGATTAGCAGTACTAAGTCTTTTCTATCAACTCGTCATGGTTTCTTACCTGACGCACTACCTTTTCGGTTATTCCTATACTTATAAGCTAAAATTTAAATTTCTAACCTTAAAATTAGATTTGATTTTGAAAAATTTTTTATCGTACTTTATGTTTCAGCTTCGACTTTAAATCGTTAAGAACATGTGTATAAAAAATCAAGCCGTCGTTATCCTGTAGTATATCATACCATCCCTTCAAAGGTTGTGTGCGCATGACTCCACTGAATTAAACGTCTTCATGTCGTGTGTGCCTGGATGAATTACCTCCTGCTCTTCTAGAATATTTGAATTTTTCATGTCATGCGTGTCAGTAGTACGTACTAATACATTTGCAAAACCAAATAATTTACTCAAAACGTAACTGCGTGCGTACGTATCTCCGGTTTTAAAAGATTAATCGCATCGACTATATCTATTCCTATCCGTTTAATATTAAAAAATATTTTGATTTTATCTAAAATTAATTATGAATCCATAAATATATTTTATATACATGTGCATAAATTTAAAAAGAATTAACATATCGCATAACGTTAAAACGGTGTCATGAGATGCTGCAGAAAGCAACGATGAACACGTGCATGTCGCTACCTAGAGACGCTGAAAATGATGGCGTGTCTCATATATAAGGTGGTGTTTAGTTTTAAAAAAAAATTGCAAAAACATCAAATCAAGTTTTCGGATATTAAACGTAGTTTAATTACAAAACAAATTTTAGATTTCGGTTTCTAGTATTAAACGTAGTTTAATTACAAAACAAATTTTAGATTCCGGCTGAAAAACCGCTTGACAAATTTTTTGAGCCTAATTAATCCGTCATTAGCATATATTGGTTACTGTAGCACTTATGGCTAATCACTTTCTAATTAGGCTCAAAAGATCCGTCTCAAGATTTCTTTAGTAACTGTGATGTTTTTGAAAAAAAATTTGGGAACTAAACAACGCCTAAGTCTCTAGCTAGCTACTTCCGTGGTCACAAATTGTCCAGATCTTTTCTTAATTATTACTTACTATTTTTTCTAGTTATTTGACGACATTGACATCTATATTTATATTTAATTATTGATCTTATTTAAAATATTTGTGTAATATGTTAAATCATAAGCTGTGTTTAAAATACGTTTACTAGTAAATTAAAATCATAACAAAATAACTGGTAGTTGTATCATTCTTAATAAGATGAATGATGAAATGTAGATTAAAAATTAATGGCATAAATAATAAAAGGTGGAGGAAGTAACTAACAAGATAGTAGCTGCGAGGACATTTTCTGTCTCTCTTTTGTTTGTAAAAAGATGAGGCACACGTACGTGTGAAAGAATTAATTAATGATGGGTGAGTTAAAGCACAGTAGTAGCTAATCTGGCCAGGTGTGTGTTTCACGTGTGGACATGCAACCCAACCTGCAGCCACATGCAAATTAACAGTACAATAATCGTGCTCGATATGATATTGTATGTCTTAAAATATTGCTTCTCCTCGCATCAAAATATTTGTCATTTAAAATATTATTTAGTTAAATTTTAAAAAGTATATATTAAATAGTTTGTGGTTAGATTTGAATATTTTGAGATGGGTATGAATTCGTACCATACGTGACTGGAGCTTTTAACTGCCGTCCTAATTAAGAGTAAACCTGGTAGCTCATACATCTCGGTATTCGAATTGAAAATAGATGATATAAAAAGAAAAAAAAGCTCCCGTAAATCATACATCCTACCATACAAAAATAGATGATCATCCAAATTGAAAGATATCATCCAAATTTAGATATTCTCTCTACTCCATGTATATTTCTATATCCAATCATAAGAGAAGAGAAGGGAGTAATATCAACATGAGAGTGGGTGGTTGTAAAATATTAATAAAATAAATATAGATGATGTATTATGAATGGTCTCTTGAAGTGCAATGTGATATGAATAGGGATCATTTTTGAATGGTTATCTAAATGGACATATAGATCATCACATATGCATGAGCCGTTGGGTTTGCTCTAAAGCTAGCTAAAGCCAATCTTAATAGTTCTATTTTACTAAATCATATGTCAAATAAGTAAAAGTTATGATAGGTTGTAGAATTTATGATAAGATATAAGAGTTAAGTTTTACGAGAATATAACTTGATATATATCATATACACAGTTACATAGACTATGGAACTGTATTGAAAACTTTACGAGAGTAATTTAGTTTATATACACATTTTTAATCAACTCCTATTGATCACTTAAATGTTTGATATGTTTGTGAAATCGTGAAGTAAAATTTTGCATTGAGAGCACTTATTTCGTTGATCCATTTAAATATATTGTGATGATACGACAGGGTTGAAAACCGTACAAATAAAATTTTTGCACCGAAAATAGCCTAATAAGACTGACACTTTTTTTTCGCTATGTTTAGGCTTGCAAGCTAAAATTTAAATATTTAACGTTAAATTTGAAGTTAATTTTTATGGTTGCTCATTGTATATTTTTTAAATCAATATATATATATATATATATATATATGTGTGACTTTTTGACTTGGGTGCATGCCTTTAAATTATCATTCAACAGTAGTGACCGAAGTTGATTGATAGAATTAAAATTTTCAAACATTTGATCACCCTTTCTTCAGCTATTTTCCTGGTCTTTCTACATAGTTTTTGACCGTGTTTTTTTTGTAAAGTTTATGTATTAAAGTTTAATATCTTATATTTCTTTTTATAGTGGATTTTTTACTTTATAGTGATTAATTATAACATTTAGATAATTAAATAGCTATCATAAAATTTAGATTATCTTTTATTAATAAAAGAAAAAAGTCTTGGAGCAAGTATAATATGGGTGAATGTGATCAATGTCCAGGTGTAACAGAGACGTGAGGAGAGAGATTGCGTGAGCCACTTGCATATGAGATCTTAAAAAATAAGACTCATCAATGAGGTATGTGATAAGTTAATATATGTAAAGAAAGAATATGGTTAAAAATATGTTAATAAAATATACCTTATGTTTTTATATATAGAAATTCACCATCTTTCTTTGTTAAAATATACTTTTAACTTTGTAGCTAAAATAACCATTACAAAATCAGAAAAACTTTCATCTTTTCAACGAGAAAGAACACACCCTTACTCTCTCCCGTCGTAAAGAAATAAACTTTCAAAGTAAATCTAATAAACTCAATGTTTAGATTTACTCCTGTAAATTAACTTTTCTTAACAAAGCAAGTAGTTAGTTATTGTCCCTATTTGAAATGTATAATCGCTTATACATTTTTTAAAAGAATTACTTGAGAAGTGCGTTTTATTTCCTGCCTAGGGTCCTTTTCCGGTGCATTTTACTGGTAGTATTATACCACCAATAGAACTTAATTTAAAAGGGTATTTTCGTACTTTGTTAATTAATTGATTAGTAGAATTTTATAGTTTTGTTTTTGTCAATAAAGATCACAATAAAATGCACGATATTACCTTTTCAAATTTCTACTATACCTAATATTATTAATATTATTAGTAGTATAATTTAATTATAGTTGTTCGATAAAAATATATCAACAGGGTGGATTAAATTATACTGGCAGACACCGGAGTCAATCGTCGGCGCCACTCGGAACAAATTCAGAGACGACGCTGCCTCCTGTGTGCTGCCACTACTCGTGGAGAATTCTCCTCACCGGCTAGCTCTCTGTGCATTATTTTCTTAGTTTCTTCAGAAAATGATGGCTTGACTAGTGTTCATTTTCTTCGGGAAACAGTACTCTGAAGGCGACACTGTTTTAATTTCTACATCACTTCAGCATCACTAATGTTTTCCCTAACGTGAATTTGATTGCTAATTCGGTCTCTGACGTTTTACAAGCCGCACAAAGGCAGAGAAAAGCAGATTGCTGCCTGATCATATTCTGCTTCTTCTTGTCAAGATGAATTCCACACTTATGTGCTCTCTATGTGAATTTTTTTCTCCCCATCTTTTGCTTTATGATTAGCAACCAAAGCAGTGTGCTTCTTCAGGGCCTTTTGCACACTTTCTTGGGCTAATTAATTGTTTTTAGTCAGTATGGATGCCTTTCTCAATAAAAAAAAGGGAAAGGTTGGTAGAGCAGCACAAGCTTACGTCGTCGTGGTTTTGGAAAGAACAATCCTATTCATATCATGGATGCTATCCTGGCATCAAGAATCTCCTTTTTATTTTTCAGGTATTATGCTTCTGTCACAACCATACCTTCCAGTCTTAAATCAGTGACAAACCTAGTGTTAATTGATATCTTTATCTTAGATCTACCCTTCAACCTCCAGAGGAAATATCTACCCTGTTACAAATATAGTTTTTTTTCTTTAAATAATGAAAACGGTTCACATCTTCGGCCTCTGCCGATAGTTGCATAACTAATGTTCTAATAGAAGCCTCAGGATTATTTAACAAATCCCCATCTCGCTTCCAATGATATCTGAAATATCCAATGTAAAAAAACAACTTTTTTTGTTTACTGAAATAAAGTTGTTAGATGGAATTACGAATAAAACTTAAATACAATATTGAGTAGTGCAACCCCTAAGTAAAGTCCATGAAAAATTATAATACTGATACATGGAATAGATGAAGGTGAAACAAGTGAAAATAAACAGCTAACGACGAATTGACATTTGAAACCTGGAAAGCCAGCCACCTCTGAAAAGATAAGAAAAAAACTTACCAGTATTCCAGTTAACTCTATCCATCCAGATTCTAGAACGACGACGTTTGGATGAAAATAACCACCACCATCTCATGCCATTGCATCTAGAAAATCGTTGCCTTATGATTTCTCTTTAACCCTCTTTTGTCATGCAAATCCTGACTGAATTGCAGGCAGTTGGCACACAGGTTTTGTGCTCTCAACTCTGACGAGAGAAGGCGGAGAACCAGAAGGAGAAGGAGAAGAGAGACAAATCAGAAATGATCAGCAAAGGCAGCCATCACCTGTTGAAGGCCAGATGTGAGATGTCTTGTGTCCTTTTCCTTTCAGGCTCTAGGTCGGTTCTGATGATGCATGTATTCCAACATCATGCTTTGACAATATTATTAATGAGTTTCATACCTGCTAGTTCCTTGGAGCCAGATTAACCACATAATCCTCTACTTAATCAAGCCATGGCTGACCTACATATCCGTCCTGTCCTGTGAGGGTACCTGAGCTATTTTGTAAGCACCCACAGATCACAGGAGCAAATCTATGAAAAGACAAAGCAAATGATGCAATCATGCAATGGTTAGGGTGAGGATTAAATTAAGTTAGTGTGTGTGCTTGTTAAACCGAGGACACACCAGATAATAATCAAATCAAATCAAATCAAAGAAACGGTGCCGACTGCCGACCTCATCGACACCCTCCTCCTCGTAGGTGCAATCTTCAGTTGCAATCCTAACTGCTCTACCTTTCCTAACTAATAAAAAACTAAAATTTCTTGCTTTTGAACCTTTGAGGCATACGTACTTCCAGAATCTGAAGTAAACGATCGAATTTCGACGAAATCTAGAGCTGCGAGTGTTTGATCTGGAGAAGCACGATTTGTGTCTGATAGCATGAGCACAAGCCTACGTGTGTGATTGGTCCTTGCAGCCAAACAAACACAAGCATGCGAATCGTGCCTCTAGAACCCAAAACAGTGAGCCTAATTTTAGCCGGTCTCCTCCTGGCGATTTTGAAAAAAAAGAAAGGGAGAGCTTTTAGTCTCGTGTCAAAATCTCTCCTTTTTGTATATAAAAAATGCAATGGCCATCTAGAAAACAAACAAATCTGGAAGAGAAGAGCTGACCGACAAATGAGAAATTGAGAAGCTAATAAACTCGAGGAAGAAAACGCCGGCTATATATACGGAGGAATCCCTTGGCATCCACCCGACGACGCGCCGGCCGGAGAGGAGACAACCACCCGACGACCATGGCAGCCGCCGCCGCGGCATACTGGCTCGCCGAGCACCCGGCAATCGTCTCCTTCCGGTGGAGCCCCACGGGGCTGTGGTTCTCCACCTGGGCCTTCCTGCTCGGCTTCCTCGCATCCTACGTCGCGCTCTGCCTCGCCCTCGATGCCATCCTCGCCGCCGCGCTGCGCCGCCGGAGGCCGCTCACGCTGGGGCCCGTGCCGGCCGCGCACGCGCTCCTGATGGCGGCGGTCTCCGCGGTCATCTTCGCCGGCACGCTGCTCTCCGCGCTCGCCGAGATACGGGACACGCGGTGGTCGTGGCGCGGCCGCAGCCGCACCACGCCCTTCCGGTGGCTTCTTTGCTTCCCGCCGGGGACGCGCTCCTCCGGCCGCGTCTTCTTCTGGTCGTATGCCTACTACCTCTCCCGCTACCTCCACGCTGCGCGGGGGCTCTTCGCCGTGCTGCAGCGGCGCCGGGGCGCCGCGGCGAGGGTGTTCGCGCACGCGGCCTCCATCGCCATGGCGTTCCTCTGGCTCGAGTTCTCGCAGTCGTTCCAGGTGCTCGCCATCCTCGCCTCCACGCTCGCGCACGCCGTCGCCTTCGGCTTCCGCTTCTGGGTCGGCGCCGGCCTCCCCGCCGCGCGCGCCGCCCGGGGCGCCCCCGTCGCCCTCGCCTGCCAGTGCGCGCTGCTCGGGTGCAACCTCCTCTGCCACGTCGGCGTCGTGTGGATGCACTTCGGCGGCGTCGCCGGCGGCGGCTGCAGCGGCATCGGCGCCTGGGTCTTCAACACCCTCCTCAACGCCGCGCTGCTCTGGGTCTTCTTGCATTGCTACGGCAAGCGCGGCGTCTGCGACGACGACGGCGGAACCACCGCCGCCCGCAAGGACCTATGACGGCCGCGCGCCACCATCTTGTAACATGTTCCTTCCTTCCTTCCCTCCTTTCTTGATTGTACATAGGTGTGGCGTCCAAACGGGGAAGAGATTAACGTAATACGAAAGGAGATAATCAACAGCAAGAGGGGATTGGTGTAGGAGCAATTCGATGATCCAATCCCTGCCTGTTTAGCTTTAGTATGTTGTAATTGTGTTCATGTCGATAAAAAAAAAACAAGTTTTGCAAATCTTGTTGCTTCTGTGTCATGATATGAGGCGATTTCTCCACCTGCACGCGTTTGTGGTTGTGAAAAACCTGGTCTTTATGGGCAACTCAACTGCTAGGACAATTTCAGTTTGATCCGGCGTATGATAGACAAGCTGATTAAAATATTCCAGTCCAGCGATTTTGTTGATATATAATACCGATGAACAAACTTGAATTGACTTATCCGTGTCATGATCCGGCAAAATCTGTACATTGGTATACATTCATCTTTCTGAACAACTCCTGAATTTCTAAGCAAGACACCTGCCTTGTCTTGATCAGTTACAGGTGAAGGCAGAACAGAAAAGGATGTATCGATCTCTTCTTCAATCTCATCTTTTTCGCCGGGTTTCTTCAATCTCATCCCCCAAGGTTGATATTCCAACTGATGCTCTTGCTACAGGGTGAAGAATTCATCTAAACGTTGAGCTACATGACAACTCTCTCAGGGATAAACAGAAAGGAAAAATAAACATTAACAGAGTTGAGGTGAGGAATCTGTGCCTGCCTCGGTTTCAGTCTAATCAAATTAAGCTCCAGTGACCAAGGATCCTGCCAAGCTTTTCACCTGCATCAACTACTCAATAGAGTCACATGACATGCATGCTGCCACTAGAATTTAGAACTAGTGCCACACTGCACTCCTGCTAATCAATGAGATAACGAATCCATCCAGGAGCAATTCACTGCTCGCTTTGTCGCGTGGCATTTGCACAAGGGAGAGCGTGGCGTGGCAACCGATGAGCATATATGTGGGCTACAAGCAGGGCAGCATGTTTACATGTGTGGCTCAGCAGAGGGGAGCAGATCATCAGGTTGCAGCCTCTGCACTCTGCAGCGCACAAAACGGGAGCCATCCATCATCAAATGCAGGCTAGGTTGCAATGCAACTCCATGTCCTGCAACCTGTTCATCTGCTTGGCATCTGCCTCCCTGAGCACTGTAGGAACTGGGGCTCGATCACTCCCCAACTGTTGCTTCATTGATTAAAAACCATGAGTGAGCTGCAGCAACCAGATGAGCAAGGTGTCTTAATCGCTACTATGTTAGTATGCTTGCATTATTGGTTGGTTCTTGGTTGCATTCCAATTCTTTGATCTCCTCCTGTCAGTTTCAGTTTGTGGGGACTTTAGTACTACTCCTACCTCACAGTATTGTATGGTGATTTCGCAAGCAGCAGTACCATTGGAGTAATACTGCTTTACATATGCATCTTGATTCAAGAACAGTAGCTAGTTGTCGCTAGTACTTCTCTAATTCCCTCTCTAGCTAGTTGTTCATCGGGCCCGGCCGGCGTTTCTGTTCCAGGTCCCCACCTATGACCTATCTAGCCTAGAGTGCAAATCTTTTGCGCTTTTGCGCGTTCGAAAAAAAATTCAAGAACAGTAGCAAATTAAGTGGCTGCTTGTTTGGACATTAGGACCTTCGTTTTTTGTTAGTGGGTGTTTCTGTTGAGACCAACCTGTCTGTCTACCTGTCGTTGCCGGCACGCGGCAACGGCGACGGAACTGGGACGAGGCCAAGTGTGGATGGCTGTCCGGCTGGTCGCAGCTCACACGCCGGCGATGTCGGTTGACCACACATCAAATTGCACTACGTATCTGTGGTGGTAACTGCAGCCGCAGGCGTGCACAACGTGTGATAATATTCAGATTGCAGCCTGATCAGAAAATGGGGATTTGCAGCAATGGATTATGGATGGAGTGTAAAGAATGTTACTGCCTACAAAATTCTGTAGGTGAGTTATACATATACATCATGCATGTATGCCTAGGTATTTGATTGAGAGTGTGAGAAGTACAGTACGTATATTTATACGTAGCTGCCAGAGCCAGGTAGGTATACTCGTATTTTTTTTTTCTGTAGAAAAATTGATGCTGCTAGTAGCCGAGCAGCGTTGGCGGGAGCGCGAGCAGCGGCTGGAGCGCGCTGGGCGCGAACTTCCTGGCGAAGAGGAAGCACACCTCCGACGGCTGGCCGTTGTACAGGCACCTCTGCTCCGCCGCCACCTTCCTGAAGAACGCCTCGCCGACGTCGGCGCCGCCGAACGTCGCCGGGTGCGCGCCGCCGCGGGACCAGTCCACCCACGTCACGCTCCGGTTGGCGATCCGCCCGGCCGCCTCGATGGACAGCACCGTCGGAAGGTAGTGCTCGTCGATGTAGCACGGCGGCCGGCACAGCTCCCGGAACTTGGGGTAGTACCGCTCGTCGCTGACGACGAACACGGCGAGGTCGCGCCCCACCTCGAACCACTGCGCGCCCTTGCGCCACTGCTCCGGCGACACCTCCGGCGCCAGCCCCGGCCTGTAGCGGCCGCGCCCGTGCGGGCCCGGGTCGACGAAGGCGCCGACGAAGCTGTGGCGGGAGCTGGTGAGGTACCGGTACACCGCCGGGAAGCCGTGCAGCGGCACGCACGACTCGGAGACGAGCACGAAGCGCTCGTTGCCGCCGTCCAGCAGCGCGTTCGCCAGCAGCCGCCGCTCCGCGTCGAACATGTTCGTCTGCCCCCATTGCGCCACCTGCATCCTTTCCATTATCATTTTGTTTTTCGAATTGTTATTTCGAAGATGCTGCTGACGATTTGGATGAGAAAACGAGAGGGATCGATTCGATTTTGTTTCTAGTTGTAGCCTTCACACGTATTTGAATATTCATTATTTTGATCGTTATCAGTATATCACGGGAGACTTTGACGCCATGTCATTTTCAGGTTTGCATTCGTGGCACGCTGCACTTGCCATGCAGCCACGGGAGCTGAACATTCTTCATGATCCGGACACCAAATCAACCCAATATTTTTTTGAACAGAATCGATTAACAGGAGACAGTTCGAAATCGTCGGAACAGAATTGAGAAGGAAGAATTCCTCCCGAATTTCAAATGGGGAGTAATCAAATTTGACGTGAGAGTTGAGAAAGGATTAAAATTTACCTTGCTGGGCACCTGGCGGCGGTAGAAGACGGAGGCGGGCGGGAAATCCGGTTGGTATCCCGGCGTGGAGTGGACGTAGACGGAGAAGAGCTCCCGGCTGCTGCCGTTGAAGAACCTCTCCCAGAGCGGCGCCAATGGCAGCGGGCCGCGCGTCAGGAACATGAACGCCACCTTGGGCACCCGCCGGTACGGGTACCGGCGCACCCGCGGCTCCATCGACGCCGCCCAGAGCAGCTCCTCGTCGGACATGTTGTGCCACGCGCTCGCCGCCGCCGGCCGCGTCCACCGCTCCAGCGTCGCCGCCACGCGGAGGCCCTCCTCCTCCTCCTGCTGCTGCTTCGCGCACCGCTGCCGCGCCGCCGCCGAGAGGACGTCGGGCACGGTCAGCCTCGGCAGCCCGTAGTAAGAGGAGGAGGCGCCGCCGCCGCCGAGGAGGAGGAGGGCGGCGGCGAGGAAGGCGATGGCGAGCACGGCGAAGAGGAGTAGCGGCTTGAGGAGCCTGAGGGGGAGGGTTCTTGACTGCGCCCTCGCGTGGCTAGGGAAGCTGCTGTCCTTGCCATTGCCGTTTACTGTCACCACCATCGCTGCTCCTCCTCCTCCACCTTGCATGCTGCTGTCCACAAGAAATCCAACCAGAAAAAAGAAAAATATGAAAATTTTAGCATCGGAGTAAGTATTATTCTTTGGCTTATCTGTTAATCCAATCCAATCCAAAAAAAAAAAAGGAAGAATTTTTAAACGTATATGTCGATCGGAGGAGCGGTTACGTCCAAGCAAGAGCGGTTTCTGCCATCGGTGAAATCGAAGCAGAGCTTTTTTTTTTTAACCTTCCTTTTTGAAAGAAATCGGGAGCGCAATATACAGAGAGGCAAGCCAGCCAGCCGTAATTACGTGATGTATGGGCAACAATTTTTTTTTAATCTGTAGTACTTACTAGTAAAAAAACACGGAGAAGAGGAAGAACCACGAATCCAGATTCCTTCACCGGGAGAGAAGAAACGCATAAAGATGAGGCGAAACAGCGAAGCAAATCGGCATGAAAATGGAAAGAAACAAGAAGAATCAATACAATGAACGAAGCGGATATATAGAAACCAAGCAAAAGCAGAGCTGATGAGTGAACGACCTTTGATCACGAAGCAGCAGCAGCAGAGGAGACGAAGACGAAGACGAAGAAGAAATAGCAGCAGCAGATCGATCGATCGAGTTGTGATGAGGAGATGATCCTCCTCCGCTCTCGATCGAAACGCTGGAAAAAGATGGAAGAAGCAGAGGAAGGAGAAGGGGGTTTGGCTTTTCAGCACGGCCACGGCCATGGTTGAATTGTTGTTGCCTTCCCCCCCCCCCCCCCCCCCCTTCCGTTACTTTCATTTTTCAGCGTCCCCCTCACGACATTAGGAAATTCCACTACATTCCTTTTGGGTTATGCTTTTAGGGACTATTATAAATTTCGCTTTCTTTCCTTTTTGTTCTTCTTCTTCACGAGCGTCGCTTTCTTGGTGAGGTAGGGAAAAGTGTTTTTGGCTACAAATTTGGTTCTTGACCTGTATAATCATTCCATGTCAAGTCATTCAGGTTTAATGTGCATAAATTTTCTCAGAGTTTTTTACTTACCTTCCACGGTTAAGGTTAAGCAAATTTGGCTTATGTTTGGACAGCCATAGCCGTGACAACCTTCTATTCTAACAAACTAAGTCCTACATGTCGACGAGTCAAACAAGTATAGGTAGATTCCCTTAGAGCAGGTATACTAGTAGGCTATAGGTTAGCTGTAGAAAAATCCACATCAGCATAAGTCTAGCTGGAGGAAAGAGAAAAGGGTAGAAAGAGTTGGACCGGCTACCATACAAAAGTCAAGCGATAGCATAGAAAAAAAAGTTATCACCCACCTGAAAGTCAATACGAGCGATTATTCACCTGTTTTGTGGGGCCCATCATTTATTATGTGATCCCGTGTGCAACGCTTCAATCCCCACCACGGGTCGCCACCTTCGCGCCGCGGGAAGGGAATTCCCCATTGAGCGCGCGGGATCTTTTTGTGGAGTGTAAAATCTCTTTTATTCGCGCCAAAATCAAGTGCCCAACACAGCAAAAAAAATGCAATAAACAAATCATCCACCAAATCAGTCCCAGAAATCCCCAAATCAATCCCCACCAAAACCCTAGTTTTCATCGATCCTTCCGATGTCGCGTCACTCGAAGCGAGAAATTGCGCCGCCGTCGCTGCAGGCCATCCCATCCATGTCTGGACCCAGTGGTTGGTCGCATGTGCCTCCATCGTCATCGACGGCAAGCTCGTACTTGGTTTCTCCCAACGCCAATGCAAGGTGGTGCTGGTTCCTGTCCGCCGGGATGGTTTGCTGCAGTGCAGCAACAAGATCTTCTGCTCCGGGAGCTTGGTTGGCTACAAAGAATGGATATGGTACTGATGCTTGTCCTCCTCCAGCCGAGAAGGTGGATCTAACCTCTGATTTGCAAGAATGGTAATTATATGCTAAACTTTGTTTACGTCATTTTTGAGCTCCTGTATTTTTTTTGGTTTTGCTATGGCTAAATCCTGAAATAAAGATAAGTCATAGATTTTTTTTATATATATTTTTGTATATGTTGAATCGTCCAAAATGTGCACACTGAAAATTGCAATGGGTTGGATGGGTACATTCATTTAGCATACGACTACAGCAAAAAAAATTAGGACTAATTGTGTGGCATCGAGCTGTAGCAAATAATTTGATGCAGTGACCAATTGGGGCTAATGCAGCTAAAGAGCAACATTTATGTGTATATATCATCTATTGCAGGGGAATGAATGTTGGCCCTCACAATGGTTTCCTCAGTTATTTCAATCATCAACCGATTCCATGTCAAGTCATGCAGGGGAATAAGTGATTGATTGCTTGACATACTTAATTTGACTAAGTTCGTATCATATTTTAGCCAATTTATCTAAGATTTGGCTAACAAAAATAGAACCACTTCTTTAGTTAACATGAGCTATCATGTACATGTTGTGTGTGTTGGATAGTTTTTTTTCCAGAGTAACACAACATCATTTAGTCAGTAGCGTATGATGTTTTTTACTATCAAGTAGTAGTACAGATAATGCTCGACTATTTTTTTTTAACTGCACACCAAAGAGCTATGAGTTCACAAAGCTCTTCTTCTGATTCGCCCAAAGGAGGAAAAGAAAGTGTCACAAACATGTCACATAGCTAAGTGTGTCAACCGCTACTTTTAGCTCACAATCCAAAACGATATATAGTCGTAAAAGAAAAGAAAATAAAATAAAATAAAAGAGAAATTGAATTGTATGTAAATGAACGGGAGCTGGGGGTGGTATCGGCAAGAATACTATGCTTTCACTTTCAGTTATCAGTTTCTGTTTGGTGGGCCCCACCAACCGTAGACTATACTACTCCCTCTGTCCAAAAAAAATCAATTCTTCGGTTACTGTGTCTAGTGTTTGACCATCCGTCTTATTTGAAAATTTTTAGGAAATTAGAAAAAAAATTAGTCACACGTAAAGTACTATTCATGATTTATCATCTAATAAAAACAAAAATATCAATCTAAAAAAAATTTGAATAAAACAAAGAGTCAAAAGATTATAGGTAAAAAATGAAAAATTAGCTTATTTTGGGACGGAGGGAGTAAAATAGATTACACGGTCACTGGAGGGAGATAGAGACCGAGCGATGACTCATAATCTCTTAATCTCTTCCGCTGTGATAGAAAACTTATTATTATTATTTTTATAGCCATTTAATTATATTTTAATGAATTAAGTAATGTAAAATTAAAAATTAATCTAAAAAGATAAAGATGATAAACTTATACATATACGCACAAACAATCGATGAGAAAACTAAAAAAATATGGGTCAAACAACACAACCTTTCATCTACTGGGAGATATCAAGAACTTTGTACATCTTAAGGGAGATGTTAGATTATATTAAATCAGGAATCTGGAGATAATAAACTACACATCAAGAATAATTACAAGGCGCAAGGGAATCAAGGTTAAGAAAATGAGAATATTGTTTTGGAGAAAACAAAAAGGCAGCCAAAAAAGGGGGAATGAAGCTGAAAAAGGAGAATTTGCCGTGTCTATTGTTCAGATATAGTTCTGAAGAATTAATTGGTACTCCAAAGGTCTGAAGAGTTGAGACGAACGGTGTTGTAGGAAGAACGTACAGAGAAAAATAGTGGCATGCCAAAAAATTCCAGTTTTGTATAACTAGCCGCACGTGTTAATTAACTACTATAATCATTGATTGGCCGTGCTCAGGTACTCAACATATGGTTGTTATTCAGACAAAGCTAACAGTAGACAATTGTCATTTAGTACGGTTCGTAGGATGTCAGAAAACAATACCGAGATGAAGAAATTGCATATATATATATATATATATATCGGTATATGACGAATTGACGATGATTCTAATGCATGTAGGAAACTAAAGTCTGCTTCCATTTTCATGTCATGACCCTACGCAACGGTGGTAATGGGTCAAGGTTTATGAGTTCTTTTATAAATCTATTTAGTCCTTATATAATCTTTAGCTAAACAAAATTTGTTAAATTTGAACTCATATTTTTTAGACCTAGTTCTTAAATTTTGTATATCAAAATGAAGAGCTACTTACCGCTCCTAATTATAAGTAAGAGCACGTATACAAGACGAGTGTAGAATAGCAAGATACACAGTGCATGAGGATTCAATTTGGAAACTATGCATTAGTTATGGTAGCATATTCAAAAGCAGCCTACATATGGACCGGTTAGAGCATCTTGAAAAGTGTCCCAAAGAGGTTTCAATTTTAAGAATTAAGCCAAAAATCATCCTATGAGTATGTTTTATAGGTTCCGATGCTCTTTTTATGTACATGGCAGGTATCAGGGACAGATCTACCGCAAGAGGCTAGGGGGACTTTAGCTTCTCTACTCGACATACGTCGTTGAAGATATAGCAATAAATTTTTTAGTATTACTGAAAAGAAGAAAGAACCGAAAAGAGTTCTCTTTTATTCAGCCCTTTTAATAATTTTTTTTTAGATCGTATGTAGAATGATGAGATAAGGCAAGCAAGCATAGGTAGCCAGCCATCAAAGGGCAAAGTGAGGCATTGTTGGTCGGTAAGAGCGAGGCCCATGTGGGCGGCTGCCTCATCACTTGCTATGCATCGGTGTCTCCAAGGCCAAGGGGAGATCTCTGAGAAGATGGGGATGGGGATGGGGATGGAGATGGGTTGCCGTGCCGTGCCGTGCGTGGATGGAAGATGGCCATGGCCGTACCTAGCAGGTTGCCGGCCACCATTGACCGGCCGCCTCCACTCCACGTGTCAGCCGCCATCTCCTCCTCTCCCGCCACCTCTCCTCCCCCTTCTCTACTTCTAGAATGGAACCCCACCACGCACGCGCTTCCATTGCATTGCATTGCATTGCATATATCTCCTCTCCTCCTCCTCTGCTCCTCCTCCCACTGCATTTCTTCTTGACTGACTCCTGCTTCTGCCGCCTCTACTACAACCAACCAATCAAAATCAATGGACCTGCACCACGCCGGACGCTCGGCCCCGCCGCACGAGGCGGCGCTCAGGGCGGTGCAGAAGCCGCCGTCCAAGCCTTGGCGCGGGGCTCCGTCGTCAGGGCCGCCGCCGCCGCCCAAGGTGTACCGCGTCGAGCCGAGGGAGTTCAGGGAGCTCGTCCAGAGGCTCACCGGCGCCCCGGCGCCCCCGCCGCCCCGGCAGGCCCAGTCCGTGTCCGTCGCGCCGATGCAGCCACTGCCCTTGCGCCCCGGTGCCGAGGAGGCGCAGCTCTACGCGCCGTGGTGCGGCTTCCCCATGCCCATGGCCGAGCCGCTCGACGCCGCCCATGGCGCCCTCATATGAGAAGACGCCCTAGGCCCTAGCCATGTCGCCGGCGCAAGGAAAAATCAATCCTTTTTTCCTTCAGAAATTCAGTTTAGTTTGATTAGTTGGGAATGATACAGCCAGAAGTACATACATATATTACTAGTTTCTGCTCTCTCTCTCTCTCTCTCTGTAAGTGTAATAATAACTCTTGTAAAGGAAGAAGACTGATATTAGAGTTCAAATCAACGAACACGTGCTTGTGATGAACAAACAGATACCATATTATATTCCTCTGTAACAACCAATGAACAGGAGGGAATGTTCATCGTGTCTTGTTTTTGCTTATCTTCACCCAACAGTCCAATTCAATAATGTATCTGCTGCATGGTTCACATCGTTTCTTGCGCGTGCTGATTGCAAGATGGGAAGGGGATGAACAATACAATTTCATGGCGTACGCTGCGCTCTCTCTGAAGCCGAAGCTAGTTAACTGAAAAAAGTATTACTCATGGGCGATTGCCAAACGAACGACAGTAAAGTTTTTATTTACTATAGTTAACTAAAAACTGAGTCTGGAAAATATAATTTAATAAAAAAAACCCTAAAATCAACCCTATATTTTAGATGAAAATTTAGATTTTAACTTATAAATACAGACAGAAGATTGGGACGTGAGGAGCAAGGAAGGATGACGCTGGAGGAGTCAAATATGTTGGCCGGCCGTTGCATTGGTTGTTGATCCCTTGGTTGAATTCTGAATTCAACGCAACTCTGTGACTGTTTCTTGTTTTCTGACCAACCAAACGCGTGGTCAAAGTTCGTTGTTGGTCCATGTCAGATTATACGACAGTAGAAAGCTGTTGGTTCGTTCATTCTCTTCGTTTAATAGTAGCAGCCTAAACCTAAACTGGGTCGGCGTGCCATGACCGTCAGGTCCTCGCCGTTCCTACGCTTCAAATCACGCGTCTCAATTTTCCTTCCAATGCAGTTAGACGTGTCACTTCTGACGTCGTATGGGCTCTCTTCTTTCCCTTCTATTTCGGTTTATAAATTAAAATTTTAATTTTAAAGCTGATTTTACCATTATTTTAATTATAGTTTTCTCTTACCATATTTATCTTTGTTTTTATGTGCACTTTTCAAACTATTAAACAACAGGTTATTTCAAAATTCTACAGAAAGTTGCTTTAAAAATATTTGATCTATTTAAGTTTAGAATAATAAATACTGAATTAATTATATGCTAAGAACACACGGAGCCACTAGAGAATGCGTTTTATTTTTTTAGAAAAATTCTAGAAAGTTGATCTAAAAATCATAATAATCTATTTTCAAATTTAAAACAATCAATAGTCAAATAATTATAACTCTTGCTTTGTGCAGGTTGTTAAACCCTAAAATCGCTTTTTTTATCGCCATACGGGATGTAGCTCAAATGATAGAGCGTTCGCTTTGCATGCGAGAGGCACGGGGTTCGATCCCCCGCATCTCCAATTTTTTTTTTATTTTTAACTCTATTAGGAGTTTAGGACTAAAAACTTTTTTTAAGGTTTCTCTCTTTTTTTTTTGATACACCTAGTGTATAATTAATTGAGTATTTGGCACTTGAGAAGAGAAAACGAAACTCCACGTTACCACTTCCTCCGTCCACAGCACAATTTTGTAGAGCCAGACATGGTTATTAAAGAGTTGTAAAAATTAAATTTGAAAATGTTATAGTTCTTTTTTGAAGACATGCAAGGGTCTTTTGGGATGAAAACTAGGCCTGAACAAAAAGGTCAAACCCCATGGCTCGAATCAATTTGATGAGTACAAGCTAAACTATGATTCAAACTACTTAGCATATTGCACGTGTTACAAAATGCTTTTATTAAAAAGAGTAACGCTAACATGTTATTACAATTATTATTATTATTATATTATCTCTTAACTATTGTATATTTTTTACTGGCGTATGTTGATATTAGTTTCACGGTGTTTTTTCTTCACATAAAAATTAGAGTCAGTGAGAGTGATCGACGTGTGGGCTTCCCAGTCATTTTTCATTAATAAAACAGGGAGTTGGTAGCATATTCAACACATATCACCAGCACTCTCGTTTTCAGGGAGTGAGTAACTTTCTCCATTTCGTATTGCAAGTTATTTTACATTTATCTTAAGTCAAATATGTAACTTTATTATATATTTATCTTGTATTAAAAATATTGCTATATTTTTTATAAACTTGAGAATGCGCTTGACTTATACATAATCCAAAGTGACTTCTAATATGAAACAAAGAAGTTATTTATAAGTTAGTATTTATTGAATATTAATATATGCTATGGTAAATTTAAGTATAAATGCAATTTAAATGACACTTAGCTGGTTAACGAGCAGTAGTAATGCTAAAGCTGTTGATTTCAGTGTTGGACATTGGTGTCAAGTTCTCCGCTGAGAAGGAGCATCATCAAAACATTTGAATTACTGGCGTACCACTGTCTACTATCCACTCTATAATAGACACGAGGAAGCCAAGAACCAAGAAGAAGGAAAAGGAAGAAGAGATGGCGCCATGGAGAAGAAAAAGAAAGGGAGAGTCTGACATGTCAGAGCGGCGGAGACGCGCGTCGACCTCCCATTGCTCTTGCACCCTGCACTGTCAGTAATTGCAGGTTGCAGGAGGCACAGAGAGAAGAGAAGCTCTTCTTCTTCTTGGATTGCTCCGCCTCCGCCTTTCCCTTCCCTTCTCTAGTTCTCTTCTCATCCACAGCAATGGACGTCATGTCGCTGCCCGACCTCCTCGAGCAGCATCTCGGCGATGGTGCTGCTGCTAGCTACCCTATCCTACCCTACTTTTCCTCCCTTAATCCGCCTCGCTTTCATCCATAATAATTAATTCATTTGCATGCATGCATCCGCGGATAAGGACAGCTGGCCGCCGGAAGCCTGCCTCCTCCTCGCCGCCCACGACGGCAACCTCCGCCGCATCAAGGGTGCGTACTACTCACTACGCTTCTCTTCTCTTCTCTTCTCTCCTCGCCGCCGCGCCCTTGTACACTTGTGCGCTACATGCGGGAAAAAAATGTTTTTTTTTCCCTTCTAATTTGTTTTGGCTGCCCCGCGCGTCTCGCTGATCCGTTCCTGCCGATTCGGCTTCTTGATTCGGAAAACATCGATCTTTGCTTTGATTCCGCGCTCATGGAACGAATACTCCGGATTTCTCCTGTGCCTTTGTTCGGAATTGTTCCCCCACTCACCGGTTTGCTTTCTTGGCTGCAGAGGTCGCCGCGACGCTGGACGACGACGGGGTGGGGATCGCGGCCGCCGTGGCGAGCACGACCTTCCACGGCATGAACGCGCTGCACGCCGCCCACGAGCTGCCCGTCTACCGCTACTTGCTCGACGTGGCCAACATGGACGTCAACAAAGCGGACGATACTCCAGGCAAACCCCTTCGATCGATCCTCTGCTCCTTCCTTTCCTTGTCCTCTTCGTCTTCGCGGTGGACTGCTTCTGCTGAACGTGTGACTCATCGTTGTTTGGTTTCGTCGCCACGTTAGGTAGGAAGACGCCCCTGGAGCGTGCCGTGGCCGGTGGGGACTTGCCGCTGTGAGGTATCTTATTGATCATGGTGCTGATATCCATCACGAGAGTGGAGGAATTCAAGGAAACATCACTGCTCTTCATTCAGCTGCAAAGAAAGGTACTAGTACTATATAACAGAGGGAGAACAATGCTCATATTAATTGCTAGTTTTTTTTTTTCGTTTTACTACTCGGTACACTGTGTGTCATTCAGAATACTGCTTCAACCCAAAGCTGTTCAGTGAAATATCATTTGTCCTTGGATTTAGTAGTATTAGGCCAATGCCTTATCTTCTTCTAGTCCCCTGTTAAGATACATCAGTAGTCTGTCATGATGAGAAGACTTAAAAAAAATTAATGTGCAAAGAAATGCAGGCAATAGTATTAGCATCTACCAAATGCACAACTAAAAAGGCCTATGCAACTGTCATTCTTTGCTATTTGTCCTTCTGGTGTTGCTATAAGTGATATTAACCTTGATACTATGCACTTTTTATGTTCATGTCTATGCCTACTAATAAATCCTAATGAAATGTTAAATATATCTGTCACATAGAATTCCCTCTACTTCTTGCATCTTGGCATTACTGCTGGACTGTTTCTACACATTGACTTTATTTATCAACTTGTGAATCTTCTAGTTCTGCCAGGATTATTTTAGATAATGGATTAAACCGGCTTCTGTGTCAAAGTTGCATTTTTTTCTTTGTTCTAGTCATTGAAGCTTGTTCCTGCAAGAATGAACTGCTCTTTCGTGCGTTATTCAGGACTAGTTTGTTTTTTTTTGTGCATTCTTCGGTTAAACAGTTAATTGTCAAATTGCCTTTTGATCTGGCTGCTCAAACGCCTCTGAGATTATTTTTCTCATACATCGTCATTACCTTCGTTTTTTCATGTGATTGTTCAGGGAGGACTGAAATATTGAAATTGCTGCTTTCTAGAGGAGCTCATGTTGATGGCAAATCAGATCGTGGGACACCCCTGCATTTTGCTGCTGGCAAGGGATATGAAAGTAGTGTGAAAGTTTTGTTGGAGCACCATGCAGATGTACGATGCTTATACAGTTATATTCTTATGTGTTAATTCTCAACAGTACCAATGGGGCCTTATGTTTTCTCCCACTGTTCCATCTTGTACTCTAAGGTTCTGATGCTTATTAATGTGTGGGCACTGTGCTAGCCCATGTCCTGGTGAGCCGTGATCCACACATCAACAGCTACTGAATAATCACTAGGAACAAAGGAAGGAACACACACAACATTCCTAAACTATCTCTTTCTCTAGGAACTTTTATGTATGATAGTATGGCTGTGCGCATTATTTTTAGATGCAGAGGCTGGTTTAATCCATTTTCAAAAAAAAGAACGTATGATCATTAGTTTCCTTTTTTGTTTTTCCAGCCCAACAAGGCTGTGCCTTCTCAAGCAACACCTCTAGCTGCGGCGTTATTCGCTACTTCCTTACCTTGTGTGAAGCTATTGATCCAGGTACAAAATTCTCTCTTTTTGACCACTGCAACAGGAAATGCTAATTGACTGATTATATCAGACTATTTATGCTATAATCATCTATTTATATGAAGGAAATATAACCATTTTATCTTTTACATAATCGTTTTTAGGCTGGAGCTGATGTAAATGCTACAAATAACCCCCTGGCGTTAGCTGCAGAGAGTGGCTTAACCGAAGCTATAAAGTTGTTGTTGGAGGCTGGAGCAAACCCAAATTGTCCTGACGTGGTGAGCCTTCGATCTGTTGTCTTTGCTGGCTTCGCATGGGCGACAAAGAAAAGGCTTTGGATGATGTAAAGAGATGCAGAAAGCATCACCCAAATTGGTCTGAAGCCTACCATCGGCTAGGAGAAGCTCGAGTGCTTTTGAAGGTGCAAAATAAAGTTTCCAATGCATCGTTCCACTTCCGTTGCTAATTAACTGCCATCTCATTTGGCTGATCATGTGCTTAATTTGTCTTCCATTTAGGACTACGAGAAAGCTTGTGGGTCGTTCGCTCGTGGTTTGGAGTTGGACCCTGAAAACGATGAGATGTATAATTTGTTCTGGTAAGAGATTCTCACTTTTACTCTACTGCTATTTATACATCGATCGAGCTGAACTTCGATATCATTGTGTTGGATGTTCTAATGGAGTGTTTTGTGTTCCCAGGGAGGCGTTGGACCTGAAGAAGTAATGCCTTGTCTGCAAGTCAGTGACAGAGAGACCCAAAGCCCTTTTTTGCTCTGCTGCAATTTTGTGTATATACTACAGTACTAGCACTTGCATTAGGCTTGAAGTCATCGTCATGGTGGGAGAATGGAGAACAACGGCTGTTCGGAAGAACTAGAAAGCATATGTTAATGGCAACTTTTCACATCTACTGTAGTTTTCGACAAGATTCTTACACACATGACATGACACATTCAGTCCAGCTTGCGTGCGATGCGCGGTGAATTGATGACTTCTAGTTGCTCCAGATGGAGGAGAAATGTTGTTGGAATGATGAATGAACTAATTAATTCCTCCTTTGAGATAATTGTTGAGCAATTTGGTGCACCTGTTGTTATGTTGCGTACTGTTAGTGTTGGTGTTCCTAGCTAAGCCAGCCTCAAATTCTTCCGGTACAAATGTTTTAAGAACAAAATTCACCACTGATATCTCTGAAAATGAGCCATGCTTGAATAGTTGCCGTGAGCGTTGAAATGTTTGATGACAACAGCCGGCTACTGCGGAGAAAACCGTTCGCGTTTACTTGACAGTTTTGACTCTTACAATTTTATTTTTGACTTCTAAAAATTTTAAAATAATTATGCTACGATGAACAGAAGTTTCATGGTTATGTTTAGCGTGCAACAAAGTTTGATGATATGAAAAAACGATTTGACTGTTGGTGTTTTCTTCCATCAAAAGATGAGCAATTAAAACATGCACATGAGTAGTGCCTATCACAGATTAATTATTTGCAAACAGAGGCAGTATAAAAATAGAAAAATAAAATAAAATTCTGGATCGGGCTGGGCTGGTCTGGGCCGTGCTCCGGCCCAACTGAGAGGCCTTCTTCCTTCCCCTCTCTCTCTCCCCTTCCGCCGCCACCGCCACCAATCTCCACTCTCCGTGGCTCTCTCGCTTCCACCGGCGACGGCACCAGCTGCAGCCTGAAGAAAGAGGATGGACCCCACGCGCCGGCGCCGTCAGCGACCTGCTCCGGACGCTCCCCTGCCACCAGGTAACTCTGTTCTTCGTGTCTAGTAGACTCCCCCTGCTTGTCTAGGATAGCTGCTGCTGCCACGGAAAAGTGCGAGCTTTCTGATCAACCGTCGGCGATGACACGAGGCATTTGCTCGGTTTCGATGGTTCAGGCACACCCAACGATACCGGTGCTAATCCAGTGTATAATCTTGATGAACCCACCATGGAGGAAAAGCTGGCCACGCTCAAGGGAGGCGCCGGAAGAGCAGGTGGCGCCGACGAGGAGCCGCCACTCCCCGTGCTGCTGCCGCCCAGCGCGGACTCGGTCCACGTCTTGCTCAAGCAGGCTCTGCGGGCTGATGACCATGCGTCCTTGCTGAGCTGCTTGTACAACAAAGACCACAAGGTAATTTCCCTTGTTGCAATGCCAGTGCTTTTGTTTCGCCACTATTCCCTGATGCAATTCGGTCACCAGATCTGATCATTTAAGTCTTGGTTTATGTGCAGGTCATTGTTAATTCGATATCACTTCTTACACCAGCAGACGCTCTGAAGCTTCTCAAGTTCTTCGTATTACTTGTGCAATCGAGGTAGTATAGGATAGCTCTTTAGATGCATTTTTGCAGTTCAGCACAAAGATGGGCTTACGATACGATATACTCCTATCTTAGTAATTCATCAGTAGAGATGAGAAAAAAGTCGAGAGCTTCAATTCCTTTTTTTTCTTGCATGTATGTTTGCCTGGACTTATATCAGGGTATTCAAACAATGATTATGCTTGCATACTATCAAGATTATTTGGTTATATTTTGACATAGAGCACTTACTTTTGCCCTTTTCTTTTCATTCTTCAGAGGGGCAGTACTGGTTTGTTTGCTCCCATGGCTGCAAAATTTGCTCAGTAAACACATGAGCAGCATAGTTTCTCAGGAGTCTTCTCTGCTTCTGCTCAACTCACTATATCAAGTGAGTATTATTTATTCAATATTTTTTCACCAGGCAATTTTCTCACTGTTTTTTTTCATTGTAGTGGTAGTAATTAGCTACATTTCTGTGAAATATGTTTCCTTCTAGTAATATACCTGCTGCTGATCATTTGAAAGGAGAATTGTTTAAAGTATGTTTTTTTTTGCTTCATTTCCTTGGGAGGAACAAATAACTTTTCGATATATTAGCATGTCATTTCCTAATGACCCATTTAGAAATTTACTGCCCATGTGAAGTGAAGTTGAGAGTTTTCTTGACCTATTGCGCAAGCTTGAAAGACAGTTTTATGGGGTGAAATTTTCTCCTTGCACCAGGTAGTAATCTGTTGAGCATCAACTCTTATCTTGAATATATCAGTGCGAGCAGTTCAGACATGAATTGAGCGATACAGGTCATTTTGTTTCGAATGTGTGTTACTGACTGCATATTCTTTCCAGCTTATTGGGTTATAGCCATATGCATGCAACTTGAAGAGTTTAATTACATATAAGTTAGCAGTGTATGGTACAAGTATGACTTGTATTTGATGAAAGGTTGTCTATATATGCACCTATTACAAGCTACAACCCCCTTCATTGATGTACATCAGGTTGTCTGCATCTAAGCAGTATAGCCTGAGGAATTTGTGGAATGCCAAAACTTTATTGAATATATGCCAGCTTTAGTGTGCTAGCGCAGACATAATACCACCTCCTATTTTTTTTTACTTGAGTTTTTACTTTTGAGATCCACGCTTAATTATTCGTCTTATTAAAAAATTACATATTTATTAATTATTTTGTTGTGACTGCGTTTCTCTCAGCTAATTGACGCAAGAACATCAACCTTCAAATCTTCACTACAGTTGTCTACTTCACTAGATTGTCTGTTCAGTGAGGTAATTTTTGCCCCTCAAGGAAGTACCATCACTTTGAGCACTACAGCTCCATAACTCAATTCTGTATCTCCCAGATTGTTGATGATGAATCCGAGGAGGAAGAGGGCTCTCCACTGATAATTTACGAAGATAAAGATACCGATGATGAAGAGTCTGAAGTTGATGATATGGAAATCAATGGGGAGAGTGACGGTTTGTGTGGTGTTACCGATGCTTCTGAGCATTCAGATGGAAGTGAGGTCATGAGCGATTGATGAATTGATAACTGATGAGCTCTTGATCTTCCTGGTTACTTTGGAGTTATCATGATGTAGAAGAGTCATTAGGATCGTTTGTGAACTCCTTTCACTTCGATTATTCTGATGAGTTGAGAGTTACTTGTGAGAGTGGGTAAATTAGCCTTGCATACACCTGTGAAGCACACAAAACTCGTCACCATCTTTCTTGTTTTTGATATGTACCATCTAGATCTGAGTTTTTACAGTAAAAGGGTGCAGCACAGACACTTTTAACGAAAGAAAGGTTCAATTGGTTGAGTGTGGACCACTAAATTAGCTTGAATTAAGATGCAAGTATGTACATACCGGCAGTTTTTGAAGTCTGAAACTGAAAGAGGAGGTGCTGAAAGGTGGCGTTTTGCAACTAGGCAGAGTTTAGAGAAACATCAAATATTCTCCTATCATGACAATCTACAACAAGTCTGCATTGCACGCGCTCCTTTTATTCATGTGATACAAGTACACGCAAGTAAAACACATGCAGTACACGAACAAGTAATAGAAACATACAGTATATATACGTGTTGCATCGCTTAAGCAGAAGATAGCTACTGATATAATGGCGATGCAGATGAGATGATATGCAGGCGATCAGCAGGTTGCGGTGCACTTGGTCTTGCAGTCGATGGAGCAGGAGCCGCCGCCACCGCCGGCGCCGTAGCCATTGCCGGAGCGGCTGTACGACCAGAAGCACTTGCTGGGGCAGGCGACCTTCTTGCCGTAGCATGGGCCCTTGTCGGAGCACACCACCGTGGGCACCTCCACCCCGCCACGCGAGTACCCACCGCCGGGGCCGCCGTACCCGTACCCACCTCCCCAGCCGCCGCCGCCGCCGGGGCCGAAGAGGCCAGGCGGGATGCCGCCGTACCCGTAGCCGTAGGCCGGCGGGAAGCGGCCGGGGGCGGCGGAGGCGATGCCGGCGGTGAAGAGGACGGATAGGACGATGAGCAGCCTCAGCCTGGGAGCCATGGCCATTGCTGCTGGTGGCATGGACATGGTGGAAGCTAGAGTGCAATGCAGGAGTTTTAAGGTGGATGGAGTTCAAAGTGGTGGCAGTAGGCATGGCCCCATCTTACTTTACGTTTATATATAAACAAAACCATATGTTTTCTTTAAAAATTCTATTTATAAAAGTTTCTTATAGTAGTTGATTGTATTGTACTCTCTAAAAACTATAAATATCAACTAATTCAGAGTTTTTTTTTAAAAACGAATTCTATCTTTAATGTTAATAAAATCCGAACACATATGATACGCCATTAGTAGGTTTCTCTCCTGACCGACCGGCAGGCAGATGGCTGTCTCGCACTCATATCTCATGGAGCGATCATTCGACGAACACCACATCGGGAACATCAACAAGCTAACAGGATAATATCCTTGTAAGGTGTAAACGGTTTGAAGGGGCGATTTTGGCGAATCGATTCGATCGCGGATAATATGTGACTTGTTTCTCTTCTTTCACACCTACGTCGATTTCTTTGGCAAAACTAGTGGACTCTCTGCTTGAATTGATAGATTGCAGGACCTTTTCAGGCTCTAACATGGAGTATGTTTCACCTGTTTTTCACTGTGAGAGAGCACTGCATAACACAAACAGAGCGTGCTGGCCTGCATCTTCGGTGGATGGTATTCAATCAACCTACCATATAAAATAACTGGGCTTATTTAGATTTATATAAATATTAATAAATCTTAACATATAATGCATTGATGGCATGCTTAAAAGGTGAGAGACTTGTAGACAGTTAGCCCAGTGTTGTTGCCGGCCGACAGGGGAATCCCTCTATCCATCGATCGCAATCCCATCCAGCATGTGCTTTAATTTTCCACCATATGAGTGTGGAAGTCCTGCCACTTATTACAAACTACTTTTTATACACTATAACATTCGTTTTAAAATATAGATAAATATGTTTTCTGGCTATGAATCCCAAGCCAGAGAGATGGTACGAGCAAATTACAATAGGAATGGTATTTGCTTCAGCGGTTGCTCTGCCACTCATGCTGTCATGCACAGTCAAATTGTCAACCTGTGTCTCAAACCCCTCATGTTACAGATTGAAATAACCTTTCAAGTTATATAACTGTTGACGTAAAAAATGAGCTTGATGAAAAACTTTTCACCGGCTGATCGTACTCTTTTCTTATCTAAATTCATTAAGAAATTTTTACCAAATTTTGTGTTAACAATAACATAGGCCGGCTACGTTCAACAATGCCTATTACTAACCATATTTTTTTAATAAAATAATCATATATTAATTTATTAATGTATTTTTCGTGCTGGTTAACGACCTAACTGCCGAACACGGCCGCACATGGCTTAGCTTGGCCTGCCGGCCTCATCAATTCTCCCTCCGTCGTCAGAGATCTAGAGGCCCTCGTTCGTTTTCGTTTTCAGCTGTTTCCTCCTAACTTTGACGAAACTTGTATCCATCGATGCGACTCTTGCAATAATTGAAGAAACAAACCTGAGTACCAGTGTAGCAATTCTTAGGCCCCCTTTGAATTTGTATAAAAACATAGAAAGTTTAGAGGATTTTAATCCTATGAAAAAAAATTCCTATGACCTTTGAAACAAAAGATTATATCCTATTATTAATCCTATAGAGATTTTGGAGAAAATAACTCCTAGATCCTCTCAAATTCCTGTGTTCTAGTCAAACTGTCATTCCTACGTTTTTCATGTGTTTTGCAATCCTCTGTTTTACACGTCTATTTCGGTTAGAATTTTATGTTTTTCCTATTCTTTCGTTTTTTCATTCATGTGATTCAAAGGAGCCCTTAACCTGAATGCAATGCATCCGGGCAGAGCTACAGGGTCACGTCAGGGTTAGGCAACCACGACGACCTCCCGTAAAATCCATTGTTAAATAGTTTAGGCAACGAAGATGGCCTAAAAATTTAACAAAATTGTTATATTCGGATACCGAGATACCAGCGATGCAATGCAGTTCAATGTAACAGCCAATCGCCTATGCAAGCCCTGCATTCTTGTTGGGCTGAAAAGGGCACGCGACGCATCTGGGCCCATTTTGGTTGGGCCGGCGGGGACTTTACAAAGAGACCCCTTTGTTACGACCATTTTCTCTCGTTTTACCGGTTCCTCTCCTCCCGCGCGGGAATCGCCGTCCCTCTCGCCGACGGCCACTGCTCTCCTCTCTCAGTCGTGATCTGGACCAACTCAACGCAGTCTCCTTCACTCCGTCCGTTCTCTCTATCCCTTCACGATCGAATCCGCGCCCGCCGGCGGCCACGGAGGTGGTCGACCTGCGCCGGCCAACGGAGGCAGCTCGGCCGGCGTGGCGACGGCCGGCCGGCGATGCGATAACAAGGGGCAAAACCGTCAAACCGTATACAGGCTGATCGATCGATCGATATATTCGCGCGCAAGAATCGATCGAAGCCAAGGTACGTGAGTGACTCACCACTCCATCTGATCTGTCGCTGTCGTCGCGTGGTAGCCGATCGATGCCAATGCGCGCCACCGCCTCCTCCTCGTCTTCGCCGCGGTGCGCGTCCTTCGCCTGCCGCCGCGGCGACCATGCTCATGCCCATGCCCTGGGCCGAGCCTGTGGGCGCCCGCTGGGCCGCGCCGCCGGGTTCGTCGGCAGCGGGATCGCTGCCGCCTTCTTCGCTTCCCTGGAAGGGTGCTACTGCGTGGAGATCCTCACGGACGACGACGACGACGACCACCAGCCCCTCGACGGGGCCAGCCGGAGCCGGAGCCGGGACGTCAGTGAGGCGGCGCCGCTGTTGCCTCGCGCCACCGCGGCGAAGAAGAGCCGGCAGACTACGGCGGCGGCCGGGAAAGGCAAGATCAGCAGCTGGGGTGGCTTTGGGTGCTGCGAGAATACTAACACCGCTAATTAATTAAGTTCTTAGAACAATACATGTTGCCAATAAATCTCACACTAGCTCATTTCT
This sequence comes from Oryza brachyantha, assembly GCF_000231095.2. Taxonomy (NCBI): domain Eukaryota; kingdom Viridiplantae; phylum Streptophyta; class Magnoliopsida; order Poales; family Poaceae; genus Oryza; species Oryza brachyantha. Next base: position 16,602,666 of record NC_023174.2, on the reverse strand, counting down.
CGCTGATGCATGAACTGTACTGGACAATAAATTAGAGCATGAGTTCAATTTGGATGATCAATCATCCTACATATTTATGTACCATCCAGTTATCTTCAGTAGTCTGAATTAAATTTAGTGTTCTTCAGTTGTCTAGTAGTCATTTGTAGTCTTGTTTTCAAACTTTGGTATCTTAATCGCACAATGAATTTACATGGTAACTTTTCTAATAAAACGAACCATTCTGTTCATCGACACAATTTCATGGCTCAGTATGGTTTTCACAATAACTTTTCATATATAATTAAATTTCTTAGGGAACTGTTTTATATCTACTTTTTAATTTTATTATAGTTAATTAATTACTCTGAAACACTTATAGCAGAATCATTCAACTATTTAAGAGAAAAACGGCAGGTTGCTCAAGTGACGATGAATATGTTCCTTGTGTTTGTTCTCTCCTTTCTTGACCATCTTATGTATACAACTACTAGAAGCCGTTCGTTGCTTCTACATAGTAGGCCTAGTTTACAGTAGTCCAGCAATGTGTGGCCCAAGCAAGCCCATCTACACAAAATGTCCATTACTTTTCCAGTGTCTCCTGCATCTGATTAACTACACTAAATTACTTTTATGAAGATTAGTTATAGGGAGATCGTCTGATTATTTAATTATACATCTGAACTGTATTATGAACCTGTGGCCTATGGGAGTGTACTATAGTTCTGAACTCTGCTTAACAACTTCAACCCATCACTTGCCCATTTCCTAATGGTCCCAGGTAGCACGACAACTACATGTGCATGTATGGATGAATGCCTTTCTGTTTTGACTGATTGGTTACTTGGTTTCTTCATTCATGATCTGGTTAGCTTTATCAAGAGCCAATGATAATTTATCTACGCACATCATTCCTTGATCTTACGCTCACACATTTACCTTCAACAAAAAAATTAAAAATCAGTAGGAACTTTGTGTAATGAGTGTATGCCTACCTGCCACATGCTGTGTAATACGTCACCCCTATCTTTTGGCTTACGATTACGAGTCAAAATTCAAATTTTTAATTTTAAATTTAAAGTTAATTTTGAGGTTTTTTTACCGAAATTTATGTTACAGTCTTGACTTTTTAGATCGTTATGAATACTCACGTACATAAATTTTTTATTCATAAGTTATTTTTTGTTTGTAAATATGTCGTTTGGCTTTTTCTATAAAAAGCCCCAAACAATCACCCCTACACGCGACTTTCATTGTAGTTCTTAGATTCGAATGTACCACTAGGATAATATATACATCATATTTATACATTCACTCAAAAGGTACATCTCTACTGCTCTTTCATACTATATTTAATAAAAAAACAGTATAATTGGATACAGGACTAGTGATACTGAACAAAGTTGATAAGCCATGCTAATTACTAAAAACTAATAATTATATAAGATAAAGGCGTATGCAGAGAACTGTTGCTAGCATATAGCCGGACACCTGGCCCAATCTCCACACAATTGTGCATCCTCCCTGTCAAACCAAACAAGAAGCTCAGATTCCAATTTCTGAATTTTTCCAAAAGCGCCCCTAGAGGAGCCTGCTTTTATCCTCAAATCTGGAGGCATGCCATGTGGTTGCGCTTGCACATATATGCAGCGCCGTAGTCGCTAGATCTCATCGTGCGTGCGTGCATGCATCTTCAGAGTTTCAGATACAGACACCAAAATTCAGGCTTTGTTGGACAGGAGAGCTACACATGCATGGAGGCCATCTGTCCATCCATGACACTTAACTAACATAACTCCCTGCTTTACTTCACAATAGTTTCATACTGTTAGCTAACTAAACTATACTTTACTTCCAATCATTCTTCTTAACTAAATACTCTAGCTCAGTGTACTCTGTCAGTCTGTCTCCTTTCCCCATTCACTAAGCAATAGGCATGTTGATCTTTCTGTCGAGCTAGCTAGCCATTGTCTGGTTGATCTTCCCTGTCTCGTGCTACCCACTTGCTGGAACAGAAAGGCAATGCCTGAACTGCCTCTGCTTTATTAGTCTATCTAAAGGAGGCAGCTTTAGTACTTAATGGATCTTATGCAAATGCAGATACACTAATTTAGTGATGCACCATTGTTGCGTTTGAGATTTGTACTAGACTATGACTTGCTAGTTTCCAGTATAGTGCAGGCAGAGTCTGTTCTGTTAAGTTCCTTCTTTCTGAAGGCTTTGTTATGCTTCATGCAAGCACTGCATGCACGGTGTCTACCTAATCAGTTACTTGCACATACCACTGACAGTCACTAAATATAAATTCATGGCTGCATACTGTGCTGATTAAAGGAATAATGCAGGGAAGATTATCTTTTTTTTATATATAAAGGAGCAATAATGGAAGATTATTTGCTTTTGCTATGATATGCAACAGTAGTGGAATATTCCATATAGATGTAAACATAGATATATTCTATGTACATATTTATTCGTTGTCTCGTTGAGATGATGATGTGTGACTAGTTAGTGTAACATTAGCTTTGATGCTATTCCAGTGGTTGAGCATATGCTCACTCCATGGACCAGATATATTTGTATTCCTGCATGGAAGAGCTAGGTAGCAAGGCCAACCAGAATATTTTGTATGGGCCTTTTTGAGTTAATTACATGTAGCTTTCGATGACCTAAATATACAGTAGTATCACCGATCAGTTCATGGTAAGAATGCACTAAGTTAGATTGTTGCACAAAAATCTAAGGCAGGTTGCTGTTCTCAACCGGCGTCTCCAAAAGTAGTGGTTGGTGCGTTCCATGGGTTCATTGTCAATAATGTAATGCCCTTTTCTACTAAGTAATTTCTTCAAACTACATATATTAATCGATTGCATGATTTCATTGTATCCCTGTAATAATGTTCATGTTAGTTATACTTTAGTAGTACTATTAACTGTTGCTTGTTTTTCTCTAGATATATATGCTGCAAAGCCAGGAAGATATTTTTACCAAACATATCTTATCAAATAATTGACTAAGAATGGGTTCAAACACTTTTCGATTGCTAGCTAGTCGTAGAATAATCGGTTATCAGTATAAGACAGCTGAGCATGCAAATCAATAGATCTTGTTGGCCCTAAGGTAGAAGAAAAAGAAGAATATAAGATTTGCTATCCAAAATCTTGTGGGCATGCAAAAATAATTAGAAGAACCTGCTAGCTAGCTACCTCTCCCTTTCCTTAGTGATTAAGGTTTTGGAGCTTCTCAATCAGAGTAACTAGGCTGGGCTAGCTTTAACTAGCTAGTTCTTACCTTCTCTTCTCCGAAGACTACCAACCTGGCTAAGGCCTCGTTCGGCTGATAGTTATCTTACCCCATATTTTCTCGTTTTTCGATCGCACGCTTCTCAAACTGCTAAATAATATATTTATTATGAAAGTTTTCTATAGGAAAGTTGCTTTAAAAATCATATTAATTTATTTTATATTTTTTAATAATTAATTAATCATGTACTAATCTATTGCTACGTTTATCGCGCTGGATAATTAACACACATTTCTACTCCTGCCGAACGCAGCCTAAGCTTCGGAGCTTTCACCTTCGCAGATGGTAAGCTAGGATTCTTCCTCGTCTACGTAAGATTCTTTTAATAATTATCAACTTTTGTATGGTTGAGAAGATTCTACTGCTAAAAGTATAACGCTACAATTTGATAAACACAAGTTCCTGCGTGCGCTTGCACGGTGGGTTCAAATTCGGTAACCATCCAAGTAATGTAATTTTGTAGACCATCAAAGTGGCTAACTCCAATTAATCTACCACCTTTTGCTTTCCGGTTAAATTAAAGTTTGTACTGTCCTATGGGTGAAACAACTCTGAACTGTCATGAGAAAAAATGTACCGAACACTAAAGGTTACAATGGTTTTGACCTTCACGGTTGGATTAAAAGCACTAACTTTAAACTTTGCAATGGATCAAAAACCACGACAAAGAGATAGTATTTGTTGATTACTATTCCTCTCGTCGTCTATTAGCCACAACCAAAATTTAGATTATAAAACTTGATTTTAGAATTGATTTAAGTTCTTTTCATTGTACTCCATTTTCTAGTCTTGGTTTCCTAATTGCTAACAATAAATTATGAGATTGTTATGTAACAATTATTTTTAGCTTGCTTGGTTTATTTTTATACGTTTTTTTATTATGCCGCAAAGTTATATGCGAGGATAATCCACCTGTGGATCCACACTATAAACATATTATATATGGAGTGGAAGTAGCTTTTTTTTTTACAAAGCAAAAACAGAGGACTGGAAGAGAGAAAAAAAAGGAAAAGAAAAAAAAGTTGCCACGTCAGAAAAGTCAAAAGTGGGCCCCACAAACCACTCCCCTCGAGTGCTATAAAAGGGGCCGTCGGTTGAGTTGTTCCCTCCCTTTTCCCTCTCCTTCCACTCCACCCCCTCTCTTTCCTTGCTAATTACCATTCTGCCCCTCTCCTCCACTCCCATGGACATGGTGGACATGGCCGGCCTCTCCGACCCCGCCCTTGAGGCCTTCCTCGCCGACATAGGCTTCGGCGTAGCACCGGTGACGGAAGCTTCTGCTCCTGCCCCGTCGCCGCGCGACCAGGGCACGGCAGAGCCGGCGGTGGATGACGTCGACGACCAGGACGAGGCGGAGCGGCGGCGGCGGCTCCGGCGGAGGATCTCCAACCGCGAGTCGGCGCGCCGGTCGCGCGCGCGCAAGCAGCGGCACCTCGACGAGCTCCGCGCCAGGGCCGCCGCGCTCCGCGCCTCCAACCGCGACCTCGCCGCGCGCCTCCGCGGCGTCCGGGCGCGCGCCGCGCTCGTCTCGCTCACCAACGCCCGGCTCCGCGCCGAGGCCGGCGCGCTCGCGCGCCGCCTCGCCGCCGCGCGCCGCGCCCTAGCGCTCCGCCAGCTCTACGCCGCCGCGTCCGCCACCGGCGGCTTCGGGATGCAGAGTCTCGCCTCGTTAATCGCGTAGGCGATCCACGTGGACGCACGCACGCACGTGCGGACATTTTTGACTTGGTCAACCCATCCGGCATGAACTGAAATGATGAACAACGATCGAATGATTGAACTCCAACATCCATGTCATCGATCATGTAGATATGTAGTACAAATCATTCTGCTGAAGAGAACAAAGCGAGATCAAATTGGCAGCTAACGATTGAAAAAACTATGCTGTGTCAGAACTCAGAATCGATCAAGAACGAAGGCTCGATCACGAACGAATTCACGATCATGCATGGATGAGTTTCTTCTCTTGGACGAACCGTCCCTGATCTAATCACGCCGATGAAACTTAATTTCTACTGCATCAAATGGTTCTACCTGTTCTTCCTTTGGTGTCAAATCCTGTGGGGTTAATTATTCGGTACCTGTCACTCTCGAGCTAGCTAGCCTAGCAAGCAGAGATGGAATCCAATTTGGTGATCACTAAAGTTGATGTTGGAATTATTTCGCACATATTCTTTTCAGTTAATTTGTTTTTCTCCTTCCTCTCGCATGGGCGAAAGTGATGCCTGAGATGCATATGATGCTCTGCATCCATCAGAAATGAACTACTTAATTACCCTGTTTGCCAATGAGATCCTGGGGATGAGCTAATAACCCTTGATTAGGTATTGATCAGAGCTTAATTAGTCAGTCGTCATAGGAGAAGTAACAGTGTCGTTTTCGGGGATGAGCACACCATTTAATTTAATTACAGTGAGTTAATAATGGAGGAGTATATGAATGAAAAGTTTTTCAGTAATTTGGTCGAGCTGGTGGCGAGTCACCATCGCCACGTCCAAAGCACAAACGAGGTACTAGCAATGTGTTTTACGCCTCTTAATTTTAATCGTGTTTCCCGTTGCTCTCGCCGCTTTTAATTAACTTTAAGTTTTGTTTGATTCCTTGGAAAATCTTGGGAGCCTAGCTAGGCATGTCAAATTGCTGTAACTTTTCTTTCTTTTTTGTTTTTTCGTTGAGTTGTTACTTCCTTCCAAAAGAAAGATTGCTATGTGGATCTATCAAAAAAAAAAAGAGAGATTGTTATGTGTATATAGATACATGATTGTTGAAGGAGGTACTTTTTGTTGGACCGGAGCAAATCTCTTGGTTTTACTGTTGTTACATGTTTGCACCCAAACAGATGGACGGCCAGCTTTGAATGGAGCCTTCCTGACAAAAGATAAAAACTGGACCCGACCATGGAGATTCAGTATTGACAATACCTTCGTGATAGATACAATACAAACTGAAGTGGACAAATTACCTTCAATTTGCAGGAAACATTTGTTCTCTTCAACTTGTATAATTGAATTTGGACAAATTGACAGAACTCAATCCAACTGGTGCAGCTTATAACTTACTCTTTACTCTCTGTTTTTTTTTTGGAGAGGATAACTTAGGCACCGTTCGAGAGAGTGAAAGAAAGAAAAAGTTACTCCTTTTTGTGAACACACTTTTCTAATTACTAAAGTGTGTGAAAAAAATTCTATAGAAAAGTTGTTCTAAAAATCATATTAATCTATTTATCAAATTTAAAATCAATAAAAGACTTGACTCAATGAACAAGCTCTACTGGGCCCATTGCCTTGTTGAGTTATGGGTTGCAGATTTTTACAGTAGCAAGGGCTCTGCATTTCGGTCCACTAAACTAAACTGGTTCAGTAAGGCCTATTATGGCCCATCAGATTAGCCTTTTTGTATATATTCACAACTTTGTACCAGCGGAGCACAACTGCTTCCATGTTTTACAAAACTTAGGCAGCGTTCGAGAGTGCTATACAAGGGAAAACTCTTATGGTTTTTCATGAACATACTACCCAATCTGCCAAATGATATTTTGTAAAAAAATATCTATACAAAAGCTCCTTTGAAAATTCATATTAAATTATTTTCAAATCTAAAATAATTAATGCTTAATTAATTATGTACTAATGGCTCACATTCATCTTCTTTCCCTCACTCTCAGCCTCAGCTAGACAGTTTCTTGAAATTTAAATACGTTTAACATCAGAAAGTATAGTTTGTCCGTCCTTCTCTTGTTTGTGTATTCTCTTGTCATTCTACCTGCTTCCAGATAGCCATCCAACTCGCTACTGAAAGTATACTAGCTGCATCAGTGAAAATGTTACTGCTGGAAAGTTGAGGTTTACTGGGTGTCAAAAGTTTTTTAAAAAATGCAGGTGAATTGTGTGTGGCAAAAGAACAATTCCAAGGGAGGCAAGATGGCATCAGTCCCTAGGCAAGTGGCAGAGGGGGAAAAAAGCAGCAGCTGTGGTTACAATCACAAGCTTCTACAGTGCTTCTGCTTGTTTTTATTTTTTGATGAGACTTTTTGTTCGTTGGTTTTTTGGCTGGTTTGTGCACGCAACTAGGCAAGCAAAGCTATTTGGTTCCTTTCTCGCCTTCCTTTGTATTTTTTTTCCCTCCCTGAGCACTCTTTTCTTTCATTCAGTGATGAGTGGCAAGGCAGGGGCTCCCATCGTTTCGCATTATAAGCCAAAATTTGAATTTTAGAACTTAATTTTAAACTTGATTTTGGGGTTTTTTTTATTATGGTTTCTTTTACATATTTTATTTTTGAGTCGCTATGGACACATATACTAAAAGTTTTATCTGTAAATTTTTTTTTGTTTGTAAAAACGTGTTTTCGCTTATTTCTCAAAAAGCGAAACAATGAGAGCCTAGGCTAGGCTAGAGATAAGAGAAATACATATACTGTACTAGAGATGACAGAAAAGATAGTCCTGATCGTTTTGTGCACTGAACCATCTCATCGTCGACTAGTAATAGAGGAGCAGAAGGCAGCAGGATCTTGCATTTGTTTGTCGGAATACACACTACAGTTTTATATACAGTTCTTGCACATGAATGGAATGCCAGGCCAGAGAAACTCAGAATTTTCGAATTCGCAAACGCCAACATTTCAAAATGAAGTTTGAAACATTGTTGAAAGTTTAACCAAGCAAGTTAATGACATCACCTGCTTGGCTACTTCGTTGTCATCTGAACAAGAGATGCCTGCTGCATGTTTCAGTGTTGCTGCTGTGGCCATTGGCTTGCAGTAACATAAACACCTCTATGTGCTAGCTACACAACAGAATTCAGAAAGTTGCCCAATGGAAGGACATTCAAGGACTCACTCGCACTGCTCACTGCTTCTGCTTCATGCATTGCATAATTTTGCATTGCAGCAATGCATGCATGTCCTGATGATCTGATGCTAACCATGCATGGTCCTGCAGATTATCAAGGGGAAAAGGTTGGCACTGCAGTGCAAGATGCAGGCTAAAGAGGGGGTACCATGGAGCCCATATCTTGCAGGTCTTTTGCTCAGCTGCTCCCTCTCAGCTCAGCCCAAAAGGCAAAAGATGAAGAGTACTACAACTGTTCTTCTGTTTCTGTAGCGGAGGCTAATAAGAAAAAAAAATTCAAGAGAGGAGTATTAAGTGACTGAATATTGACTAGTATTAGCTCTGAATTATGATTTGACATGGTTTTGAATATCATGGGACACACAAGAACAAACGAAACATGACACAAACTTGGATTGATATGCATGATGGTACAATTACAATTTACTAGTACAAAGCATCTGGAGGATGCAACAAGGGGATGCGTGGCCTAACAAACAATTCGGCAGGCACTGCATCTGCAATTTCTGCATGCCACTACTGCGATATGATACGCTGGAATCAGTGAATCACCTCACTCTCAATCACGTCCTCACCTGTGGTTTCATTTCATTTCATTTACTACACCATGGAGCTTTCTGTTTGTCTCTTCCCACGGCTCTTGTACACCACCTGATAGCCTACAAAGCAGTAGCTGAACCATGAATCCAAAATTGCCCTATAGTTTGTGCTCCTTCGGAATGTATGCATTTTACAGGCTTTTCACATGAATCAGTTTAAATTATCCGAAACACCCGTGAAATTCCTCCGATCCGAATCAAACTGAGTCAAGATGAAATCTTTTAAATTGCTGCGTTGTTTCCTTCATCTAGGAGCATTTCCCACCACATGAGACTCACTCCACCATGGATGCTGCTTATGCACCACAAAAGTTTCTCGTCTTCCACTGTTCACCAACTAAACTACCTAGGAGGCGACCAATTCTTCTTAATTATTAATTGCAACTACCATGTTCGTTAATTATCTCTCTCTAACTTACACTTAAATTTGCTGGTCATCAAAGCCAAACAACACTTGTACTTATACAGTGAGGACAGTGGTGAGGCCCAGCGTCGTGTAGCTGTAGCTGCAAGCTGCTGCCTTTTGCTTTCCAACGAGTCAAGCAGAGGAGGAGGAAGACGCAGAAGAAGATCGAGGGACACGCCGAGCTTTATATGCTCACCAGTCGCCATCCAGAACCCACCATCTTGATTCTTCTTCTTCTTCTTCACAGAATTCTGCTTCTGCTTCTGGAGAATCCATGGCCATGGGCGACGGCAGGAGGCTCTCGGAGCTGCTCCAGGAGCAGCAGGAGCCGTTCCTCCCCTGCAGGCGCCGCCTGCTCGGGCTCGCCTTCCGCCACCGCCGCGCCGCCGTCAGGAAGAGGCCGGCATTGGGCCTGGGCGCCGCCGTCTTCTGCGGCAGCGCCGTCAGGAGGGCGCTCCTCGCCTCCTGCTTCTCCTGCGGCGCCCGCGAGAGCTTCCGCCGGCTGCGCCGCGCCGGCGGCATTGCCTCTGACTGCGACGACGACGACGACGAGGAGGTGGAATGTGCAAGGCAGCTCAGCCCGGTGTCCGTACTGGACATGGACATGGACATGCACTCCGACGAGGAATCATCCCACGTTCTCGGGGGCCGTAAGCCCTCCTCCGCTTCACGATTCCAACTCTGTTCCCTCCAATTCCGACTCAGCTTCCTCGATACAGGCGAGGAGGACGAGTCGCCGTCGACTTCAGGGAAGAGCTCGCCGCCGCCGCCGCCCGAGCATGGCTCTCCATGCCTCACCTTGTACGAGGGCGGCAAGAATGGCCAGACGGAGACGGGAGAAGAGTACAAGAAGACGAGGTCGTCCAAGCTGGAGGAGCAGGTGATCATCTCGTCCTGGGAGAGGATCGCCGGCGACATCTCGAGGATCCCCATGCTGGTGCAGCTCGACCTCACCGGATCAGCGCGGCAATGGAGGCGGCCCAGGGAAGAGGAAGCCTTGCAGGTAGGGGCAAGCATAGAGGCCATGATCTTCGAGGAGATGAGAGTGGAGGCTGTGCATGACATGCTTCTCTGAATCTTTGACGCCTTCTCAATGTAATTAAATTCAGATTGGGGCACACCTTCTTGTTGATGATTCCCACTGTAAAACAAAAAAAGGAAAAGTAACATATGATGAATGAACTGAATAGGTTTCTGTGGTGTGTAAAAATTTTAGTTTTTATCAATGTTTTTTTGGGGACACATGGAGTTCTCCTAGTGCATTGTTTTTCAGTGGTACACATTCAGGTTCTCCTTGTGTGTAAAAGTGTAGTTGTGTTGTGTCTGGTTGTAGTCATATGTTGTTTACCTTTGATAAAGTTCACAAGCTAAATGACAAATTAATTGTACAATACTAGTAGCAGTATTAGTGCTGTAACCAACTCAAGATTCATACAACATCACTAAATTCAGGGTCCTAATATGTGCACTTGTGTGTTTGCTCTCTGTTGCTGTTACTATTTGAGTTTTCATGTGGATACTAGCAGCATGTTAAACAAATGGCAATTAGATTTTTTGAGGTCTGGAGTAACCAATTGGATATATGTAGGGTATCATGTGCATATATGCTCCACTATCCTGCATGTTTCCTTTCTTGTGATAGTGATTGCTCTCTCTCTTCTTGAGATGCTCTCTAGTAGAGTTGAGCTCTGATTGGATCTGATAGTGTAATCTCGCAGTTGACACTCTTGTCAGTACAACATCATCATACAAACTTAATAAACTCTTGGCTTAATCTGACCATATATGCAACTTTTTCCATCTGAATTTGGAACTTTTCCTGCATGAATCATCTTATGGGTGCTATGAGATTGCCTAATTTTCTAATGGAAATGAAGGAGAGGAGTTGTCCGCTTGAATGGGATTCATCTCACCAGAGTATAGATTTGGAGCAGCTGGACAAGATCAGATAGGCCCTCAGGTATACTCCATTATATGCAGAAATCTGAAGCTACAGTTTCCTGGAATGTGGTATGGAAGTTGGTCTAACATATCCTCGAAGCGGAAGAATGGTCGCACCAGGTACAATTCAAAAGAACGACAAGAATGCTATCTCTGTCGATGGCCAGATGCTAAATGATTATGTTGACATTCTTGTTAACACGATCTTCAATCAACACACTCTAATGCCTCGTGTATATGGAATGATCACCACATTAGGAAAAGCCCAAGCTTGTTGCATTCCATGGCCACGTGGAAACGTATGACACATGTAACTAATCAGTTCCTTCGCATATCTTCTTATTTTTCATGCAACTCATTTCTTTTGATCGAATTATAGCTCATGCATCCAGGTGGTCAAGCTCTACATTGTAAGGTACTCTATGTTTCATAGATTGTAACCACAAATTATATCCATTTGAGTTATAATGATTAGATTGAGCTACTTCTACTTATAACAATCTAGGCGTTAAATATTATTTTCACCCAATTTTAGGTGTCAGCCATTACTAGACAGATATCATCTAATCAAGGAGAGAAATCTGCAAACCAAAACTTGGCTCTCAAGAACAAGTGTTTGACAGTGCATTGCAAAGTATGGTTGGAGAATGTAGGAGATGAAGATACGTATTTTAAGACAAAGAATCTTGGAAACGTAGGAGATGAAGGTACATATTTTAAGGCAAAGAATCTAGGAAAAGCCAGCTCTACTTCCTCAAATGCTAACAAGTTCACCAATAGCTAGGTGTTAATAACTTCTCGGTTCTAGTTCAACAAAGTAAATTCTCTCTCTTTCTACCTCTTAGCAAGTTGCACTTAAATCTTTTCCAAAAAATTACTATGAGAAAGTATTGGTTTTTATCGAATAACTAGAAATCAAGCATATAAAGTGTTTCAGTAGAGTAAGGCTCCATGACATCTTTAATCTAAGGTATATTAAATCTTTGTAGAAACTTATTGATCTTCTTTGTGCAGGTCTAGTGTACCTGGGAATGTTTTGATGCAGGCCATTCTCAAGTCAGTTTCCGTTGAGGTACGTGCATGCAAGTCATATAAGGGTATTCTTAACCCATAGCACTAGATATGGTACTAGACACTACTCTTTCAATGCAAACACCACCATTCCACACTTAAATTTAATGCTATTTATCTCACATGATATCTTGGATGTTGTGTAGAAACCATGTCTTGAGACATGGTTTTTATCCTAGGTGACAACTTATTTAATGCTATGGACATCATCCTAGTCATTGGGTTGGGAATGCTCTAAGTTACGAGGTTTCATGGATCACCGTGGTTGAATGTTTAGTTGATCACATACGAACCATTTATTTTTTGTTGACATGTCATACAAACTTGCAATTGAGATGGTTTACAAACCATTTAATGTTTGTTTGATCTTAAAATTAGTCTGGAACCGAGCTGAGAATTATTTTTATGCTCGGCGGACATGCCGCTGCTAGTGTTGTACCATATTTTGTTGTTTGTACATGCATGTCGCCCTGACCAATGAGAAGGGTCCGTATATACATTTTATAGTTGACTTCAAAATGCCTTAGAATACTATTTGAGGCGTTAAAAAAAGTTTCCTAAACAAAAGACAAAGACATTATTCAAAACACCCTAAAAGAAAATTAGAGGCAAGATATTAAAATGCCTCGAAAGAAATCACAAGCACAAATTAAAATGCCTCAAAAATGTGTTTAAAGGCATCCAAAAAATCACCTGCATGTATACTTATTAAGGCGTTTTGAGAAAGTGCCTCAAAAACCTTTTCCCTATGGTAATATAATCAACATTTCTTAATGTGCCTTCTTTTAAGTATTGGAGGCATTTTGTTAAGCAATTAAGGCATTCTGAATTGCCTTCCAATCCCGTCCATCCTGATCTTCTCCTCTCTCACTGAAGTGTGCTTCGTTATGTGTGGCAACTTGGAAGGGGCTGTGCTGATGAGCTGATCAGACAAAAGAACAAGAGTGTGGAAGTGTGCTGTTCTTTTGGGTGAGGATGACATCTGAATTACAGGAACAAGCATATGTAATCTTTTGCGCGTTCGAGAAAAACAGGAACAAGTATCTGTGATCTAAATTTCTACAGGTATCGTGTTGATTAGATTGGTTCTTGGTGCATACGCCAAGTTAAACACTTGGTTGAGCGGCAATCCTCTGCTCCCTAAACATTCAGCATCTATGAAGTTAAAAGGGCAATCATGCATGCATCCAACAGAGAAGTGACAAACCAAGTTGAATTGAGGACAAGGAAAAAAAAAAGAAGAAGGGCATATATACAACTCACACAAGATTGCCAATATTTTGCACAAACCCATATGTTCCCTTTCACCAAAGATAGATGAACCACACATGTGTGAAGTGTGATCTTGATTCTTGACTGCCTCTGCCCTCCCTATACCTCTAGTTCTAAAGTAGCAACTAATGCAAATATGGCAGATATAACCTTGTTGCTTTGACTAACATGACTAGAAACAATCAAAGAAAACAAGCAAGAGACTTGAGGCAGAAGAAGAAGAAGATGATGATCAAGCATCCTTGGGGTGAACCTCGGGCAGTTTGGCCTTCTTCACCATGCTGCCTTCCACAACCGCATTGGAGCTCTTGCAGGAGAGCCCAAGCCCAAGCCCGAGCCCGGCCCACGTGAACCGCCTCTGCCCCCTGGCCTCCCGCGCAAAGCTCCCGCCGCCGCCGCTGCCGGTGCTCTTGGTGCAGGCCAGGTACGCCGCCAGGAACGGGTCGTCCTCCGGCCGGACGGCGCGTGCCCTGGAGAAGCTCTTGTTCGACGGCAGCCTCCCGGGGGGCGGCGGCACGGACAGCCGACGCGCCGGCGGCGCCTTCCTGGGGCTGTCCGGCATGCCGCCGTCACGGCCTCCCACGGCCGCCGTCGTCTGCTTCGACACGCGCAGCTCCTTCTCCCATGAGAACACGGTCACCGGCGCGGCTGCTGCTTCTTCCTCCTGACCCATGCAGCTTGCACAGCAAGCACCTAGCTCCTTCTTGACTTGTTGTTGGCTGAGCCTGAGCTACAGAGGAGGAGTTCTTGGTGTGGTTCTTGGCCGGAGAAAGAGGAGGAATCGACGAAGAAGAAGAAGAAGAGTAGGAGTCGTTTGGTTCGAGGAAGGAAGGGAGGAGAGGTGGAGAGGGTTTAGCTTAGCGAGCAGTGGAGATAAACTGATGGAGATGGAGATGGATCATGAATGAATCATGCATGCAGCGGATGCATGCCATTCGTGTGCCTCCCCTTCCTTTCTTTAATTCGTTTCAGTTACAGTTTATAATAATTAGCATTAAGCTTGGAACACGGAAGCCTAACGGATTGGAACGTCTGACGACGATTTTCTCTCTGCTACAAAATTGCCCCTTAATTTCATTCTTTTTTGTTATCGTAGCCAACAAAATTAGCTTTTTTTTTTTGGTTTCGCCGTGGTTTTCTAACTGTATTTCTTTCGTATACGCCTGCGTATAAAATAAAATTGGGCCATGTATACAAGCAAATGAACACGTTAATTAATTAGCATGAAATTAGTTAGGGTCGATGAGGTTCAACAGCGACAGGGGATCGATTGACATCACACGCACAGGCACAGCAGCAGCCTTATCTGAATTTCCTATTGACATTTCCTTGCTACTACTGTTTTCTACGGAAGTATACGTATATGTTATTAAGCTGTACAACAAACTGGCGCCAACGACTGTTCAATTCATTACTACACCTGCTCACAAAACTAATGTGTAACATCACACAAGTAGGGAGGGATCCGTGCATGCATTGTATCTAGAAGATGGGGCTTCTTGGGTTAGTTAGGTTGCAATTAGCTACTACTGCCTACTTCTACTTGTTGGTTTTGTTTTGGATTTTTTTACTCTATTTTTTGAGCAAAACATGTGAAATTTGCGAGATTGTTTTGTGATCGGTTTGAATAACACATCCATCCAAACTTGAATCAAGTTGGGGGGAACAAAAATTAAATAGACCAAGTTGATGTTACTGCATTTGACCTTTCATAGACCAAATGGCAGGCTTTGTTTAACCATGAAACCTCCTATGATCTCGTGCCAATCAGTTACTACAGACTTATAGCTTACAACACAGCAGTCAACGCCAAGTTCCTCACTTCAAATAACCTATACTCTACAAGTTTATTACTTTTTTTTTTAGATAATGGATAATCCTTCGAAGATAAAGAAAGTTTTAGGTATATTAGTAAAGAGTACTGTCATGTAATTTTAATACGAATGTTATGAGAATAATGTCGCCATAAATAAAGTACAAAAAAGAAAACATATACACTTTTATTGCTGGAACTTGACAAACCTACGAAATTAAGTAGTACTCCTATCGACTAGCTCTAGATTTACCAGTCTTGACAGTCAAGCATGTGGCATGTGGGTTTCCGAATCCCAATCACGCATTAATTTTGCAAAGTGTTTGAAAACTGAAGGGTTGCTAGGTGCATTTTATATGAAACTGATACTCCAAACTGGATTGTACACACTGCTGAATTAGTTGTTATGAAGAGCATGTAATATATAAACTAGAAAAAGAATCTTGCAGGAAGTAGCAATCAAGAAGTTGGAAAATCCTTCTCATGTACATAAAAAAACGCCAAACCATCAACATTGACCACTAATGACACCCGGAAGGATGAGCACCAAATTGCCGGGGAAAACTACAAAATAGCAACTAATCAGAAATTGGATAGTTCTACTGCCAACAGTTCTTTAATGTTTTGGAATATTATTCATGCAAAAACAATGCTACCTTGGAGAATTTCTGTCCTTTAATTTTAATACTAGTGAAACTCCCTTATCCGACCATGATATGTACATATGTTTTAATGCTACTAGTATATTAGTCATCTGATTGCAAATGACTATTCCAACGTCGTCATAATTTTGGCCTGCATAATCAGTTTTCTTTCTTTTTTATTGTCTAGTCTCTATCTTTTGTTATGACTTTCATTCTAGTCTCCTTGCTAAGAGCAAGTATGATCTTTGAATATGCTTGGAGTGTTCTGACTGGTCTTGTTCAACAAAACAAGGTAGCCCTATTCAGAACGAAGCTTCCTTGCTTAATTTCGTTTTGCACAATACCGTACAAGTAGATCCATCCAAAATACAATTGTGTTGGCTGGTATATTTCCAAAATACCATGTGACAGTGACAAACGAGGGTGATATGTATGATGATGATGATCGGAGGGCAATTTTCCAATCAGAAAATGACTATACTAGTAGTTAATTATGACAGCAAATCTTTCTAGAAAAGTATACTACGGCTCAGACGGTTTTGATTTGCAGCCGCCCCTAATCCTAGTACGTTTGCACGTCTCTGAATTAGTCAGAGTAATGTGATTCATATGTCACTCTACAGAAACTTACAGAGTTAGAGTTGCATCTAGCGTGTGTCCTTTCGTTTGATTGCTGCTGTTGGCAATCCAACGGAAAGAAACACAATGGTTCTTTTTCTTTCTTTTTTTTTGCTCATTCTGCCGCTGTTTAGACGTTTTAATACATGGTGATTAAGCATATGAGCATCAGCCGGTTAGTCCAACAGTGCAAGTAACTACTACTAATATCTTCTTAGAGCAATCGAATTCTGTTATAACCTGGGTATGCTTAAGTCAGCTTACCAACCCTACCTACAGATAGATATGGACATATGCTCAATCTCGATAGCTCCAGCCTCCAGGAGGAATAAGTTATTCTTTATTTTCAGAAGACTTGTTATATTTGCTCATCGATGTATGTTTTAGTGGAGAAAACTTAGCTGAAGCTACGTGATATTATAAGCTTAAGGCACGTTGGGTTTGCATCTGGCTTGAAGCTTCAAGGCACACAGTCACCGTTTCAATCTTTCAGAAGCAGAGGCCAAACAAAACAATGGGCCTAAACAGGATTATGAGAATATCAGTAAACAGAAGCAGTGTAGTACTATCAAACTTCGCTCCAAAGCTGAAATTTATTTTTGTGCAGAGTTTGAATTCCTTTTTCCTGAAAGTCACCGTAATGTTTTCACTCACTCTTAATCGTACTGAGTGAGTAATGGCAGGCCTTCTCCTCCCTCGACCTCGATCAGTTAACCAGCAGCAACGAATACGATTTGATTTGGGTATGTATTCCTCGATTATTGGGTTCGATACGATTCGGCCTCGTCTTGAAATTTATATATTCTCCTAGCTAATCGTATCGTCCTTAAGAAGTAGTAGACTGGAGTAATAGATAGAGCTAGGGCTGAAAACGAAACGAATACAGACGAATAACACACGTATCGTATTTGTTTTTATATTTTTAGGCGGATATGTAAACGGATATGAATATCTCGGATACGGAAACAAATACGAATTATCGTGAATACGAATAAGGATTGGATGTAGTCGAACACGAATACGACAATAAATATTTCTCGGAACATACAAACCACTCAAACCGTTCATAAAAGACAAATAACACCATATATATATAGCTAACTTAATAAAAATAGTTATCATTCTAGGGCTTATCGTAGATTAAACACGTTACATTTAATTTCACGTGTAATAGACAAGTGACATAAGTTCACCACATAGCACATAATGAGTTTAACAAATACTGATATTCTAATAGCACTAAAGCAGTTTTGCAGTAAACTGGTTGATGGGCCAGACCTGAAATCAAATGGACTAAACTGATTTTAGGTGTTCGCGGATATCTGCTCATTACAATCTTCGGATATCCGTCGGAATATCCGTATCCGTCGGAAACTGCCATACTGTATTTGTATTTGTATCCATATCCGAATTATCCGGAAAATATCCGCTTCGAGCTACCTCCGTATTCGTTTTTTCCGGAGCGGACAGAAACTATCCTCTCCGTTTTCAGCCCTAGATAGAGCCATGGAGGGAGGGGACCATAAGAAGGAGTGAGTTGTTGTCACACCCGGAGTTTATCCCAAGCATAAATTCGTAAAAGAAATTCGTAAGTAATAATTGACTTAATCAACTCAGGAAAAATCCCTCTAAAAAATTAATTTAATTAAATCGAGATTCGCAAAATCGATTAACTAGATTTAAACTCAAATTGAAGAAGTATAAAATTTGGCCAAACAAATTAATTTAAAACTCGGCAAAAGTGGAGCTTTTCTTTTTTCCCTCCTTTTTTTCTTTCTTTTCCCTTCCTTCCCAAATTGGGTCGAAGTCCAATTTGCCTCCCCTTCCTTTTCTTTTTCTTTTTTCTTTTTCCTCTCCTCCTTCCCAGGCCGGCCCAGCCTAGCCGGCCCACCTCCCTCCCGGCTGCCCCTCTCCCGCGCGCCCTCCCCTCCTCCCGGCCGGGCTGCCTCGGCCCAGCCTCCGCGCCCGCTCGCCCGCGCCGCTGAAGTCCGCCGCGCCTCCCTGCACCGGCCGCGCCGAGTCCTCCTCGCCATCGAGCCAGACTCCGCCCGCCGCCCGCAACCGCCGCCGCCAAATCCGGCCGATGCCGACTCGGTCTCCTCCCCAACGGCCGTCCCGCCCTAGCCGACGTCTCTCCCCCTTTAAAACCCCCTCGCACGAGCGCCGCCGCCACCCTTTTCCCGTTCGCCCGAACCGCCACCGCGCTGTCTTCCTCCGCCGCCGCAGTCGATCTCGCCGCTTGCGCCTCGCCACCCTCGTCGCCGGCCATCACCCCGTGTCCCGCCGTCTTGCCGACCTTCCGCCACCCCCGTCGCCGCCGAAGGACACCCGAGCGCCCTCGTCACCTCCTCGCCCTCTTCGCCGCCGCGCTTGACGTCGTCAGCAACGCGCCGTTGTCCGCGCCCCGGTCATCGCCGCCTCTGCTCCGTTCGCCGTCACCCGTCCCTCCTCCTCGCCGATTTGCTGCCGTCCTCCGTCGCCGCCGGGTCCCCTCGCACCCGCGTCGTCGCCGGGTGCCCTGCGCTGCCGGCGCTCGTCGCCGCATCTCCGCCCGACGTCGCCATCGCCGTGCGGTCGCCAAGCTGCCGCTGCTGTCACCGCCGTTGTCTCTCCCTCCCATGCGCTGTCGCCGTCGCCCTCGGCACCATGCGCTGTCGCCCGTCGCCTTGCGCCGGCCATCGTCGTCGTCGTCGTCGCCCTCCCGCCACCGACTGTCGCCGTCGCCGTTGTCGCCCTCGCATCGCCGATCACCGCCGAATCGCGCTGTCACCGCCACCACCGTGCCGCTCGAGTCGCTCACCGCCGGCCACGCTCTCCTCCCCTCTCTGTTTCCTTCTCACCGGCTGGCGGGTCCCACCCACCAGCCCCTCCCTCTCTCCCTTTCGGCCGGGCCCACTGGTCGGCCGACCCACCGCTCTCTCCCTCTCTCTCCCCTCGGGCCCACCCGTCAGCCTCTCCTCCCCTCTCTCCCTCATCGACAGGTGGACCCCACCTGTCGGCGCGCCTCCTCTCTCCTCGCTGACGTCAACAGCCCTATTAATTGCGCAATAATTGATTTAGGACTTTTCTGTTTAGTTAAAAAAAACCCAAAAAACTTGTAAATTCATAAGTAATTCATCTAGTCTCTGTTTAGGCCTATTCAAATTTTATTAAATTCATAAAATTGTCAAGAATCCATTAAAAATACTTTCTTTTACTGTTTTCAGTAGAGTTTGTGTCTGTTTTATTTAATTTTGTGCTTTGTCGGTTAGATTCGGATGCCACCGAAGAGCCGGTTTACTTCAA
Organism: Oryza brachyantha; assembly: GCF_000231095.2. Taxonomy (NCBI): domain Eukaryota; kingdom Viridiplantae; phylum Streptophyta; class Magnoliopsida; order Poales; family Poaceae; genus Oryza; species Oryza brachyantha. The sequence goes on along the minus strand of NC_023174.2, from coordinate 16,582,885 downwards.
GATCGTCGCCGAAGTACCCCAGGGGCCAGAGCAAGGCAAGTGGCACTCATCTTTGATCATATTGAACCTATTATTACAAATTCTCCGCTTTATTTCTTCAAATATGCATTGTTTTAATTAAAGTATTTACTGTATTTATTTCTCGAGTAATCCTTATTATTATGCCGTTGATTATCCAGCTTTATTCGTGCTAGACCAGGGGTAACTTGACTAGAGTTAGGCCTAGGTTAATGCTTAGCCATGCTTAGATCAACTAGCTCATGGGATCATTTAATAATCATGATTACCTCTGAATAGCTGTAATAATGATTCATTACCCGGTTCGAGTAAGTGGCAACTAAAATATGACTAATGGTGGGCTGTGGGTGCACGGTTTGAAAGTCGCACCTATGGCAATTAAGGACCGGTTCACGGGAAACCCTGAAAATAATTAAGTGCTAACCACATGCCGAATGGGTAAGGTGGAATCTGGAGCATGGCTTCGAACTATTTAACGTACCAAGGCAAGGGTAGGCGTGATGGAGTATGGACGGGCAATCATGGTGTAACGAAAGCCTCTGCTGCTTTCGGATCTACTAAGGCACAAGAGGGGATTGCCCGACTTGGTGTAAAGGAGGGGGTGAAACCTGAAGTGCAGTGCGATTAAATAGGGAGGGTTATGTGACGGGTCCTATCACGGTCTCCTTTCCGGTATGCCATGGTGGTATGTCGGCGCACGTTCAAGTGTAGTGAAGTCGTGTCTTGTGGGTACAGTAGTACACCTCTGATCAGAGTATAATCTATTCGAATAGCCGTGTCCACGGTTACGGGCGGACTCCCAGCTTCACTGTGATTAGTGAACCTTTAATGACCTGGGTAAACTGGTTTTCACTTGGGACTACCATAACATGGTGTAACGTTGAGTAGTGGTTGGGCCTGTTGCAACGTGGTGTAACGTTGGACAGTGTTGTGGTATTTTACAACTGTTATTTACTTATCCTTTAATGTATTTAATTACCTTTATTCGGTTTAATCTCTTTTTTTATTTTAAATGCTGCTTTATTGCAACTAACCCTAACTTGTCCTTGATGATCCTTATGCATCACTTATTACCCTCTTTTCCGTGCTACTTGTTGAGTACGGTGGTTTGTACTCAGCCTTGCCCAATTTCTCCCTCCAGAGTTAGAAGTGGAATCCGATAGAGGTGACTCTCAGGAGTGAGCTGGTCTGCCGTCGAAGCTTTGCCTGTGGACTGGAGCCGTACCCGCTGGAGCTAGTCTACCTTTTTTTCCGCTGCATTTTCGTTAGAATAAGTGTTATTTTCAGTTGTTTCTAAGAACGATGGTTATGTAATCAACATTGTCTTTTTTATACCCTGGCTGGTCCTGGACAGAGATTTTAATACACAATTAAGTTTAGAAATTCGTGAGGAATTTTTGGGCGTGACAGCTGATCTCTTGTATTTTGAGCTGCATGTTCAGGATCCCATTGCCTAAAGGAAACAAAAAACCCAGTCATGTCATGCAGCCGTAAATAGAACAAAGCATATATCAATACCATATATACAACAGCCATTTTATAATTTACCAGCATATAAAAAATTCTCGATAAAAGAAAACGAAAGAATAACCCTCCAGCTCCAGCCATGGCGCCCAACGCGCTGCGCTACGAGTAGTGTAGTGTACTGGCAGGCCTTCTCCTCCGGCGGTTAGATAGATAGAGCTCAGCCAGCCAGGGAAAGAAGGTAATGGATATGATTCCAAACGAAAGAGGCCACGAGCACACGCATATCCCCCTTGCATATCCCATCGCAGACGGACACCCCAATCACCAACAAAACTTCATAAATTTCTTTGCATTGCATATATATTTGCATTTGCACTTGCACACACTCCATCCAGCCATGGCGCCCAACGCAGTGGACGACGAGAAGCCGGTGGTGCTTGTCACCGGCTGCGCCAAAGGCGGCATCGGCTATGAGTACTGCCAGGCCTTCTCCTCCCTCGGCTGCCGCGTTGTCGCCACAGACGTCCCCGACCGCGTCCCGGACCTCGCCGGCCTCGACGCCGACCAGCTCCCGCTCGACGTCACCTCCGACGACAGCGTGGCCGCTACCGTGGCGCGCGTGCTCGCCGACCACGGCCGCGTCGACGTGCTGGTCAACAACGCCGGCATCGGCTGCACGGGCCCGCTCGCGGAGCTCCGCGGCGAGGCCGTGCGCCGCGCCATGGACGTCAACTTCCTCGGGCAGCTCCGGACGGTGCGCGCCGTGGCGCCGCACATGGCGTCACGGCGGTCGGGCCGCGTGGTGAACGTGGGCAGCGTGGTGGGCACCGCGGCGACGCCGTGGGCGGGGCCGTACTGCGCGTCCAAGGCGGCGGTGCACGCGGCGACGGACGCGCTGCGGCTGGAGCTGCGCCCGTTCGGGGTGCACGTGGTCAAGGTCGTCCCCGGCGCTGTGCGCTCCGGGCTGGGCCACGCCAACACGGCGCACCTCGCCGGGCAGGAGTGGCGGCTGTACGGGGAGTTCGCGGCGGCGATCGCGGAGCGGGCGCGGGCGTCGCAGGCCGGGAGCGCGACCGACGCCGGCGTGTTCGCAAGGCACGTGGCGCGGCGGGTGATGAGCCCCCGTCCTCCGCGGGAGATCGTGTACGGGAGCATGACGGCGCTGTTCGCCGCGCTGGCGGCGGCGCCGCTGTGGGCGCGCGACGCCTTCTTCGCCAACCGATTCGGCCTCGCCAAGATGATGCGCTAGACTTATTCAACTTGCGTGCTAGTTGGGCTGGCTTACTGGGCCGTTTTGATTTCGCGATCGTGGGCCCCTGCGTTGGACCAGAGCTGGATTGCCGCTTACGTGCGGCCCGTTTTAGTTGCAGCCCAACCCATCAGGAAATGGGCTGAACTAATTTATTGGTCTAGTGATTGAGACCTGATAATAAATTTTCTATCTCAAAAAATGGGGAAAAAAGGACAATTAGGCTAGTGATTGAGACCTGATAATAAATTTTCTAGAACATTTTGCATGCCGTGTTGTTAAATTTAATTACTCGTGGATGATGCTGTGTTGTGTTGTGTTGGGTTGGGTCTGTTTGGAGAGCTTTAGATTCTGAGAAGCAGCTGATTGGTAGCCAGTTTCTGAGAATCTGGAAAAGCTAATAAACACAACTTCTCCAGATTCTAAATTCTTAGTCAATTTTTTAAGAAGCTGTGGACCGTTTGAGGTAGCTTCTAGAAAAAGCTATAGTTAGGAAAAACTTCCCAAACAGACTCGTTGGACGATGAGGGGTATGCTAGGCTGGGTGGTAGGCAGCATGCATGTGAAGTATGTGGTGGATCTTTCTCATGCATCACTGTATTTATTATTATTAAGGGACAGACAGCTCTATACCGAATTTTCTAAATAATCTTTTCTTTTTCTTTGGATGACGCAACGATTCATCGATCCGTACATATAGCGTATTGTATATGGAAGGATTTTATCATCCCATCCTTTTCTTCTTATACTTAAAATCTAAAATTTAAATTTATAAACTTAAAATTAGAGTTATTTTAAGAAAATTTTTTTATAAGACAAATGGTCAAACATTACAAGCAAAAAAGTTAAATATATTATATTATGAAACGGATAGAGTAGGCTTTTACAACAAACTTTATTTGTTGGTATTAAATTTTATATCGCTAAAAATACATATAAATTTTTTATTCACAAATTATTTTTTATTTGCAAATAGATTGTTTAATTTTTTCATAAAAAACCAAACATACAGAGGGTAATCTCACGTGTCAACTGAATTCTCTTGTCCCATGCATCTAGCTAATGACGAAGAAAATCATGAAAAATATGTCATTATTTTGGTCGGCTTGATCGATTGGTGTTGGATTAGGTCACCTGCCATTTGAAAACGGTTGTAATAAGAGCACCTTGTCTATTACCTGACTCTCTCAATCGCCACGTAAGTAAATTAGATGACATAGAGAAAAGAGAGGGAAGGAGGTTAGAGTCGACTCTTAGCATTTATTAAAGGAAACTTTCTTCTATGGAAATGTATAAAAAGAAAACTAGCTTAATAAAAAATATTTTATTGCATTAATGAAAAGACCACATCTTACTCTACCTTTATACGTATCATTTTAAAATAGACTTTTGTTGCTGACGTAGCTTAAGATAGATACCACAATGAACTCTAATGTTCAACATGCTCTAACAGAGGGGTTTGCAAAGGTGCCACGTACTTTATGTGTTGTACCGTATGCTAATTATTAGGCGATTAATTAGCCTCTTTGAAACTGTTTTTTTATAACAAAACAATAATATTTTTGGGCAGGACTTTTCACATGAAGCAATCGATCGGTTCCTAGTTCCTACAAGTAGATATAGCTTGATGAAGGAAATCAATCTTTCTACATCAAGTAAATTGTGAGATTTCACACGCATGCATGGCGTCCAAGGCTCCCCAAAGGTCGAATCAAATCTTAAAACAAACAAAATTGAAGATGCAATAATAATATACTACTACTACTTAACTTCCAAGGGACTTAATGTGGATAAACAGAAATCAAATCCTGGTATTTCGATCTGATGCGAATAATGCGTCTGGTTGGTAGCCAAGGCGTTGCGCCTACGTGTCCGCCACCGCATCATCTCCTCCTCAAATTTAATTTCAAATCCACTAATCTAATTAATTAATCCCCTTTTCCTTTAAGAGAAAAAAAAGGAGAGAGAGGCAGAGTAATTGATTTATTTAATAAAAAGAAAAAGAGCTCGTGGGTTTCCCATTCACTCTCCCCTCCCTCGAAAACCAAAACCAAAATCAAAAAGCGAAGGAAGAGGAGAGGAGAGGAGAATCCCTTCCTCCTTCCTTCCCTAATCTCCTCTGCTTCCAGTCCAATCCGCATCTCCTCCTCCTCCTCCTCGCCATTGCTCGCTCGTCTAGCCGAGGCCGAGGTAATCTTCTTTCTTCGCTTCGGTCCCATGCTTCTTCTACTTGGTTTGGTTACTTTTTGGTTGTGTTCCTCTCTTCTCATTCTATGCGGATTGATTAATGGCGGCGCGGTGTAGATTTGGAGGGCAAGGAAGTAGTAACCCCACCCCTTTCGCTCCTCGATTTAGTTCGTTACACCAATAATGTTGCTTCCAGACAGATTTGGGGGCAGTTCGCTGTAAGGAGTTCGAGTGATATATAGATAATAATGCGTCTGTTCTTCGATTTCCGGACTTGTTACCTTTGTTCTTCGATTATTACTATGTTACCTTTGTGTAGTTAGTTGGTTGCAGCCACTCCTCCGCTTTCCGTTGTGTGCTGTGGTGATGCTCATGCTCACACGCAAAACCCGATTCCAACTGTCGAATCGAATCGAACCCCCACCCTTGCTCAGACAGCTTGGATTCGTCCAGTTGCAGGCTTGCAGCCAATGATGTTGACGCCTCTACCATCCCCTTGTTTTTATTTTAATTTTTTTTTCTGTAATTACTAGTAGTAGAGTACAATATAAGCACGCCAAATTTGGGCACATGGCATTACATCTGGAGTATGCTGGATGCTACTACTACTTTTAGCCTAAGGTTCCTCGCTGAGGGATTGGCTTCCTTCTCAAACCTGTTTTACCTTGTCATACTTGTTTGGGATGCACATTTGCTCATGATGGGATTGGTTTTCAGGCATACAAACTGGCAGTGACATGGTGCTGTTATCTGTTGCTTTGTTCTGTGTGTGTCTTCATGGTGATTCTCGAGTTTGCGACCATTTATACCTGTAAGCTTTATTGTGCTATAATTATGCCTTCTTGCAGGTGTTGCGGCCACTGAGTACCAAGGACGATGCTTGTGTTTCTATTTAGATGATATAAGCTGTCTTCTGGCACATCACAATTGCTAGGGAGGAATGAAAATCAGCGGACTTCTTACCTCTGCTGGCATCAACATTGGCCTTTGTGTGCTTTTTCTATCGCTCTATTCTGTTCTGAGAAAACAGCCAGCTAATGTCAGGGTTTACTTTGGGAGGAGGATTGCTCAGGAGCATAATCGTCTCCGAGAGGCTTTTATCTTGGAGAGATTTGTACCATCAACTGGCTGGATAGTAAAAGCCCTGCAGTGTACTGAGGAAGAGATCTTGGCTGCTGCTGGGCTGGATGCTGTTGTTTTCAATAGAATTCTAGTATTCAGGTATTTTTACTTCCCTGTATCATTTGCTATATACTATGTTGGTTCCAGTAGGAGAAAAAAGTTGGAGCTGTATTGAACTTTAGTTTCTGGCTTGTTGTAATGCATTGTACCTGTCTTATATTTAAAATGTTTTCTATTCCTTACTGTTGACCTCAATACCCAAATTTACATGCTAATGCATTTGTTTTTTTTTTTTGACAGCATACGCATCTTTTCCTTAGCTGCCCTTCTGTGTGTGTTTGGAATTCTACCCCTGAATTACTTTGGGCAAGATATACATCATGTTCGGATCCCTTCAGAGTCATTGGATATCTTTACAATTGGGAATGTGGAAGTTAGATCAAGATGGTGAGCTAAGAAACATATTCTCGCTTTATTATAGGGTAGTTCAACCAATGGTCAACATGGCATTTACGCCCCTTGACTATTCGCATTTATTCCCACAGTTCCCAAATTGATTATGTTTTAAACACGTGCAATATTGTTTACGGAACATATGATTTATATTCTGGCTGCATTGCAGGCTTTGGGTCCATTGTGTAGCCCTGTACATAATATCAGGAGTAGCTTGCATTCTCCTATATCTTGTAAGTCCTTTTCCCTTATGACCTACTGAAATCTTTATCTTTCCTCATATTGAGGAACAGATTTGATAGCATTTGTCTGGAAATTTAGGAGTACAAGCACATTGCTAGGCTGAGGCTCCGTCATCTTACTTGTGCAATGCCCAATCCAAGCCATTTTACTGTCCTTGTTCGTGGAATACCAAAGGCAACCAAAGAATCATGCAGTAACGCTGTTGATGATTTCTTCACCAAGTACCATGCATCAAGCTACTTGTTCCATCAAGTTGTCTACAAAGTTGGAAAAGTTCAGAAGATAATGGTAAGCTATACTCGAAAGGGTGGGCCATACAAAAATTTCTAAACACTTTTTAGTGGAAGAATGTTGCTTATTGATTTATTGGAAACTTTAAAAGTATGCCCTTGATAGCTGTTGTCATTTAGTGTTTTTAATTTTGAGGCTACTATCTTATACTTGGATAATCACTTTGGGAAACAAGCAAAACTTTATGATAATTTCACATCTTCCAATTAACTTGATTCTCATTTCTGCCTTTTCCTAGTTCCTGTGATGTGGTAAATCAACCTCCAGTTCATTGAATTGAATGCATGGCTTTTGTTTACATTTTTTTATTTCATTTTCTTGTTATTGTGTAATGAATCTAGTCATACTCTGACAGACCGGTGCAAAGAGGGCATACAAGAAGTTCAAACATTTTACGGATGCTACTGTTGATCAGAGCTGTAAAGCAATTTCATACCGGTGTTGTCTGTGTGGAGCTTCATCTAATTCTTTCCAGCTGTTGCCAACTGGGCTTGAGCAGAATCAGGGGAAATCTGACCTTCAAGATTCCAGCTTTAAATTAGATGATCAGGTTTGAACCTGTAAGCTTACAAATATTAGCTCTTTTACTAAGTTCATCAATAAGTCAGTATAAATCAATAACTTTAACTGTTGAACTGTACCAGGAATGTGCAGCTGCTTTTGTATATTTCAGAACTCGATATGCTGCCCTTGTTGCCTCAGAAATACTTCAAACATCTAACCCTATGAAATGGGTTACTGATCTAGCTCCAGAACCAGATGATGTCTATTGGTCAAATCTTTGGCTACCTTATAAGCAGCTTTGGATTCGCCGAATAGCTACCCTCCTAGGTTCAATTGTTTTTATGTTCTTGTTTCTGATACCAGTGACATTTATACAAGGACTATCTCAGCTAGAGCAGTTGCAGCAGAAGCTTCCTTTCCTAAAGGGGATATTGGAGAAGTAAGTCTATAAGTTAAAACCAATATCTTTCTTGCTAGTATAAAGTTCATCTTCATATCTAACTATTGGTAGCATGAATCACAACTCATGTAAAGTTTAAAGAAGTAGGTGAGACCCGGCTCTTATGATTAGAATGATTAGTTGATTTGAATGCCTAAAGGAAGGAACAATTGATGTTTCTTTTGCTCTTGTGTTGTTGAGGCAATATTCGACATATGGGCTTCCATTCATTTTTATGCAGCAACTATTGACTACTCTTTCATGTGCAGGAGATACATGAGCCAGCTTGTAACTGGGTACCTTCCCAGTGTCATACTGCAAATATTTCTATACACAGTTGCACCGATAATGATATTATTTTCTACATTAGAGGGACCTATATCTCACAGTGAAAGGAAGAGGAGTGCTTGCTGTAAAGTGCTTTACTTCACTGTTTGGAACGTATTCTTTGTAAATGTACTATCTGGTACTGTCATAAGCCAATTGAATGTGTTATCAAGCCCAAAGGACATCCCTGTCCAGCTTGCTAAAGCTATACCTGGTCAGGTAAATATTGTCTGAGAACCTTTTTGTCTTAGTGCTGCAGAAAAGATAAATAGTTTGGAATTCATAACAAAAGCCTTGTTACACGCAAGAAGATACTGTTTTTGTCCTTTAGTTTTTTTCTTCTAACTTCTCTCTGCAATTCCATATTTTTTTTCAGGCTACATTCTTTATCACCTATGTTCTAACTTCAGGATGGGCCAGTTTATCATCTGAAGTTATGCAATTATTTGGTTTGATATGGAACTTTCTGAGGAAATATATTTTACGAATGAGAGAAGACACAGAGTTTGTTCCCTCATTCCCTTATCACACAGAAGTGCCAAAAGTAATGCTATTCGGACTACTGGGCTTCACATGTTCTGTACTGGCACCTTTGATCTTACCCTTTCTACTAGTGTACTTCTTCCTTGGTTATGTTGTGTACCGCAATCAGGTGAGAAACTAGAGATGGTATTCTGTGTTTCTACTTGGAGTATTATATGTTTATAACATGTTTTTAGCGTAAATATAAATATTTTCATCAATTACCATTACTATGTTGCAAGTTGCAACCATGGGTGAACGTCTTTGACATGAACCTTATTGCGCCGTTATATTTGTCTAGTAGCTTGGACTATCCTGCAATAAAAGTTGGAAACAAAATTGCATGTTCTTGTAAAAAATGTTTGGTGAAATAGCATTTCCTATTTCTTGGCTTCGTTCATGAATCCTATTGTTTCCCACGCTAATGATATTCTGTTTGTGTTTATTTTCAGTTGCTCAATGTTTACCGCACAAGATATGACACAGGGGGGTTGTACTGGCCAATCGCACACAACACAGTGATATTCTCTCTCGTGCTCACCCAGATTATCTGCCTTGGTGTATTTGGCCTTAAAGAATCGCCAGTAGCTGCAGGCTTCACTGTACCTCTTATCATCCTTACTCTGCTATTCAATCAGTATTGCAGAAACCGACTTCTCCCATTATTCAAAACTTCCCCAGCACAGGTTAGTATTATTTCCATCATATTGTATAGTGATGAACCAGTAGAAAATAACCATGGTCTATAATTTATCGTTGTGGTTACTGTTGAATCTTTTGCATGCGGATTATTGACTACTGCATTCTGATTGTACAGGATTTAATTGACATGGACAGGGAAGACGAGCGGTCAGGAAGAATGGATGAAATTCACCGTCGGCTTCATTCTGCCTATTGCCAGTTCCATGACTCTGAAGATGTATCCTTGGAGAAAATTCAGATTGTTGGCAGGGATGAGGATCAAGGGTGTAGCTCTGGTAAGTCGAACGGAAAAGAAACATGTGAGGAGGAACCCAAAGTGGAGTTATCTCACCCAACACTGAACGGACTCCCAGTTAGCCGTCTGCGGCATGCTGTGAGGTCAATTACTTTCCTTGTCAGATTGCAGAAAAGAGGTTTATCAGAATAGGATAGGATAATATCTAACCACTAACCCCCTTCATCTGTTGCCTGTTCGGCCATGAAAATGTACAGCCACATACATTGAGATAGCATCATGATACCTGGAGTGCAATTTTGGTGTTTTGATCCGTTTGATTTCTGAGTTAGTGACTCCAGGACATGCTAGTTAGTATATTGGCGCCTTAGCCATGCATATATTGTTGTAGTGGTCAGTAATTCTTTTTACATGAAATCTATGTTTCACTATTTTGTGATAATTCTTTTTACTATAGTAGTATATATCTTTAAGCTCTACTGTTTCTCGAAAGGAATAAAGAGTGGTAGTGCATCTTTAAGCCAGTGCATAAAACTTTTTGCTGCCTCCCTGAAATAAATGTTTTTTAAGAGTGGATCTGTAACATAAGCAGAACATTTGCAGGCTGCTTTGTAGCCGTTGTGCAAAGTTTGGTTGGTGTTTTTTTCTGCTGCAATTTAGTCAATAGACGATATGGTTTGTAAACAATATCTGTGACCTTGTATTCCATCCTGTACTTGACTTTGGATTAGCTAGGTCAGACGGCCTGCAGCTTGTTTTTTTTTTTTCTCACCAGGCAGCAGCTCCCGCGGTATTTGAACGAAATGCTCGTCAGCAGATTACGTTTCAACCGCGGCAACAAGTCTCGAAAATGTCCTCCAATTTTCAATGGATCGACCGGCCTTCAACTTTCCAAGTGTAAAGGATGACAGATCCTGTTGGCGTCAGCGGTGATCTCTACACTAGAATTTCTGGACAGGGTAGTGATGAGTAGTAGCTTCCAGGTCTTGTTCATTCAGCTTGTGATGCTGTCAAATGGTGCCACCAGGTCCTTGGTGAGACACACCTCATCATCTCTCGTCATAGCTACGCAGTACTTGGACTACTTGTTGCTTACTTCCTCCGTCATAAAAATGCCTCTTTTAGCTTATCTTATACATTAATGAGCAATTTTATAGGGTACTTATACCTCTTGGTATCTAGATACTAGGAGATATCTTTTCAAGGACTATAAAATTACTCTACATTAATATGATCGTAAATTCTAGAATTACCTTCCTTTTTAAAACCATAATGCATTTGTTCATACCTTTTCAAATTTTAATGTATTTGTCCCTACTGTATGAAACTTTAATGCAACAATTACTTAAGAAATAGAGTTTTGTTAAACAAATAAGGTAAACTAAAAGTGATTTTTTTTATTAAACGGAGGTAGTACATGAATTCTCAAACTACTACTACCTCTATTCAACTAAGATTTCAATTTTTTTGCCTTTTTATTTGTTCTACAAAAGCTTTATCTTTAGAGTGAGTAATGTATCAGAGTTTACTAAGGTAGGAATAAATACGTTGCAGCTCAAAAAAGTAGAAGTTGCATGTATTGAGGTTGGGTGAAGTAAATAACATTCTATTCTTTTTAGATTTATATTAGTACATGAGATAAAAATGGAAAAAAAGTGTAACGAGTAAATATTAGTATTTCGTATCAGAGAAGATGCGGGATGCGGCAAATCAATTTTCTGATGGTTTGATCTCTCCATAGTCAATAGATCAAAGTACGTTCGTACGTACAAAGTTGCGTGTGTTGCAGAAAAAAAACTTGCAAGATGCAACGAGTCAACCACATCAGCTAGCGAGCACTGTAACGATCACCGTATTTCCGTAGCGATACTGTAATACTACACTCTAGTCAGCTGAAAGTTATACTAAATTTTACCATTATCCTTTTAAATAATATTTCAGGCATGAGTTTTTTTAATTTCAACTTATTTTTCAACATTAGCTTTTAAACCAGATAATGCAATTATATATTTTTTTCTTATATGTGCTTTATGGCTTATTAGTTATAGACCTATAGCTCATCTGTGACCTCCGATAAATTATCTAAAAACTACTGTACAATTAACTTCAGAGAAATGGATGTCACAACACCTTCAGTTTAAGGAGAATTAACCAACATACACAATGCACTTGTCATAGTTCGTTTTATTTCACAGTTTGGACCTATAGATGCATACTATACGCATATTTAATTATTTCATTCAACCATGTGCATATTAAACCATCTATTAACATTATCCTTTTATTACTTACTCCATTATTAAGGATTAGTTAAGCTTGTTGGACATATAAATTTAAGATGCATATGAATATGTATATATATGTGTATGTATTACAAATTTACCAATCAATTGTAAGAAAACATAATTGACATCTCGTGTCTGCAAATGTACGATTCATGGATGCATTATTTATTTATTATTATCACCAGTAAGGCAACCCAAAGTCAAGCTGCTGCTGGTTTTGGTTGCACCAGTTCATCATCAGCGCGTCCGTGCTGGTGCTATGACCATGAGCTGTCGATGAGCGATCGCCGCCGCCGCCGCCGCTCGTGCCGGTTGAACGGAATATCCCGTCGAGCTCCGTCTCCGCCATCGAGTAGGGTGTAGCAGTTGCCGTCGTCGACGACAGACCGGCGGCGAAGACGTCGTCGTAGCCGTGGCTCGCGACGCTGGTGGCACTTGTCGTAGTACTGACACTGCTTCCTCCGGCTCCAACTCCGACGTGCACGCCGGCGCTGCTGGTAACGTACAGCTGGCTGGTGGTGGCGGCGTGAGGGAGTTGCGGATAATGATCACCTCCTCCATGCGGCTTGCCGGCGGCGAGGAGCCTCTTCTTGAGCCGGGTGTTCCAGTAGTTCTTGACGTCGTTGTCGGTCCGGCCGGGGAGGTGCGCGGCGATGACGGACCACCTGCTGCCGATGGCGGCGTGGAGGGCGCAGATGAGGCGGTCCTCGTCGGCGGAGAAGCCGCCGTGGCGGATGTCGGGGCGGAGGTAGTTGAGCCAGCGGAGGCGGCAACTCTTGCCACAGCGGCGCAGGCCGACCTTGCGCGGCAGCGCGATCCAGTTGCCGCCGGTGCCGTGCTGCTGGATGTACGACCGGAGACGCGCGTCCTCCTCCGCCGTCCATGGCCCGCGCTTCACCGCCGCCTTGTCGCAGCACGGCGACCTCCCCATCGATCGCGATCGCTACCCTGCTTGTGCTCACTGCTCCTACTGCTGCTCGATGATATGTATATATATATTCAGAATTGAAGAAGAAAGCAAACAGTTTGGAAGATTTTTCCAACTTTCAATTCCAAACGATGATTAGCTACAATTGGATTGATATATTATGGATTGGATTGATATATTATGGATTGGATTGATCGAGGTATAAATAAGCAAGTAGGTAGGCGTGTTCGTAGATTGGACTGCAGTGTCCCTTTCATGCCGCGACAGATATATATATATATATATATATATATATATATATATATATATATATATATATATATATATATATATATATATATATATATATATATATATATATACCCACGTGCTGCTTTTTTTTTAAAAAAAGAAAAAGATAAATAAACAAATAAAAAATCTAGCATCTACACCAAACCAAACATACGTATACAAATTAAACCAAAGGAATCCGAAACAGATTCGGACGAAATGGGAGTGAAATGTTGTCTTTGGATGTGTTCTTTTATTGACGAAGAAGGTTGAAAGATGAAATATTATATTATTTTACGATAGTCAGTATAAACGATTAGATTACTACAAAGTTAAAAATTTACTCCTGTAAGAAATGTGCTCGGAGAAGAAAAGGCAAAATTTAACAAAAATCTACTTAAAAAAACGCAGCCTTGGACCTCACCAAAATGGATGAATTTTTTTTGGACCTTTCGGTCCGAATCCCAGAATCCTACGAAAGAAATGCCATTTATATGGGTGTTGTCGTTCGGTTATTAGCCAACGCCCGTTAATAGTGAATGCATTGCCATAACAACTTGAAGTAAACACTTTGATAAATTTTAAGTAGTTGTAAGAATAAGAACTCTGTATGAGGTAGAGGCAGTACTCTGCTCTGAATAATATAAATGTCATTAGATTGGTCGGCTGTTCTGTTCCTTGTTGAGGGCACTTGTTAGGCTGCTGGGCGGCTTCGAAGTTCAAGCCGATATACTCCACTTCTGCTATAGTATGTTCTTCTCTCCATCGTTGTCTTGATTGACTAAATAAGTCTGTCTGTTTCATGATAATTTTATTTTTTTTCATTTATCTCATATATATCTTATATCTTAATCAATTGTTATATTGGAATTTGATGAAGTGAAAGACAAATGTATTGAAATTTAAAAATAAAAAAAACAAATGCATTGGGACTTTAAAAAGCGAAAGCCATTATAATTTTGTAATTATATATATATATTGATTTATGTGAGATAGATAAATATAAAGTCTTTTAAGAACATGGAGAGCAGAATATATTCATGCAGCTAAATAGTAGGCTATCTAGCTAGCTAGCTAAATAATATGCTTAATTGATACGAGTGGTTACATCAAGATGATGGTTAATTAATTTCTTCCTTGGACTAATCACTAAACAAAGGCCAGTTTCGAGGTGACTCAATCTAATTCTCGGCCATGCATGTGAGGCCCTGCAGTTTCATTCGTAGGAAACTTTTGGAGGATTCAATCAGATAGAGAGAATTTCCAAAGATAGCCTTTTGAAACAAGACTGATTCATATAAATTTCTTTAGAACTCTCATGGAATGTATAATTCCATAGAGATTTTAGAAAAAGTAAACATAAGGTCATACCTCGTTGTTTTAATTAATCCTTCGTCTCATGCAATCCTACGTTACGATTTTCCAGTGTTGTATTCAAACGTTTAAAGTTTCTACAGATTTTCTTCATGATAGAAATTGAAAAGTCATACAACAGTGTTTTTCCTATATAGTATATGTTTTGATCTTCGTCATGTTCCTGTGCTTCAAATTTGCATGATTAGTCGGAAACCAACGTGCATGTGTTAATTAATTACCTATAGCTAATTAACTCTCTCTATAGCAACAAATTATATATGGCCTGGCCAAGCACACATTCATTAATGAATTCCAAAGAAGCTGATAATTTATATGGATTAGATTCATCTCAAATTGTGTTTAGCTTAGATCGACCTGCACCCTCTACAAAGAGTAGCAGTAGTAAATTAGTTAAGTTAGGGGGAAGCTACATCTATGTAGACTTGAGTTAGCTAGCTACTGACCGAATTTTCAAACATTGCATTCATCAGATCATCGATCGATACGTCATCCTAACCTAATCACGCACCACTTCACCCTGACTCTTTCGTACCAGCAATTAATTAAATCATCGGACTATATTATATTAGTCCAGGGAGCCTGTTTCCACACGCATATGGACTATACTTTATATTCATGCATGCACGATCCTTGATTGCGTATTAAAATGTAAGTATTTCTAAAATTATATATGTATGAATATTAAATAAGTAAATATAAATGATTGGAGAAAATTTGTAGTTGGCATAAAAGAAAAATATAGGTGAAGAAGTTAATTAATGGATGATGGTTGTGCTATTGATTGAGATAGGAAATGGATGAAGAAGTAGCTCCATTTTATAATAAAAGTGGAGTGATATAAATAGTTTCAAATTTGAGACGACGAGAGTATTATATTACACTGGCCAAACAATTTAGCCGCCACCATATAATATAGACGAAAAGTTCCGACAGGAAACAGTCATGCATCCATGTTTACGACCAGAAAAGGTTTCTATTTAACTCTCCTTGTGACTCTTGACAGAGATATAACTACACCGTTTATATTATAAGCCAATGAAGCTTTATATCAGTTTCAATCAAATTTATAAAAAACATAGCAGTATCTTATAGTACTAAATTAGTTTTATTCAATCTGCTATTAATTTTTTTTTATAATTTATTTGTTTTGGATTAAAAATATTGTTTAACTATTTTACGTAATAGTTAAAGTTTAATAAGTTTGACTTACGATAAACAATTTATAATATGGAACGGAATGGATAGTATTATCGATAAATATGTATATATATATATATATATATATATATATTGTTAATAATATGGAGTGAGTATTTCTTACTACGTATTCAAACAAATCCATAGTTGAATCAACTTATTTTCATAAGGCAAATTAACAGCAGGCAAATACTCCCTCCGTTTCACAATATAAAACTTTATAGCCTTGGCTAGATTTATATAAATGCTAATAAATATATATATATATATATTATACATTAATTGATTGATAAATTTTAACAATTTTTAACAATCTTGCTATATAAAACGGGGCAGTAGCATATTGATTAATTATGCCAAGGTTACGTATCGGCTGCGGTCATGCCGCCCCAAATTTTGTTCGATCGATTTCCACACCAACCAGGTATGCACTGGTCATTCATTGCAGTACTCTAATTAGCCACGTCACATATATATGGACAAATTATATATGCATACAGTTTACGAGCAGATACGTACCTTTGTTTTTATGGGGTTTCCAATCGTATTTTGAGACGTGGATAGATTACTGCCACCTGCATGCGTGTATGTTAAAACAAGTACTTACGGCAAGTCTCTTGACATAAACTCCAAAATAAATACCACGTAAATTTAAACAGTGACATGGAGGAGTAAATATTTTCCCACATACATTTTTTAAATTTGGTTGGAAAATAAATTATACACGTATGATTTTTAAATTGAAAATCATATGTATATAAGCAGGTATGTAAACTTGACGGTCTAACATTTTCTTGTAAAAATGTACGTGGTATGCGCTATTGGGCCAGAAATAATGTGGGCTGGCAGAAATTCTATATATAGGACAGCCTACCGTCCTAGATGGGATCCATTAACGAGGCCAATATCTTTATTTTTTCTTTTATTTCTGTCTGTATTTAACGTTTCACTATTCGTCTTATTTAAAAAAAATTTAAAAAAGTAATTATCTATATTTTATCATCTAGTAATAATAAAAATATACAAATACAAAAACTACAAAAATTAACTTATTTTTAGGACGGAGAAAATATATGCGCTCCGCCTCCACTCTCTGCCTGCTTCGCCGCCTACGGCTCCACCTTCATCCTTCACTTGCTTCGCAGCCGATGACGGCCTCTCCCGGTGCTGATTCCCTCCGCCCACGTAATCACCGCTCACCTCAAATTACTTTGTGACCTCATTTGATTGATTCATGTTTTTTTTAAAAAAAAATTCTTCACCACTAGCTTCAAGAGTTACATAGCTATCAGTAGAAATTTTTTTATTTTTCTAGCAAGTTTTCTTTTAATTTTTTTTTGAATTTGCGCAATATTTACTCAAATACGTACCGAAGTTGTCCCTTTTATGATACGCATAATTATCATGGTTTTGCAACCCTTAGTGGGGAGGCGCATGAAACTGAGTTGTGTTCTCTGGGCAGTGACGTCGACGGCAGTTGCGCCGGTGAGGAAGAGCTTGCCGACGAGGCTGACCGTGCGGAGGTGTGCGAAATCGAGGCGGCTTATCCTGGCAGGCATGAGATGGTACTGGTACGAATCGTGGTGAAGAAGCGCGGCAACCAGGACGTCTATGTTTAATATGTTGAAAAGTTTCATTAACCCATCGTGTATGGATGACATCCGGTGTTGCAGTTGTTGTGAGATGCGAAGCTAAATTCAGTATATCTTTTAATAAAAACAAGTAAAAGGTTAAATTACTCGTGCATTTCGTACAAGTAGTGGACATGAGGCTCGCATCAAAAATAGGTTCGCGCCAGCAACCAAAATCCATGCATGCATGCGTGCGCGCCAAAATTAGCATCGCCTCTCTTCAAATTAAAGCTTCTCATAGCAAACGCCGGAGGAGGCTGGAGCAAAATAACCCCTAAAAGAAAACAGAGGTGGACAAGATGCGCCGCTACGCCACGGTGATCGCTGCCGTCCTGCTCCTCCTCTCCGGTGCCGGCGATCTCGCCGCGGCTTACGACGACGAGCCTCTCAGAGGAGCAACTGTAGCGCCGAAGCCTTTCCGGAGGCCGGCGGTAGAACCAGCTGGGGTCGCGTCGTCGAATCCGTCGCTCGCCGGCGCCCAGACCGCTTCGGAAGAGCCACTGCCAGTGCCAGTCTCGAAGCAGGAAGAAGCCGCCTCCGCCCTAGTCACCGGTTTTACCGGCGCCACGGCGAAGTCGTTGCCGCAGGTCGCTTTCATAGATCCAGAGCCGCAGAAGGATGGCGCCCGGCAATTTGATCAAGCGGTGCCATGGATACCGGACGAAACAGCTCCTTCCAACCGCAAGGTGAAGCCAGTCACGTCGCCATTGCCGTCGAACAAGGGTGGATCAGTACCACCCAAGGTGAAGGCGGTCGAGGTAGATTACTACTCCTCCCGGCCGCAGATGCCGCAGGAGCCGCCGACCGTCGCGGCCGTCGAATCACGTCGCTCTCGCTCCGCCGCCAAGCCGGTGCCCACGCCGCCTGTCTCGGCCGGCACCCACCAGACGCCGGCTCCTGTGACACCTGCAGTCTCGTCGTCGCAGCAGCCTCCCAAGCAGTATATCCCGGCGACGGCGACGCCAGTCGCAGTGTCGTCGCAGCCGCAGACACCCAAGGAGGATACCCCGGCGCCGGCGACGGCGACGCCAGCCGCAGTGTCGTCGCAGCCGCAGACACCCAAGGAGGATACCCCGGCGCCGGCGACGGAGACGCCAGCCGCAGTGTCGTCGCAGCCGCAGACACCCAAGGAGGATACCCCGGCGCCGGCGACGGCGACGCCAGCCGCAGTGTCGTCGCAGCCGCAGACACCCAAGGAGGATACCCCGGGGCCGGTGACGGCGACGCCAGCCGCAGTGTCGTCGCAGCAGCCTTCCGACCAGTATGCCCCGGCGACGGCGACGCCAGCCGCAGTGTCGACGTCTCCTTCGAAGCCGGCGACGCCGGCTGCACAAGTGTCGACGTCTCCATCGAAGCCGTATCCCCCGGTGACGAGCAGTCCGAGCAGCAAGGCGAAACCATCGGCGGAGGAGGCGAAGGATGGGCTGAACGAGAAGTCCATCAACGACATCGTGAAGGAGCACAACGTGTTCCGCTACAGGGAGAAGGTGCCTCCGATCGAGTAAGCTCCCTATAGCTAGCTAGCATCGCATGGATCAATGGCGGGCTCATCGGCGGCGAGCGAGCGAGCTAGCTAGGTGAGGCATGAATGAATGGCATATATAATGGCAGGTGGAACGCGACGCTGGCGACGTACGCGCAGAAGTACGCGGAGAAGCGGCGAGGGGACTGCAAGCTGGAGCACTCGACGGGGCCGTACGGGGAGAACATGATGTTCGGGACGGGGAAGGAGTGGACGTGGAAGAAGACGGTGGACGACTGGAGCAACGAGAAGAAGAGCTACGACTACAACTCCAACAGCTGCCAGGCCGGCAAGCAGTGCGCCCACTACACCGCCGTCGTCTGGAGGAACACCACCGGCGTCGGCTGCGGCCGCGTCGTCTGCTCCTCCGGCGACACCATCATGGTCTGCAGCTACTGGCCGCCCGGCAACTACGAGAACGTCAAGCCCTTCTAGGGCGAAATTACCCTATATATATATATATATATATATCTATCATCGTCAATTATTATTAATCAATCACGTACTGTCATTCCATCAAACCATGCTATATATATATATATATATATATATATATATATATATATATATATATATATATATATATATATATATATATATATATATATATATATATATATATATATATATATATATATATATATATATATGCAACGACTCAAATTAATTTGTTAATTTACTATGACTGTTTTACCTTATTTTGTTTGTCATACAATATACAATTGGAAGTAAGTCCTTGCTGTAAAATTATACAAACAAATTATCAACCTGTTTCTTAATTATGTTTTAATTATGTGATATCCCTTTTAAAGAACCAGCTTCTATTCATCAGCTAACTGAAAATGTTAAAACATCATACATTCATCGCACCCTCCGGGAATGGATTCTAATTCCTGGAGAGAATGTCCCCTCTTTTTCATTTAACCCAAATAGTTAAGAAAAATTAAAATAAACTGATTAAATAGATTAATATGTGATACAACACTTACATACATGCATGCACGACCAAATTTGATCTATGTAACTTATAACAAAAAAAATTAAACTCTACTTATTCTACGTATATTCATAGTCATATTTTTTCTAACTTATAGAAGTCAAATTTCATTTTACATATTTGTGTAATGATATATCACACATTAATCTATCTTATTTTTTTATAGCTATCTAAATAATATGTAAGAGAATATAAAGATATCCTTACATAAAAGAGTTCCTCTACATCCTTTCTCCTAACCCTCCCCAGGCATAACTCATCGCCACCATCATGCTCGCATGTTTCACCAGCCCTTAACTTATATAACATCGCCCTCTACCCCACCGGTCACCGTTGTCATATTTGCCCGACAAGGCTTAGGGATGCTCCTTTCCCACCACCTACCCAGGGTCGACTCTACGCATAAGAGGTAGGGCGACGGTCTAGGGCCCACGCCAGATTGGACCCACTACCCTTTAGAGCTTGTTGTTTTTTTTCAAATCGTTCTATAGATATTTAGGTTACATGTTAAAAAGTATGATATCTAACCAAATAACTAAAGTACAAAAAGCATAAGCATGATATCTAACCAAGCACTAGAATACTTTCCCCGACTTCTGAGATATATGCTATTACGTGGACTGCATGTATGATGTTGTGGAGCCACGCACTCACATACGACGTATGGGAGATTTAGATTGCTTGGCTTTACTTAAAAAACCAAATGATATATCTATAAATAAATAATAATTTGTAAATAAAAAATTTTATATACGTATTTTTTAGCTAGCGATCTAGAGGCCAAGAATAAAAAATATATTATGAAAATAGTCTCAAAACCAAATTAAATTTAAGAAATTTTAGTAAATACTCCTAAAAGCGAAGAAATATGGGATAAAGAAAGGGAAAACCTGCAGGCGCGTAGTGCGTACGTGGAGAGCTGTGCAGGGCAAAGGCTAGGCATAAGTACGTGCAGGGGCGCAGCTGGACGGACCCGTTTCATGTTTTTCATTTGTTCGTCCTTTCTATAGTAGCCACAAGAGCCAGTGGGCCGGCCGGCCTCTTCTTCTCCCTCCTCGTCTAGATTGATCGATGCATTGGAAGTGGAAGCGGATGGCCATGGGCAGAAGCGCCGCCCTGATGATCATCATCGCCTTCCTCCTGCAGCTGCTTCTTCCAGTGCAAGTGCTCGCCACCACCACCGGCGCCATTACTCATCAGGTAATTCTCGCTCGCACATCCATCGATCTATATATCGATCGATCTACTCGTGTAGATTTTTGGTAGCTCGATCAAAATCTCTAATCTAATTTGCAGCAGGCGACGAAGATGAATGGTGGTGTGCAGCGAGAGGAGGAGGAGGTGGGGTCGAGGCCGCCGAGCTGCGAGGGGAGGTGCAGGTCGTCGTGCGGCCACTGCCAGGCGGTGCAGGTGCCCGTCAACACCACCACCACGACGACGACCCAGCAGGAGGAGGAGGAGGCTGCAGCAGCAGCTTACGCCGACCACTCCAACTACAAGCCGCTCAGCTGGAGATGCAAGTGCCGCCTCAACTCTTAGATCACATACCATCCCTGGCCTGGTACGGTTGGTCTGCTTACGGATTAATTAATGATCATCATGGCAGTATATATATATAATTAATGATCTTCTCGAATGTCCTGTTGATCGAGCTAGCTAGCTAGTAGTACAACGTAAGTAGCATCGTGGTACACTCGTGTACGTATCGGATAATCTGCTGGAGAGATCGAAGAAGGGATAAATTCAACCGAGTACTGTGTTGTGCTACATCTTTAATTAGTAATAAAAAATGTGTGTTTGTTTGTACATGCTGGATTAATCCCGTTGTTAAGTTGTGATGAGCGATCGATGTAGGAGACTAGGACTAGGAGTATGTAGTTGTATATATGTTCTTATTGTGAATATGAACAAGTGGAATAGGAACAAAAAAAAAAAGGCCACAGGCATTCAGAGGCACCAGTGATTAGTGAGATACATATACTGTTCGGGTAGGCATGCAGGAATGGTCATGTCCTACATATCTAATGAAAGCTAGCTCTAGCTCTGGCTTATTCCTTTAATTTTTAACTCCCCAGTCTCCACTGCGGGCAGATTCAAAGCAGCAAGCAGCTATCAGCTGCAAGGCTGGAATTTTATTGTTTTTAAAATCTTTTATTTTTTAATTTTAAAGCTAAACTATCTCAAGACTTATGTTCAAATCTATTTTTTTTCGTCATGGTAGTCAGACTGACGTGGCAGAATAATATACTGCCATGCTAACTGCTCATCATATCATATGACAGTGTTGTTATGCGATGGGATTTTAACCTCTGCATTTGAACAGTGGAAATCCAACGGAGGTAGTTGTACTCCGTGCTGCCGCTAAAGGCTGCAGTGAGTGACTGAAAATGAAAGTTAGGCGTATCATAAAACGATATTGTAAATAGGGTAAATAGAGTGCAGATCGATTGGTGTACTTGTGTTAGTTGCTACAATGTCCTTGTTTGTGCCTGAAAAGAGCTAGGGCTAGCTAATTAAGAGCATCTTCAACAGCTCATTTATCTCATCCTTTATTCTAAAAATAGAGGATAAGAATTATAAATTGAGCTCCAACAGAACGACCATCCTATCATCTATTTTTGATATCTATATTAGGAGAGATAAACTTCATATTTAGATGATCTCTCTCCATCCTTCAAAAAAATACAGAGGATATCATATATGGATGATCTGATGGAGTACAAAGAGATATGTAGGATGAAACTATTTTAGATGATCATTCAAATGAAGATATGGATGATAAAATTTAAATAGGTTATTGGGATTGCTCTCGGTAGTAATCTGGAAGAGGGGCCCTAGTAAAAGCTCTTTCACTGATCGATGAAAACCATTTGATCGATCGGTGCATGTATAATAGTTTTGTGTCTAGCAGCTGGCAGCAGGTGTTGTCTACTCTGTCAGCCTGTGAAACCAAAACAAACAAAACAACAAAACGCAGTGCTGATAGATCAGGACTGACTACTGTTACTCTCTCAGATCAGATCAGATCGATGTGTCTTATCCATGATGCATATACATACCATTTTTTAAGATTGACACATATATGTCATATGTGTTTGGTCCATCGATCTCTCCATGTTTGCATGCATGGTTCGACGTGCTTAAACTCATCAACCTAGTTATATGCCTGGTATCGTGTATTAATAGCGTCATGTACTGTGTACCACGAACATACGTACCATCTTTTCACTTATATTTATAAGTTAAAATTTAGATTGTTAACCTTAAATTTAAAATTGATTTTATAAATTTTTCACCAAAGTTTATTTGTCAACCTTGCTTTTAGATCGATAAAAATATGTATATAAAGTTTTTATCTATAAACTATTTTTCGTTTACAAATATGGCGTGACAATCACCCCTATATATATGACAAGAGCTGCAGCCAGGAGTTACGTACATGTGTTCAAATATGGATTCACTTGCGACTTCATCTTACCAGCTACATTAGGTACGTACGTTGCAATGGAATTTAAGATTGGCAATGTGTCGATCGATTGGTATCTAATCACAAGATTTGCATATGAGGGAAAGAGAGAGCGAGAGTAACATGATTTTTGCATGTTTAGCCCGTTTGATATAACCATATATCTCGTTGGATTGTAACTTTATATATTAATCTTATGAGTATAAAGTATTTGATAGAAAATCTGATATAACTTACGACCATGTTAGCAAACAACTGATAAAAGGTAACCGATGCAAGTGTACTAGGATGGGGGAGAGGCAGCCAAACAAGTTTGGCGGAGGTTCAAATGGTGGGCACTAGTGTGGAGGAGCAACATCGGCCTCCTACCCACCCTCTTCCATGGTGCCACTAAAGCGTGACATTTACTTCTATTGTTGCCACCTCCCATGCTCATGCTCTTTAGGACATGGAGCGAGTCAGGTCAAGGTATAGTGGCTATGGGAGGGAACCATCCTCCTCTATGCTGATTTAGTGGAGAGATTTATTGCGGGACAAACTATTCTTTGCAGTATATAGCCATGTGCCACCCTCGGCCTCCCCTTGATCTCCTTCTTACCCAATGTTGCAGGAGGCGAGGACGCCAAGAAGGAGCTATGGAGACGAGGATAGTTGACTGATGGATGTGTGGTTGAGACCTCCGATTACTCCAACCTATGTTGTTGCTAACCTGTTGGTGCAATTATCTTTGTTAGGTTGGCTGCAATGGCTCATCATGTCAGATATGATTGATCCTTATTGTGCTAGATCAAGACCATTGTCCAAAGGTTGAGCTCCTAGTTGTCCTAGAGAAGAGGAGGGCATGGGAAGGGAGGGAGGGAGGAGACATGAGTTGCAGCCTAGGAGAGGGGCAAAAGAGAAGGAAGAAGATTAAAGAGGCAATTACAATTTGCCATGGTTTGAATCGTTATTGCAAAATTGCTCATAGAAAATTGTAAAATTGCCATCCGAACTATTATTTGAGTTACATCCTTGCATAAGAAAAAACTTGTAATAGCCCAAAGATAAAACGATCACTTATATACAGCGGCGGAACCAAAAATTTGTTAAGCCTAAAGCTTAACAATAAAATATAAATCTTTTAAATAAATTTTAACTAAAAAAATATTAATTTTCCAATGTGATTTTTGGGTCAGGCGTGGGGCTCTAGCCCAAGCTGGCTGCCCCACGCCTGGTACCGCCCCTGCTTATATATAGAATTGCTTATATATGGAATCTCATTGTGTCATCATCATCATCATTTTATTATTATTATTATTATTATCATTATTATTATTATTGCTGAGTGTATAATGAAGTGGTTTAATTTACGGTGGTTTTGATAGGTAAGCGACGAGACGAGAATGAAAGTGGAGCAAGGTGGATTCATTTGCTGCAGATGCGTCCGGCTGGGTCGAGAAGCCCATGTTAAGCCCAACACCATCAGAAGGCGGAGCGTTGACTTACATTGACTAACCTGTTCATCTTCACGAGCCGCCCGCGCCGCGCCGCCGGCTGCGACTGCGATTCGATTTCCCCAAGGTGCGTCGACGCATTGCCTTGCCGCAGAGGAGGAGCGGCGAGATGGCCGGCGGGAGGATGCCGTTGCTGGGATGGTGGCTGATGCTGGTCGGCTCCCTCCGCCTCGCCTCCGTCTGGTTCGGCTTCTTCAACATCTGGGCGCTCCGCGTCGCCGTCTTCTCCCAGACAAACAGTACGCCCTCCCCTCCCCTCCCCACCGGCCGCCGTATGCTTTCCTTTTTAGCCTTGAGTAGTCCAAGCAGGTCCATGGATGGATGGATCATGGATCCTGCTGCACCAGATCGAGTCAACCGGCTGGTGCTCCTCTTCTGCCGGTGGATCTGGTTTCGATTCCTACTAGTAGCTTCCACTGTCCTTGTGATGCAACCTCAGGTTGATTGCAAAGTTGTACGCCTGTTCTCAAGCTTGAACATTTCTGTGTGCCTGACTGCGAGCAACAGGATGGCTTGCTGGCACTCTGTGTTGCAATGTGGAGTAGTTGAATGTGATGGATGGATAATCTATGCGCAAAATTTGTCATTTTTTACACGTATCTCTGAAAGTATTATAATTTATTCATCTTTTGTTTGGTGAGCTTGAGATCATACTCTTCAGCTAACAATTGCTAGGCCCCTTTTGATTTAGATTGTTGAGCTGTTTTCTAATAAAATAGTAATGCTTTCTTTACATGCAGTGACTGAAGTACATGGTCGCACTTTTGGGGTCTGGACGCTTTTGACCTGTACTCTGTGTTTTCTGTGTGCATTCAACCTGGAAAACAGACCTCTCTATCTGGCCACTTTCCTGTCATTCGTCTATGCTCTCGGTCATTTCCTCACCGAATACCTGATATACAATACCATGGCGGTGGCAAATCTGAGCACTGTTGGCTTCTTCGCAGGTAATGAATTTATCTATCTGTGTCATTTGCTCTGTTCAGCCTTCTCCTTAGTTCTCTGTAGCTGTAATGTCACCTCATGATATTGGCTCAGACAGTCAATATGAACAGTTAAAACACCATGCTTGAACTTACCTGAAATAGGTTGACGCCTTTGGTACATAAATGATGGAACTTCTGCTGAGTATAGCTGCGGAAAATCATGCTGCTAAGTAAAGATATAACAGCATAAAATGATGTTTTCCTGCATGCTTGCTCATAAAAACTGCTCATTGATCACCCTTTGACAGTTATTATGCCATCTCATCAGTTATATTTTGTAAAAAGGTATTTAATGGCATACTTGAATCTCATTGGACTACATATGGAGGTTGAAAAATTCATGCACCAAGTATTTCACTTATGCCTTTTTTTTTAACTTATTTCACCTATGCCTTAAGCTGTGTTACAAGTAATATAATTGTACTTTATGTTACGTCAGGTAGAAATTCATTGCAAAAACTCATAGCTTAATGCATTCCTGGAGTATTAGATTTAAGCTTTCTTGAATGATTATAGTTCTGTTTCTATTTAGGGACATCGATTGTATGGATGCTGCTTCAATGGAATTCTCATGGGAAATCGCGTGGTTCTCAAGCTGTGAAGCAGTCGTGAGTGGCATTTGCTTTGCAAGTGATGTACACCGGTTAGGAGAGTTTGTGATGCTTGAAGAAACTTAGCAGATGGCCTTTCTCATAACTCAGTGCCTCATTTCTATGTGCTTTGCCCTCCTATTTTTGTTCAAAAACAATAGCCATAAATGAATAAATAGGACATCATCATATTCTTCAAATTGTAACCTTGTAAACGGTGATTGAATGATGGAATTACATAGGGGTAGAAGTCCAATAAATTCTTCTACACACGAATTTCTTCTCTGTGTGTAGGATGTCCGATCCCGTGATGGTGTAAAACTTTTAGCAAATTGCAGCCACCAGCTTTCGTAGCTCAGTTGGTTAGAGCACCCGTTTAGTAAGCGGGAGGTCTTGAGTTCGACTCTCAACGAAAGCATCGATTTTTTTTAATCAGATCGGCTGGCTGACTGGCATATCTTCTTCCTCGTTGATCTGCTGACTGAGCTCAAGCTCCCCATGGCCATGGATGATTGCCCTTGCCGCCTCCCCAGCGACGCCCTTTTCCTCGGCTTCGATTGCTCCACGCAGTAATAATTACTGCGATCTTGTCTAGTGTTACGCATGCTGATGCTTCGGCTCCGGCTTAATTCTTGATTTGTGTGACTTGAGCCAGGTCGCTGAAAGCCACGGTGCTGGACGCCGGCCTCACGCTCCTCGCCTATGACTCCGTCCACTTCGACTCCGACCTGCCGCACTACGGCACCCACGGCGGCGTCCTCCGGGACCCGGCCGACCCCGCCCGCGTCGTGGCGCCGCCGCTCATGTGGGCCGAGGCCCTGGACCTGCTCCTCGCCAGGCTGCGCCCCAGGGTCGACTACGCCCGCGTCGCCGCCGTCTCCGGCAGCGCGCAGCAGCACGGCAGCGTCTACTGGAGCCACGGGGCTGGCCCGCTGCTCGCCTCCCTCGACCCGGCCAGGACCCTGCCGGCGCAGCTCGCCGCCGCGCTGGCCACGCCGGAGTCGCCGGTGTGGATGGACAGCAGCACGGCGCCGCAGTGCCGGGAGGTCGAGGCGGCGCTGGGCGGCGCGCTGGAGGTGGCCAGGCTCACCGGCTGCCGGGCGCACGAGCGGTGCACCGGCCCGCAGATCAGGAAGATGTACCAGACGAGGCGCCGCGTGTACGACGCCACCGAGAGGATCTCGCTCGTGAGCTCGTTCATGGCGTCGCTGCTCGTCGGCGGCTACGCCTGCATCGACCAGACTGACGGCGCGGGGATGAACCTAATGGACATCGCCACGCGCGAACTGCGCAGCGACGCCCTTGAGGTTTGCTTGCAATGCAAAAAAAAAACGCATTTTTTTAGACTGAAAATGCAATCTTTCTGCAACTGCTTCTGATGCATTTCAGTGTTCAAGTTTGTAGGCTACTGCTCCAAATTTACAAGACAAGATTGGGAACCTAGCACCTGCGTATGCTGTAGCAGGAACCCTATCTCCTTATTTCGTTCAGAGGTGTCTCTTACAGTCTGATGACTCTGCTTGCTAAGATGGTGTTTGGAAATTGGAGTTATATTTCAGTGAAAAAAAATCAATATAAGATTGAATTATATGTGCAAACTAGCTTCATATTCATTGTTCACATTAGGGTCTGACTCGTCAAATTACTGATATGTCTTCACATGCTATTTTCATCAGATTTCAGTTTAGAAGCAACTGTCTAGTTATTCAGTGGTCAGGGGACAACCCCAACAGCCTTGCAGGTACACGACTTCTCCCGATTTTCCTCCGTTACTATCTTAGAACATATGAAATGTCTGTTCAGTCGTATCAAAAGGTTATCTGCATACTCAAGGGATATTTTCGGATCCTGCATTTGTGATTACGCAGGCTTAACTTTGAGCGATCCTGGTGATCTAGCAATCAGTCTTGGGACAAGTGATACAGTAACTATCTATCATATTGTTTTACAAAATCTTTTACATCTTTTTCGATGTCTGGGCACAGATATATTAGAACCTAGTTCTTATCTATCAAAGCAATAATGGCTAATTGAGCGCTGTATTCTACTTTAATACAGCGAATACATGAAGCACAATTTTTTCTAATAATAACTCGGTGTACAAAGCTGTTCTATACATGTATGAACCATTGGTGTTTATGCCGATGCCTTTATGGTCCTTCAGGTTTTTGGGATAACTGATTCACCTGAACCATCCCTGGATGGGAACATCCTCCCTAATCCAGTGGACCCCAAGACCTATATGGTTATGCTTTGCTACAAAAATGGCTCTCTAACACGGGAAGGTACCCTTTGAATTCTTCTCATCTCACCATTTACTATTACTAATCCTTATATTTTTCTCCAGATGTTCGAAATCATTATGCTGAGAGGTCATGGGATGTGTTCAACAAGCATTTAGAGAAAACAGCTCCCTTAAATGGTACACCAATATAATTATGCTTTTCATTTTTATTTACTGAAAATATGCCAGTCCATGTATTTCCGGAATAAAATGCTTTTCTCAGAAGGGGAAACTGGCTAGTTGCCTGGCATAACCAGCATAAGGATATTAAACTAGTAAACTTTATAAAGCTTGCAAATCTTTTTTTTTAACTGTAGATCCCGTCGATATTTAGCCAGTTACTATCACACAGTTGCCTTTCCTCCCATTTCATGATAGGTGCTTGCGTTGACCACATAAAGGTAGTTTTCCTGAGGATTCCTGAGTCCTCTTTTTCTTTTATTTTCTGTACCAGGAGGAAAATTGGGATATTACTTCAAGGAACCTGAGATTCTGCCACCACTTCCAGGTTATTTCTGACCTTACAATTTCCTTTCCCTTCAACACGTAGTCTTTATGTCATTGCTCATGGATGATATGCTCATATATCTGCAGTTGGGTTTCACCGTTACATTGTCAATTCCTTAGCCAGTGGATCTTTAGATGAGATGGTGGAACATGAGATAAACCAGTTTGATCCTCCTTCAGAAGTACGGGTACTTCCACAACTTGTCGTTAAACAATTTAATAAACTTTCATTCAGACTGTTTATAAGAGTAATGATATAGGTCCGTGCAATAATAGAAGGGCAGTTCCTGTCCATGAGGGGCCATGCTGAAAGGTGTGGCCTTCCAGTGCCTCCAAAGCGGATCATAGCGACTGGTGGTGCTTCGTCAAACCAGATCATTCTCAAGACGATGGCATCCATTTTTGGCTGCGCGGTTTACACCGTCGAAAGACCAGGTATATATAAGATATGTGCATCACATATGTATCAATCTTCTATTTTGATGCTTTCCCTCTGGTTATGTGCATTATTATGTTTTTTATATAGCAATGCTCAATTCATACAGACTCTGCCTCACTGGGTGCTGCTCTTAGAGCAGCCCATGGGTGGACATGCAACCAGCAAGGCAAGTTTGTGCCTGTTTCATATCTGCACTCAGGAAGATTGAATAGAAC
The DNA here is from genome assembly GCF_000231095.2 of Oryza brachyantha. Taxonomy (NCBI): domain Eukaryota; kingdom Viridiplantae; phylum Streptophyta; class Magnoliopsida; order Poales; family Poaceae; genus Oryza; species Oryza brachyantha. Next base: position 16,552,939 of record NC_023174.2, on the reverse strand, counting down.
ATCACTTAAGCTGGCTGCTCCATTTGGTGACTCAGAGGAGGACATTGACCTTCTGAACAACTACACATTGTTGATGAAGAAAAGGCTGGAGATTGAGCAGAAGCTTGTCGAGAGGTTTGGTCGACATTCATGAAGTAGTTACTGGAAATATTTGTGTATTAGTGCAAGCCTAGAATTTAAATCCAGCACTCCTAAAGTCTCAATATTGGACTGTTCTCTATCAGTGCAATTGGGTATTTTGCCTATTATTGTTGCCTTAAGAAAACAAAATTCAATGGACTATTGCAAACGGAGATTGAAAGGAAAGGATAGTTGGATGATTTAGATATCAAGTTGCCACTTTGCCATAGAAAAATTATGTGTTAGGCCAGGAAGCACATTTTGTTAAGTATTTTTTTATATAAAGTGCAATGGATCGGCAAGTTCAGGCCAAATTTTGAATAAGGTGTAGGCTTCTCTTACTCCTTTTGGAAATGTTGTCCTTGTGCTTCTCTGTCCCAGTTGAGAATCATACTTAGCACAGTTATAGTGCAATCCCTTTGTTGTTGAATATGCAGTCTGACTCTGTGTTGAAAGCTTGAAATCCTATTGAGTATGTTTGTTGACCTTTTCTTGTCTTACCTCACCAAGTCAAATGGCGTGCATGTTCTGCTGATGAATGGCGTCCTACTCAACATGGTGAGGCTACACCAAGGATGACCACCAAATTTGCAAAATCTACTAGTGAGCTACTGCTATGTAACACTGAATGCACTTAGTGAATTAGTGGGTTCTTATTGCCTCCACAGTTCAGCATTTGTTATGCATGGGCACTATGTACGGTTAATGATATAAAGGCTTTAGCAAACCTAGCTAGATACCTACAGCACTTGCTAGTAACCACTTCATTCTTTGTTATGATATTTATCTCTTTTGGCAAAATGTATGATGCATCCTTAGGGCAGAGCACATTTTATCTTAAGAGATTTTCTTCGGTCCAACAAAAAATATTTTGAGATACAGTTATCTCATAATACTAAATTGTTACCTGTCATTGGATCTATCTAGCTGAGCAGTATGGACATCGTTAGATCCAATAATCATAAACAATTTGATACCATGAGATATCGGTACCTCGAGATACTTTTTGTTGGACTAGAACAAATCTCCTATATGAAGCATTAGAAAAATTCCCTGATTTTTTTTCAGAAAAAGGTACGAAATTTGAGTTTCTCTAAAATATTATAATTGCCATATATTGAGTGACTAGTGCACATTCTACACAGAAAAGAGACATCTGGTTGTGAGATTCCATAAGCTGGGTATTAACTCATGTAAACTGTATGAAAACGAAGCAATGAAAGTGACAACAATTGTTTTGAGACATCCTGTAATTGGCAGATGGAAGAAAAGATTAAAAAAATGTGGTATATCCTTTTTTTGCTTTACTCTTTAGTGCTTTAAGCCTTTTCACTTGAAATGGCACTCTACCATAAAAGTGCTTCTTGGTAACCAAAAGCATAACTGAGGATTTTGTTTTGTTTTGCATGAAAGAATTTCATTTGTTTGTGTCATATTAAAAAAAACTCTCTCACTCTCTCTCAAAGACACCGTGTTGTTTTAGATATAACTTTATCTAATCGTATTGCAAAGAGGTAACAATTATTCATAATGTTTATTGAGATTTCACAAAGTAATTTGATACATGATACTATAGTATAGACCAGAATTTGACACGTGGATTACAAGAACAGTGACTAGGATGCCACAGTGGCACTAATGATGAACCTATTATATAAGGTTATAATAGGCTGAGTCAACTTCCATGGCACTCGTACGCCAATCATTCCCCTTGTATCATGCAAATATGCAATGCACTCACTGGCCACTGCCACATCACTTTTGAGGGGCCCACAAACAGAATCTAACTACCTTTTCAACTGCAAAATGCACACTACACTTGCAGCCAAAAACTTCTCTTCCATGAATGAATTTTCTTCCGCAGGAAACAAAAAAGAGAGTCTCTAGCTTCAGTTCATATACTCCATGTGTAGAATCGCAACAGAGTAATAGAACTACCAGAAGGGGTAAATGATAGCTAGATCAAAAAACCAAATCTTTTCGCGGAAACAAAAGATTACCTTCACAAAAGCATTACCGAAGCCTCCGGTCGCACTACGAATGTACCACCGGTCAGACCGCTCGCATAACATCGGTCAGACCGACGTTGAGTGGCTGGTCAGACCGCCAGCCTACCTGCGGTTAGACCGTCAGGATCCTAGAAAAACACCGATCGACAAAGTTTCAAGATGTAGATTGAATCTCTCGACTTTTATTAATCAACCAATGTTTACAAAGTGCATAGAAAGCACTCATAATCAAAGCTTTCGATCTAAAATCAAAATAGAGTCAAAACCCTAACTTTTTCTCTCAAACGGCATAAAAAGCTCTCCGAGGGCATACCCCTCGTACCTATTTATAACCTCGACGTGGTTATGCAAGGCCCACGTATCTAGCATGAATTAGGACTCCCAATGTCGTGGGAAACTAATCCTTATCCGTAACTAACCATATCTCTATATCTAATACAACAAATCTTCTCAAATCCGGACTATATCCGAACTCAACTTCCATATCCCATACGCACACAATATCTCCATCGTATGCCATATGGAATCTTCACCACCACGTGCATTGAACTCTAGCCTAAGTATCCCGCATGATATCTCGACCGCCGGACGTCAACTTATCTCCAAGTTGACTCTCGATCCGTCACCGGCAATACTCTTCCGAGGCATCAAGTCACCTACACATGAATCAAACAAAGAAACCATATTTCGAGACCAAGCTATCTCCAACTTGACTCATGATTAGCAAAACAACAGTACCTATATGTATAGAAACCAACTAGAAGTCAAATTCACGAAGTACAAATCCGAAACTGAAAAGAAAACCAAAAGCTGAAACTTTCAGGGCTGATCTGCCGGTCTGACCGCAGTTATCTGAATGGTCTGACCGCCCATATACCTGCGGGCTGACCGCCCGATCAAATATTACAAAAACATTTATCTCGCAAACCACCAATTTATTTATCACAAAAACATGTAGATCACTCCTTGATCTTACACAGCATGCATGCTGTCACTCACTCTCAGCAAAACAAAAGGCAGAATAAAAAGATAGGGATAAAGAGGAAAAACAAACAAACAAATAAAGAAAGGAAGAAAAAATAATAAAAACAACTAAAAAAGGTGTCCATGGATGCAAAGAGGAAGGAACATTTCAAAGCTGAATGCCCTAAATCACTAGTATGCATATATAAATATTTGCATCCATGTATACATAAATACATATATATGTTTATATTGGTCCATCCACTGAGAGCATCAGATTCTGCTTGAACAGCAAGCAGTATATGTGAATGGTACGTGACAGACACAAACCCAAAAGCTACTGATCGAACTCTACTATATATATATATATACCCCGCGTAGTGCAAGAGCGAACAATCTTTGCAACTTGCCTCTTTATGATCGATGATTCTATCTATCTATCTTTCTAACTATATACTCCCTAGCTAATTATATCATAATTAACACTAATATTATTTGCCTAATTAATTAATGGGAGCTCGCTAGCTCATCATGAACAATTAATGTCGATTGATGCGTGCATGCGCTCTAGAGCTTGGGGTCCTTGTAGTTGGCGGTGCGGCCGGCCTCGGCGAGCATCTGGACGACGTCGCCCATGGTGGGGCGGAGGGCGGGGATGCTGCAGGTGCAGCGGACGGCCACGCGGACCGCCTGCACCATCTCCTCCTTGAAGGGGCTCCACTCCAGGCGCTTGTCCAGGGCGTCGGCCTCGGCTCCGGCGCCCACCTTGCCGGACACCCACTGCACGATGTCCCTCGTCTCGCCGAACTCCGGCTCGATCGGCTTCTTCCCCGTGGCGAGCTCCATCAGCACCACCCCGAAGCTGTACACGTCGCACTTGGTCGTCGCCTTGGACGAGTAGGCGTACTCTGCAATGCATCAATGGAGTTGAGTTGACCAGTTAGTTAGTTTGACTCGGCAGCATCATATCCAAGGATGGAATCCATGGTTGGTACGTTGGGTTCTTACCTGGGGCGAGGTAGCCGTAGGTGCCGGCGATGGTGGTGGTGGAGGCGTCGCGGTCGCCGCGGGCCTGGAGGACCTTGGCGATGCCGAAGTCGGCGACCTTGGGCTCGAAGTCGGCGTCGAGGAGGATGTTGGAGGACTTGATGTCGCGGTGGACGATGGGGAAGAGGAGGTCGTGGTGGAGGTAGGCGAGGCCCTGGGCGACGCCGAGGGCCACGCGGTGGCGCGTCGGCCAGTCGAGGAAGCCGAAGCCCCACCCGCCGCCGTGGAGCGCGTCCCACAGGTTGCCGTTGGGCATGTACTCGTACACCAGCAGGTTGCTGTCGGCGCCGGAGTAGCAGCAGTAGAGCTTCACGATGTTCTTGTGCCGGATGCTGCCCAGCGTCTCCACCTCGGTGCGCAGCTCGCGGTCGAGGCACCCGCCGCCGCCGCCATTGTGCTGCTCCTGCTTCGACCGCCGCGACACCCACAGCTTCTTCACGGCCACCAGCTCGCCGTTGCTCAGCTCGATCTTGTACACCGTCCCGGACCCGCCGTGGCCCACGATGTTCTTGTCGATCAGCGCCTCCACGATCTCGTGCTGCTCGAAGCTCAGCTTGTGGAAGCTCGTCACGTCGTAGGACGAGCTCGACGCCGGCGACGTCGGGACCCCGTCGTGCTCCGCGTCCTGCCGCGCCCGCAGCACCCACCGCCTCGCCAGCACCAGCGTCGCCACCACGCACACCAGCGCGCACACCGCCACGACCCACGCGCTCCCGGCCAGCCCGCGCATCCGCAGCCGCCCCGGCTTCGGGCACAGCGGCAGCGCCGGGTCGGTCAGGTTCAGCCGGAACGCCACGCACAGCCCCGGGTTGCCGGCGACGCTCTCCAGCAGCCCCTCCCTGATCAGCTGCAGCGGCACGGCTCCCGACAGGTTGTTGTTGGAGAAGTCGAGCGAGTTGGGCAGCAGCGTGCACAGCGACTCCGGGATCTCGCCGGCGAGCGCGTTGTTCGACAGGTTCAGCACGTTCAGGCTGCGCAGGTCGGCGAGCGTTGCTGGGATGGAGCCGTTCAGCCGGTTGCCCTGCAGCGACAGCTGGTTCAGCCGGCTCAGCCGCCCCACCGCCTCCGGGATCGGCCCGCCGATCTGGTTGTTGCTCAGGTCAATCTTGACGAGGGTCGTCGCGCCGGCGATCTCCGGCGGCAGCACGCCGGACATCCGGTTGTTCGACGCGAACAGCGACGTCAGGTTGGTGGCGCCGGCCACCGTGGCCGGAACCGGCCCGGTGAGGTGGTTGTAGGACAGGTCAATGATGGACGCGTGCGGCAGCGCGAAGATGCCCGCCGGGACGTCGCCCTCGAGGTGGTTGTTGCTGACGCGGAACCGGAGCAGCGGCCGGCACGCGGCGTACGACTCCGGGATGGCGCCGGTGAAGAGGTTGCTGAGCACGAGGATGTACTGCAGCTGGCCGTTGGAGCAGGCGTACGGCGGCAGCGAGCCGGTCAGCTGGTTCTCCGACACCTCCAGCACGTTGAAGCCGGAGTACCGGCCGAGGTCGCCGGGGAGCTCGCCGGTCAGCTGGTTGCGGTACACCGAAAGGATGCGGAGCTGCGTCGAGTTGCCGAGCACGGCCGGGATGACGCCGGTAAGCTTGTTCGTGTACATCTGGAGAACGCGGAGGCGCGGCAGCCTGCAGAGCGACTCCGGGATGCCGCCGGTGAGCTGGTTCTCGGAGAGGTCGATGTCGGTGAGCTGCGTCAGGTTGCCGAGCTCCGCGGGGACGACGCCCACCAGCTGGTTGTAGTAGAGCTCGAGCAGCTGCAGGTTGGGGAGGCGCGCCAGCGAGAGCGGGATGCGGCCGGTGAGGAAGTTGCCGCTGAGCTCGAGGTCGGTGAGCGACGTCATGTTGCCGAGCCACGCCGGGATGCCACCGCGCATGGACGACGTCGATAGGATGAGCACTCGGAGGCCCGTCAGCGCCGTCAAGGACTCCGGCGGCCGCCAGATGTCGAAGCCGGGATTCTCGTTGAAGTTGATCACCTCCAGCGTGGTGACGTTGGCGATCGACGTCGGGAAGGCGCCGGAGAAGTAGTTGTCCGACATGTCGAGCACCTTGAGCGCCCGCATCGGCGACAGGTCCGGCACGGCGCCCGACACGCCGGCGTAGCTGAGGTTGAGCACCTCCAGCGACGTGCAGTTGAGGAGGCCGGCGGGGAAGCCGCCGCGGATGTCGTTGTAGCCGAGCCGGACCTCCCGGAGCGCCGGGAGCGCCGCGCAGACGCCGGCGGGGAGCCTGCCGCTCAGCCTCCACGACGTGACGTCGATGGCCGTGACGTTGCCGGAGCCATCACAGCCAATACCTTGGAACCTGCAGTAGTCCACGGCCGGCGCCGAGAAGTCCCACCTCGCCATGGCCGGGCCGGCGAACTCCTGCTTCATCTGGGACAGATACGTCGCCTGAGCATCCAATGCCGCCTCCGCCACCGCGGCACCGCCATCGCCGGCCACGACAAGGAAGGCAACACACCATAGCAATAACAAGGTTGGAGGAGAAGAGAGGTTGATCACCATAACATGCAAACAAAGATGGTAGCTTTGCTCCTCCTCCTCCTCCTTTTGGCTTCTCTCTCTTTGTTTTGTTGTTCTTGAGGTAGAGAGAGAGAGATGCATATATGAGCAAGTGTTATGGTTTGTGATGAATATGAGTGTGTGATGTGGTAGTGAGAATAGAATAGAATGGTGGTGATGAGAAATGGAGGGAGTATATAAGTGGAGGGAGAATCTGTGGTGATGATATAAAGAGTGGGGGCCAACACCAACACCAGAGAAGAGAGATGCATGGCTTTGGCTTAAAGAGCCTTTCTTGTTCGGCTTTATTTTGGCTTGGGGGATATATGCCCAAACACTACACAGGGCTGTCTGATTGTCACTCACTCATGCAAATGCAATATGCTGTGACAAACCTTCTCCAGCCTCTTCTTGACCTGCACAAGTGCCAGTCAAACTAATTGTGACATCTTCTGGACTATTGTACTAGTACCACTCAAGCCCACTCTGTCCAGTGAATGGGCCTCGCCTCTTCTGGCCCAAACTACTCTTAGGCCCGGACCGAACCCGATCGCTTTTTGTTATGTTTTAGCCAAGTCAGAAAGCCATGCCACTTCATCATTCTGTCTTCAGACAAGCCATTTCTCAATGATAACCACACAGATAATGCAGCCAGCAAGCATTGCATTTTTCCTCCCTTTTTTTGCTGAGATGGAGGGCACTGTTACTGCTAAGATCTAGATTCTTCACTAACAATTATACAGGGGAGCTAAGATAGCACAAATCTGATTGATAGACAGGTGCCTGGAAACAGTTACTGTAGCAAATCCTGCAAACTCCATGGGGAACAAAAACTGCAAGTTGGTGTCTGTCCCAATCATTGCCAACACTTTAGGAGGAGATGGAGCAAGGAGGTGACAAAACTGAGGCCTTTTCTTCCTAAAAACAATTCAGTAGTGAAGTAACAGGCAGTGATCAGTGAGCACACACCTGCATCAGAAAGTAGTAGTAGCAACTAAGCAAGTGTGTGCTACTGCTACTGCATATCTGTGCTTACTACACTAGTGGCCTGAATGATGATGTGTAGCTCATTGACAATGTCCGCATACGCCAATCGGCATCTTTTTCCTGCTCAGTGTGTACTTACTCATAAATTAATCATGGGTCTTCAATTTGTTTTATTATATTCACCAAAGTGAAGGAATAAAGCACGAAAGAATGCATATTTGAGAGAGATATATGTATGCAATCAGTTGAGTGGGAATTTTACTTCAGAGAGATCTGGCAATTGCCTTGAGAGTCACATAGTCAACATTCTTCTTTGCAACATGGAATGTGTAAAAATTGTAAAATAAGTAATTTGATTTAGCCACTCTTACGTTAGTGCTAGCTAGATCATTTCTAGATGTTTGGCGCATATTCTGCATAGTTATTAAAATCTCACTAGAACAACACAAACATATGAAGGCACACGGGTGCTCCACTCTGTCTTTTATCTTCCATCTTCCCTTGGTAGGAATATGGGTGTTTGGATAGCACCGAATAAGATGACACCTCCCATTATATTGACGTGTGTAACATTTGAATGAATTTCACATATGTTTAGAAAATTCAAAATGAGTTTCTCCACTTTAGCGAAAATGAACAAGAACAAACCTTTTTATATGGCAGTGGAGCCATTTGGAGGAATCCATCCATGGTGGATAAGCAGGTGTGCTATGTGCCTATGTGTGCCATGGAGTCATGGTAAGGTGGTGAGTACACATAGATGCTCACTCAAAAGGAAGCACTTCTGACTAGATTTAAAAAAAACTCACCATGGTGGGGAGGTGGAAAAGAGGATTTTGACATGCCAAAAAAAAAATCCCCAATTTAGCACATACACACTCATGTGTTTCTTGCTGCAATCGATTGATAATAGCATTATGGCATTAGTTAGTTAGGTCCAGAGGCACATCAGGCCACTAATTCGCTCTTAAACATAGATAAGCAACACGATTCGCCACAGATGGAAAAAAAGTTGGCTAGTTTGTTAAGCTTGATGATGACTGACTGACCTCTAAACAAGATTATTACTATATATTAATAGAGGAGCTAATTGCATGCCCAAATGCAGTGTTTTGCTGGATGGTGATAAGGTTTGCTATACAAGTGAGTGTGAGTTTGGAACCCCACACTCAGTTTGACACCATTCGCATGCAGAAGGCTCATCACTTGGGGCAGAAGAATTGACTGACAAGAACAGTAATTTTCTTGATTTTAGGAACAGTAAATTTTCCATCCAAGCAAGCGTGAATCACAAGTTGTAATCTGAAGGAGTATGTGTTTGAAATTAGTTAAGAAAAATCAACAATATTCAATTTCACAATACATGGGACTCCTGAATTTGTATGCATCAAGTTTCAGATTTTTGGTGCTTGTTAAAGTTGTCAGCAATCCTGCAAGCTGACTAGATACTTATTGGTGTGTTGAGTGTGCTTATTGTGACATGAAAATTTACAGCACGCCTTGAAAATGGGAGAGTTAGGTATGGTAAATGGTAAATCCCTTCCTTTCTTTTTAACCGTGGAAATGTTCAGTAAAGATGGGGGATGAATGATGGTGGCCATTAGCAAGGCTAGGTGAAAACACCTCACATAGCATTACCTATTGTAGTGGATAGAGAATGAGAACTCCTTTTGAACGCTAGGCAAGCACAAAAGTTGCATCAATTCGATCATTCTAACTAGTCAATGTTGAAGTCTTGCAGAAATAACAAACAAACCTGAAGGCCGAAGGCTGAAGTTGATGTGTGGTTTAGTGCCTATATTCATCCCTCCTTTTTGCAACAGCTGGAGCATCTAATCCCTCCAAGCTAGCATACTTATGAGGCTAATTTGATCTACACATCACTCATCCACCAATTCATATTTCTTTCTCAAAAATAAAAAGATGGTTACTGCTTCAAGAATGGCTAGTACTACTACCTTAACAGCATCGCTCAACCCAGCTCAACTGTGCAGGTGCAGGAGCATTATGATGTTGATCGTTGACTACTGTAATCACAGGAACTTTTACTGTTTGGAGCGATTAGAAACACAAAAAGACCTCCAAATCTGCTTTATTTTTAAGTCAGTATTAGGAGTAAGGTAAAATTAGGAATAGATATTAGACACTCTTGAAGATTGACCTTTAGACGAATTTTAAAAATAAATAAGTTTTGGCGGCAGATATTGGGCATGGTTAGAGATGCTCTAACATAGCATGAACAGATGGTATATACACTAATTTATTGTAATCAATTAAGCCAGATCAAGGTTACATGCGGCCCAACAAGATTTCGGCTTACGTGCGGCCCATAATAAAGTTGGGTCTATAATGGGATTTCGACCAACGTGTGGCCCATATTATGGTTGGGCCTAAACGGGATTTTTTACTACATGCGGCCCATTTATGTTTGTCAAACTCTCCACAATCAAGAAGACCTGTTCATCGCATTTTTAGCATGCGTCCAATTATTTAATTGAAATTAGCATTGGGCTCCAAAATGTATGAATATCAGCTTTTCTCTTCAATATTTTGATTGTAAGCCTTCGCCCAAATTAAGATGCATATCTTTTAGAGTTTGGCTCCTAAAATCTTGATGAATACTAAAATTTGGATTAAAAATGTGTGAATGCCTTTGGTCCAACCTTTATTAGGTGCTAATAACCTTTGTCCCAAAAATGGATGCATGATAGAATTTGCCCCAAAATTTCATGATTATTTTTTACTGAGTTCATCAAGACATGAATGTTAGCATGCTGCCCAAAATTCTGCGATTATAAGCCTTGGGGCAAAAAATGTATCACTTTACACATGAATATTATTATATTTTTGCTAAAAACCAAGTGAATATTGGCATTGGGCCCAAAACTTCACGAGTATTAACCTTAGGCATAGAAAAGTTTGAATATTAGCCTTCTGTCTAAATTTTCTTTATTAAAAAACTTAGGCCTAAAAAATTATGAACTTTAGACTTCAGCCTAAAACTCATGAGCACATTACTATTTGGTCCAAATTTTATGAGTACTAGTCTTATTTGGCCTATAATTTTAATAACCTTATGGCCTAAAAAGCCTGAACATGGGCCTTTTCCCCAAATTTTTGTGATTATACCTTGGGCCCATAGATGCTTGATTTGTACTAGCTGTCAGCCCAAAATTTTATGAACATTAAACCTGGGCTCAGGAAGGAATCAATATTAGACTTCTACCCATGTGGCCATGTCTCCTCATTATTATCCTTGGGACTAAAATTTCATTAGTAGCCTAGCTTAAGCAAACAAAAAGAGCGCGAATGCAAGCCTCTTCTCCTAATAGTGCCCAATAATGCATGAATTTTGGACTACAGTCCAAAAACACGAGAGTATTAGCATGAGGCCCAAAATTTTGTGAGAATTAACTTTGGGCCCAATTTCGTGATTATAAACTATTTTGGGCCCAATTTGAATTTTAGCCTTTGGCCCAATTTTTTTTTTATCATTAACGTTGGGTCCAAAAATCAATGAATGTTAGCTTTTGGCCCAAAATTTCAGAAATAATAATTTGGGGTTCAAAAACACATGAACCTTAGCTTTGCACATAAAATTTTGTGAGTAATCTTGGGCTAAAAGGCATGAATATTTCCTTCTGTCCAGAATTTCATGATCAACCTTGGACCAAAAATGCATGAATTATATTGTGCCTATTTTGTGGTGGAAGTTTGAAGCTGGAAGTGTGCTGCCTTTCTTGTTCTGCATTAGTGTTAAACAATTTTACTTTCAAATGTATTTTCAAGCTATGTGGGAAAGGATGTGATTACGTATGATTAGTCACATCTGTGGCTGTTTCATAATGTAAGTACTATAGCACTTTATATCTTTTACAGGATTACTATGTTTCATTTAGTTGTTTTTTTTCGAAAACTTGTAACATGTCCGTACGTTTGCTTTATATGGTCTATCTGATTAGAGGTGTGGATCAAGCGAAGAACACTAAATACAAATACAATTAGTTAACTAACCACTTGGTTTCTAGTTTTCTCTTCTTTTTGCGAAGACGGAATGAGGAGGATGAGTCTGTTTTTTCAAGTACCTCGTGAAAAAAAAGTGTGATGAATGAATGAAGGAATACTAACTTTCAGAGGTAGATCAGGTATTTTCCAGACGTTACACAAATTTGATACATGTTCATCAGGCGATGCATGCTCCTATCTGTTCTACGGAACTTCAGAATCTGGCCTCATCATGATCATCAATTCGTCTTCCAAACATATCTTTAACAAATACGGAGTATGATCAATGGCCTCCTACCGATTAAACAAAAAAAGCATGACTCTGTTCCACATGACGCTAACATATGGATTTGCTTGGAAAAATTAAGTGAATCAATTAACAGTACACATTACGCTGACGTTCCGGATTGGGCAAGAAGACTTTCGCAGTTAGGCTAGGCACAGCAACTTGACGTGTAAGCATGAATTAGGGCCTGGAAACAGCAAAAAATATGAGCCTTTCAGTGCACTGTTGCAGAGCAACTTGAGTAGTAAAATACCTGCAGATGCATACTACTGTCATCTCATCTTATCTCAACTTCTCAACACCCGGACAAGAAATTCAGCATGTACAAGACAACTTCCAGGTCTTCAGGTAGACTATCTGTATGCTATACATACATGCATGCACTGTTACAGTTCCTCTGTTCTCTAGCTTAATCATGCTCAAGAAGAGAGTCTCTGGCTTGTATTAAAACGTGGACTAATCTCTGCAATGATTCCCGGACAGCCTTGATGTCGATGGCGATGCCAAACCTTGTTCTTGCTCTGCACAATTCCAAGCTGAATTGAATTGTTCAACCATCTAGAACACGTGCAGGTGAGGTGGCTTGTCTCATCTGAAGATTAATTAATAATAATCCAGCATCCAGTAGGAGTTCTTTATTTTTTCTTTTCTTTGTGCAGTAGCTGAGTGAGTCCAACTGTCCAAGAGAATGTTTGGCAGAGGAGATAGGATGAAAATTTAATTTACTGCTTTGACCTGAAATTGATTAGCAAAATTGCCTCTCTTTCCTTACTGTTTTACAGTTACTCACATAGTAGTAGTACTACCAACTAACTAGAGATTCTTGGCTCAGATTGGCAATCTCACTTCTCCACACATACACTACAGTATGCTATTGCTCCAATGATCTATATCTACATAAACTTTGCTAAATTTCATCTTTTCTGGAGCTGATCTTGCTAATGTAACAGCTACAAGCTTCAACAGCCGTCCGATCGATGAGCGACGGCTGAGATCGAGCCACGAGGATGAATTCTCCGTGTGTTTGATCATGCTTGATCTGAGCCGTCGATTCATCGATCGAACGGCCGACAAGTACCCACGCGCATTCACTCCCCTTGTGCTGCTGGCCCTCGTTCTACTGGATCATCTTCACCTTCACCGAAGTGAGCGTGGTGAATTCCCGGCCGATCGCCGCCGCCTCGAGCATCTGCACGACGGAGCGCATCGACGGCCTCATCGACGGCGTCCTGCTGGTGCACAGCACGGCCACGCGTAGCACCCTGACGGCCTCCTCTCTCGCCCATTCCTCGCCGATGCCGGCGTCGAGGAGGGACACCACCTTGTCACGGCTGTCCAGCCGGCGAGCCACCCAGTCCACGATGTCTATGCTCTCGCCGCCGCGCTCCGCCATGATCGGCGTCCGCCCCGTCACCAGCTCCAGCAGCACCACGCCGAAGCTGTACACGTCGCTCTTCTCCGTCACCTTCCATGTGTAGGCGTACTCGGGGGCCATGTACCCGAGCGTGCCGGCGACGACGCCCGGGGTGGTGTCCGCCGTGGCGGCACCGTCGAGGATCTTGGCGAGGCCGAAGTCGGCGATGCGGGGCTTGAACGACTCGTCGAGGAGGATGTTGCTGGACTTGACGTCGCGGTGGAGGATGGGGCGGTCGCAGCCGTGGTGGAGGTACTCCAGCCCACGGGCGGCGCCGACGGCAATGTCGTAGCGCTCCGGCCACCCGAGGCCGCCGAGCTTGCGTCCCTCCGGCCCGTGCAGCCGCTCGTAGAGGCTGCCGTTGGGGAGGTGCTCGTACACCAGCAGGCTCGCCGCGCCGTCCTCGCTGGTGATGCTGCACAGGAGCTTCACCACGTTCACGTGCCGGATCGAGCTCAGCGTCCCCACCTCCGAGTCGAACTCTCGGCACCGCACCGACGCCGTGCGCCGCGCCGCCGACGGCAAACGCAGCATGGCGGCCGAGGGCGCCGTGCTCGCCGCCCCGGCGGCGCGCGCGCGGGTGATGTGCTTCACCGCGACGACGCCGCCGCTCCCGAGCTTGACGCGGTACACGTTCCCGGACCCGCCACTGCCGATGAGGTTCTCGTCCCGGACGCCGTCGATCACCTCGTGCTCGTCGAACGCCAGGACCCGGAACGACTTGAGGTCCCACGACCCCTTCTTGCCGAATACCTTCCCACCGGAGCCTCTCGCCATGGCCGCCTCCGCCTCCGCGCGGCGGCGCTTCGTGATGTACATCACCGCGCCTAGCGCGGCAAGCACGACGGCGAGGCCAGCGAGAAGACAGGTGACGACGGTGCGCGCGGTGCCCGCCGAGCGGCCTCCCGCTCCTGGCGAACAGCGGCGGAGGAAGTCCACTCTGTTGGTGGCGCACAGCCCGGGGTTCCCTCTGAAGCTCTCGCTGTAGGCTGGGATGGCGAGCGGCTCCGGCAAGGGCCCGACGAGCTGGTTGTCGGACAGGTTCAGGTTGCTCAGCTTCAGCGCCGCGAGGCTCGCCGGCACAGCACCGGAGAGGTCATTCCCGGACACGTCCAAAGAATTCAGCCGCGGCAGGCTGCCCAGCTCCGACGGGATGGCGCCGGCGAGCTTGTTCCCAGTGAAATTGACCGTATTGAGCGACAAGCACGTGCCGAGGCTCGCCGGAATTGGCCCGCTGATTGCATTCCTAGCAATGCTCAAGCTGCCGAGACGTGCCAGCCTCCCGATGCTCGCCGGGATCTCGCCAGAGAACCCGTTCGACGAAATGTCAATTATCTCGAGGTTGCTGGCGTCGCCTATCGACGGCGGTATCGCGCCGGAGAACCTATTCCCGGCCAGGTTGAGGCTGCCCAGCGATGCGGCCTTCCCGATGCCGTCGCTGATTCCGCCGGTGAACTGGTTCTCGGCGAGGTCCATGATGTCGACGTTGGGGAGCGCCCACAACCCGTCGGGCACGTCGCCGGACATGGAATTCTTGTTCACCCTAAACCTCCTGAGCGTCGTGCAGTTGGCGTAGGTGGCCGGAATTTCGCCGGAGAATTTGTTCTCCAGCATGAGCAGCATGCTCATCGTGCCGCGCTTGCACATGTACGGCGGGATCGGGCCGGACAGCGCGTTGGTCGACACGTCGATGAAGTTGAACTCCGCCCAGCTACCGAGATTCTGCGGCAGCTCGCCGGTGAGGTTGTTGTTGTACAGGGACAGGTTCACGAGCTCCTTGAAGTCGCCGAACTCCGGCGGCACGTTGCCGGTGAAGCCGTTGTAGAACAGCTGCAGCGACACGAGCTGCGTGAGCGATCGGAGCTCGGAGAGGTCACCGGTGAGCTGGTTCATGGACGCGTCGAAGAACTGGAGCTTAGACAGCTTCCCGAACCCCGGAGGGAGCTCGCCGTGGAGGGAGTTGTTGTACAGCTCGAGCTGCATGAGGTTGGTGAGCTTGGTGATCTCCGGCGGTATCTCGCCGGTGAGCATGTTGTCGGAGAGCTCAAGGTCGACGAGCTTGACGAGGCTGCCGATTTCAGGCGGGATGACGCCGCCGATGCTGGCCGCAGAGAGGTAGAGCACGGTGAGGTTGGTGAGCGCGGTGATCTGAGGCGGGAAAACCTCCGTGGGCTCGAAGAACCCATTGTCGCCGGCAGCGAGCACGACGAGGTCGGGCATGGAAGCCAGCGCGGCCCAGGGGAAGGCGCCGGTGAAGCTGTTCTGCGACACGTTGAGCCTCTGCAGCTTGGTGAGCGGCGAGAGGTCCGGCACGGGGCCGGAGAAGATGTTGAACGCGAGGTCGAGCACCTCGAGGCCGGTGCACCGCACCACGCCGTCGATCCCACCGGCGAACGCGTTCGACGCCAGGGAGAGCCTCACGAGCGAAGGCAGCGAGCCACATAGAACGTCGAACGGGACGGACGTAGCACCGACTCCCAGACCGTCTACGGCGACGGCAGTGACGGAGGAGCCGCCGGAATTGCCGCAGTCGACGCCGGTGAAGTTGCAGGGGGAGGCCGCGGCGGCGTCCCACCTGGAGAAGAAGTTGGCGGCGGTGGGAGGGATGGTGAGGGAGTTCTTGAAGGCCATGAGGGCGGACACCTCGGAGACAGCACCGGCGGCGGCCGTGCCATGGAGACCAACTAGGAGGAGGAGGAGAGGGAGAAGAGAGGGCGGCGGCATGGCGCTGCCGGAAGGAGGAAGAGAAGGAAAGATGCTTCCTTGATGTCAGTGTGAGAAGCTGACTGATTGCCTTTAAGGTAGTTCAGTGACACAGCTGCTGGCCTAATTAGCAGGCCCATCTTTTTTGCTTGTTGATTGAAAAAGTTATTTATGAAAAAAATAATTTCTAAGTGAAAATTTTATATATGAGTTGATATTGATTTAAAAGCAAAGACCCAAAAATAAACTAGGATACAAAAATTCTCAAAATCAACTCCTAGTTTAAATAAAAATAAAAATTTTGTTTTATAAATATAAGCACAAAAGCGAAAAAAGATAAACCCCTATCTTAGCTAGCCAGTTCTTGTCATGTTCCAAACGGAGTCATGATCAATGTTAGTTAATTTAATTTGTAAGTACTCCACAATTGCTATCTAGATTTGACCATTTATTTTTTTTATAAATATATAAAATTATACTTTAACGATAAATAAATTATAATAAATAATTAATAATTATGTAAAAAATTAGTAAGATAAATGATAAAGTCAATATCTTTAAATAAAAAACAAAGGTATTAGATTGTTTTATTTTGAGATAAAAATATGTTGTAGATTGTTATAGGAGTGTATTCGATATGTAGGAGTTGATCAGTATGGTCGAAGGGTTGTTTATTTGGGTTAAGCAGATATGTTGTTAGTTAGTCTCTACTGCTTATAGAACTTTTTATATATTTTATATTTTCCTAATATTATATGAATTATATCTATTCGTACTGTCACCTTAACTACTATTAATACATTAATTAGAATTAAGGGAGCAAAATTGTCCCAAGTACTGGTACTATCGTTTATAAATTAACAGCTCAAACTATTTATACTACCAATGATACTTAGTTAGCAGTAGAGTCCGTTGTAAAAAGTACTGTTCAGTACGCCTCAAAATAAGTAACTGCTTTTATTTATTTTAGATAAATTAGGTGGTGTTTGGTTCTTTAGTCTTAGGACTAAAAATTAGTTTCTGGACTAAAATCTTTAGTCCCTACTGTTTGGTTAGAGGGACTAAAAGAGACTAAAAATACAATATATATATAAATTTTTGTTAGGAGACATGTATAAAAGAAAGTTTTAGTTTCAATAAGTACCTATGGAAGGGACTAATAGACTAATATGATTTTAGTCCCTTTTAGTCCCTTCTGTTTGAGCTTTTAGGGACTAAAGGAGACTAAAATAGAGGGACTAATGGATTAGTCACCTAAACCAAACAAGTCCTTAGTACTAAGATAAAATAACCTTCAAACCCTTATTTATTTATTTATTTATTGGTGATCAAAACATGTGCTAACATTCCTCCCAACACTGCAATAATTGTGTGTCCCTATTTACTTTGCTTTCTTTCCTTCTATGTTCAAAAGTAATCACTTAATTTGAAAAAAAATATTTTTGACCAAAATAATTATTTATTTTGGGACAGACGAAGGAAGAACCTACGGAATAATTGATGTGTAAAGCGTGCTAATTAACCCCAGTAGTATATACTAAACAAGCAGATGATGATCTTACTGTGGTTTTGCTTTTGCTTCCATGCACTGCAACATTGGTTGACCAATCGGCAATGGGTTGAGTCCAGGTAGCTCTAGTTTGTGGAACACTGTTTCTTATCCAATGACTGTCAAGCAAATGCGGAAATGCTAGCTTAATAGCTTGGACTAATATGAACGTGTGTATAATTATATTCATTACAGTTAAGCTGTGTTTTTTTTTCCTGTTTGCAAATTCAGCATGGCACAGACATGCTGCAGATAGTATATTACTACTAGCATGAACGGTACAAATTGCAAAGACAGATATACTTAAGGCTGTAGGAGTGTGTCCTGGAGTAATTTAACTACTAGCTAGCTAGGTCAGGTGGATATGCAGAGAGGCAATAATATATGGTATACTCAATCAACAATCATGGATTGAGTCCTTCAATGCACACCAACATCGTCCAGGTATGATTAAGCGGCAAATATTAGGACTGTCTATATTGTCAGAAATTCAGGATATTTTTTTGAAAGAAAAATTCAGAATAAATGGAATGAACAGATTGTATGGTGAGGTATGATCATAGATGGATGGTCCCAGCCTGGATAGAAGATGATACCATGTAGTATCATGTACTATATTTTTCATCCAAGAATGAGAGAGTAAAGAGCACAATGATGCAGGCAGGGAGAGCACTATCTTCTGTAGCAGCAGGTCACCAAATTATAATGGATCTCTGAATTTGGAGGCTCAAAATTTTGGCAGTTTTTGAGAGAGGAACATGTAGCTATCTGACGTGGGAGAGAGATATCGATGGATCCATCGGTGGATGGATGGTTGGTTGCTGATGAATCGATCGTATCTTTGAACTGAACTGCAGCCGCCGCGTTTGACCTCGCACCAACGCTTTCCCACAGCGACAGCATACCTGCATCACTCACTTGCCCACAGACACACATACTTACCGGAGTGCATTAGTTGTTTAATTGCTTCTAGAATACATTTATACTGGCTTTTATTTCAGTGGAATTTGTGAGTGTGGACCTTTGTAGTTTTCTCTCTCTGAATGACACTCTCTCAACTCAACTGTTTGCAATTCAGAGAGCACTCAACTGTTGCAAATTCAGAGAACCTTCGAATTCAGCAGACTGATTGAGTTCAAATTAATTAAAACTAAGATTTTCTAGTAGCTTTCCGGGTAACCTCCTCTGCTAATAATACTGTCCTGAACCTTTTTTTTTTTTCAGTCCACTAGCCAGTGGACCTCAACGACTGAACCTGTGTTCCCAGATACCACACGTGCTCACTTCACATACATGGCCGGCTAGTAGTAGATTTCTTTCATTCTTGTAGAAGCATTTGCTGTTGATCCCAATCACTTTCTTTGCTGTCCCTTTGTGATTTGATGTGTTGATGGCTTCTTTTTGGCAGGCATGTTCACCGCCGATTCCCTTCCTACCTGCTTTCTTCCAAGCTTCCTAGATTGAGATAGAGATAGAGCTGAAACCAGTGCAGGGCACCTGTTTGCCTCTCTCTCTCTCTCTCTATATATATATATCTCATCAATATGCCGTCCAATTACACATGCAGAAAACGACCTCACCTTCTTCTAGATGCATGTAAGACAGCATCCAAGTATTACCACCACCATTAACGAATAAATTTACACTGTCTTTTGGTAACTTATACCTCGTCTTATGGCTGTAAAAGACCCCAAACTGCTGGTTTGTAGTGTGCCTTTTTTTTTTTCTGTTTGTAAAATATCATGGTGGGTAGATGTTACTGTCAATCTAGCCATCTGTGGGCATCACAATCAAATGGACGATATGCAATCTTTGTTTCATCTTGGTGCGTCCTACTTATACATGCATGCACCACTAAGTAATGGTCTTTTCTCTTTAGTTAATTTTCCAGGTATTACCCACCAGTAGCTTATCTTCCTCATCTGCCATATATTTATATTCAAGTCAAAAAGGAAACAGTCACAACATAAACTGATAAAAAATGTCATTATAGCTTTGTATACAGTTGAGCTATGTAAAATATCAGATTATATGCAGTTATACTAACAATACATATTCATGGACTTAATTAGCCTTGTGGTTGAGAAATCACTCACTTTGTTTTTTTTAAAAAAAGACTTATTTCTTTCTCTTGTCAAGGAGACTAATTTTTTTTGCTCCATTTATTCCTTCAGACGGGTGTGAAATTAAATTCAACATATATTGAATCAAATTATTACAAAAAATGTAATGGTTTCAACATGCTCACTCTGACCATAAGTATAAGACATGCAGGTCTTTCCATTTGTCCATAAATATAAGAGATTTTGGAGTAATAATTATCCTATCAAAATTATAAGAGATTTTGGAGTAATAATTATCCTATCAAAATTTTATCTTACAGTCAACCACACTCTATATATAGCCGCCCCCAAACAAACCTTAATTTATTTAATGATGGTCTTTTCTTCACATTTTTATTTTTTTTTCAAAAGAATCTAAAATCCCTTATATTTGTGGATAGAGGGAATATGTCTGTATTATATCTTGCCTAATTACTCAGGTAGCGAGCTAGTTTAGGATCAGAATATCAGATGAAAATTAAATTCACAGATTAGCAAGTGAATATTTATAGATGGTGCATGGTTCATCTTCCATGTAGACACTATAATTTATAGACATGCCCGTAGGGTGCTTAACAGATCATCGACAAACATAATGCAATTAATTACACAACATAATTAAAACAAGCGCAAGCTGATGAGCATGGCTTGACCAAACCACTAGCTTATCTCACATCTGCGTGCCCATAAATCTGAGTGACGACACAAGCTTCCAAATCAACACCGACTAGTGCACGCATGCAATTCATTATCTTAAAGAAAATGAAAAGAAAATGCACGCATGCAGTTTGCTATATATGTCGTCATGCCATGATCAACACATGCTACACAATTGCAAATTAAACTCTAGCTTGCATAGTTTTAATTACCTCAAATATCCTGATGATGATCAGCCAGATCTTGTCAATTTAATCTAGCTGAAGTTCACTCAGTGCGCGAGTGCATTTAATTTATATAGAAGTTAATTCAATCTAGTTTTGAAAAAAAGAAGAAGAAAGGTTTAATGAAGCATCTGCATGATACCTATGGATATATATATATATCCTTATCCTTATTGTTAATTACAATTGTTTTATAACAATTAGTTGCTTGATTCCATTGTCTAAAAATAATTAAAATGGTTGCTTGATTACCAATAACTCGTACTGCTACGAGAGAGAGAGAGAGAGAGTAGCTAGTGACACACATCAGGTTCATGCATGGGAGCTACTAGCACGAGAAGTAAGCTTTTAAATTAATTCACGGAGGTAGGTATTTGGTATTCGATTAGTTTAGTTAAATTATTTTAACACTAGATTAAGTTTTGTTATTTAGTGGAATACATGGACGTGAGATGGGACAAAACAAGCAAATCAAGTGTTCAAAGATACACATATATATAGTCATTAACTATATTAATTATATATACCGATGTGTCGTTTTCGCACTAACTAAAGAGGCATTGCTGATGGTATATAGATAGATAGATATATATATCTAGCACCACATGTGCATGTACCCCACTATATATTACTACCTTTCTTTTCTTTTTCTCTCCTTTTAATTTCTTGCAAACAACACCCTTTTTTGACTATTGAGAGCATGATAAAAAGATGAAGCAACTAACGAGACGACCCTCGTCAAAAAGATATAACGGCACCTAGCTAGCATTCACACATTGATGCACACAGATCACTAGTTCACAACAGTCTGCAGATACAATGTCGTTACATTTTGCCTAGCATTGTAGACCTGTATATAGTTTTTTTTAACTCATGCACTTTATCTAGTAAAGAAAAGTACATACTGAGAATTGAACTGCATGCACCAACAGTTTTACAAAAAGAGTTCTTTTGTAGCTGGTCAAATTAACCTAAGCGCAAGACTTTTGTAAGAAATGATTTTAGAAGATCTAAAAAACCTGTATATAGTTGGCGTTTCATGTCTTGCTACCCTTTGTTTAGTTCATATTGTTTAATTATTAGTTAATCAGCAGGGCTTACGGTGCTCCATCACCACCTTACATACACGGGGCAAGACTCATCAACAATAAATCCACTATCGATAGGGTTGTCTTGATTTATGCAATTTAAAATATATTTCTTTCGTTTAGTTAATGAATTGCAGCAGAAGGGTTGATAGTTGATACCCATAATTATGCTTTCCAATTTTAATTACGTATACAATAAATTAGAGGGGAACAAAACATGTAGCTCTATGTCTATCCTCCTCGTTTTCTCGTTTTTGCTTACGCTCACAAATTAAATTTTAAATTTTTTAATTTTAAATTTAGAGTGAATTTTGGAGTTTTTTCATCAAACTTTATTTTCTAGTCTTTGTGTTTAGATCGCTAAAAATACATATATAAAATTTTATTTACAAATTATTTTTCATTCGTAACCATGTCGTTTGGTTTTTCTCTAGCGATGAGGGCCTATATCACATTAGAATCGACATATGGCTACAGGTCAATGAACGCACAAATTAATTTATTTGGTTATTTCAACTCTGTCAATTCATAAAATATCCTAAAATTGAAGACAAATGGTTGATTTAAATATGGAATTCGTAAGAAAAATAAAAACTAAATATTATTTCTAATCTTGAATTTGTTTGTATTTACATATATACTTATATTTTCAATTCTTGTGATATTAATCAAAAAGTAAATTTGAAATTCTCATTCAATGTGTTGAAAATTAAAGTTAGTTTTGCATGAGGTTCAAGATTTAAAGTCAAATAAGAAATTTGACAAGGGAAATTACCACATTAATTACTTTCTTAGTAGGCAATATTACCTACAAGGAGATGAGATAAATGTTACTCATGGGATTGAGCTGCATTGGATGGACTAAAACAAACTGGAGTACTGTATGTAAAATACCCCATTAGTTAATTAGCAGGGCTCCTGCTGCTGCCACAATACACAAGTTTTCAGAGAAAATGGAGCAAACTAATCCACAAACTGAACTTCGTTAAGCAATTAGCTAGTTACCCTGTAAATTGAAATATGAACAACGCGCGCGCACACACACACACATATGACCTTCGTACAGTTTGTTGAGGCCCCATTTCCACTGAATTTCTCGCGATCGCCAAACTGATCGATAACTTGAATCTGAAAGTGAAAGGCCTTTGTTTGAAATTAGAGTCTGATATGTCTGGCCGGCTTAATTAGCTGCAGTGTTAAGCAGCAGCAGCTTGTGTCTCCATCAGTTTTGCTGGAATTCTGCAAGCAATTAAGCATTCAAGCAAGCAAATGGTAGACAGAGAGATGCTGATGAACCTTAGATTCATGCATATGCTGCATGCATTGATCAGGTTTGACCAGCTAGCTGAGCTGACCCTGACAGGCCGGTGCATGATTGGATTGATTGATCCATATGTGTTACATAGTCTTAAGTTCATAACAGTGCTTGATCAATATAATTAGGCAACCACAATGAATAAATTAGACTATTTGCTCGTCTCTTATTCTTCTTCTAATATTTGACTGATTCTATACTACGGCACGTACTGTTAACTGCATATATACATATAATATACACAGTACATGTCGTCGAGATCATGGTAGTGCAGTGTCAATTGTAATGCTACCTCCTGCATAATTAACCATACTGCTGATCTGTATATATATATATATATATATATATATATGGAGATTATTTTATCGATGGCTGCCTCTGATTCCGAATGTTTTAGTTCCGAGGCCGAAGGTTGCAGCCTGGACTACCTACACTACATTATGTACAATGGTTTTGGGCCGGCCTATATAATTTGGGCCTCCAAGTGATTCTTAGATATATGTGGGCCTAAAGCCCAACAGAGTTGAGGAATCAACGGGCCGGGTTTCCACGCTAATCGTGTGCACAGCGGGCTTAGTTGGCCCAACTGTACTCATTGCCAATATAATTGTTATCATTCTCCAACTCTTTTACAGTTCCCATTATTAGTTGGACTCCCTAGCTACGTTATGACCGTAGCACCAATATCCCTATTTAGTTTTTACTCATTTGTTCCATTGATAATAAGGGATTTTCGAAGTTAATTTATCCAGTAATATAAGGTATTTAAGGTTTGTTATATATTATCCTTGGTTATAAGGGATTTATCCAATCACTTTATTCTAATTTATTTCTATCTAACCCCTCCACTACCCTCTCACCAAGGCATACTAGTCTTTAATTCCCAATCATTCTCAATCTGTCTAAAAAGGGAAATAAACTGCTGCTCCTGTTTTTAAATGGCAGGAGTAAAAGCTATGATGTATAAAAAAATAAATATGTAACAAAATTAAATAGGAATGGCTATGATTAGTTAAAATGAAAGAATTGAGAAAAATATCTTTATTTTGGGATAGGCTTGGAGGCCTAGAGATAACGGAGGAGATACATAGTTTATTGAGTATCTCGGTTCTCTGTCGATAGATATGACACTACGATACAAACCTACATCCTAGATTACACTTGAGTTAGTCATTCGAGTACTTACAATTATGAACAACTTCATAAGTTTTGATATATACTCAACGTAAATATTGTTAGAACCAAAGAGAAAATTCTAGCTATATATAGTATGTCGTATGTTGGTTGGTAAATAGAGCGATGGAGAGTGCTTTGCTTTTGACTAAGTGAACAGAAAACTGGCACCAACAATTTGGCAACTAGCGCAGTGACAGATGCAAAATTTAGATAGAGAGGGGCTCGTCACCTTCTGCTTTCTTCGTACTCTTCTATTTTCTTATTTTTCTTCCACAACGTGTAGGGGCTAGAACGAGGAGACAATGTTCCATACTAATATTGCATGATGAAACGGAGACGTACGGAGTACGGTGCTAGACCCATATATATCACATCATATTTTTCTCATGGTTACAATTGTAAGCTAAAATTTAGATTATATAGCTCAAATTTAGAGTTGGTTTTGGTTTTCTTTTCTCATCATCGTTTATTTTCGGCCTTTATTTTTAGATCACTAATAACACACATTAAAGAGTTTTTCTTTATTTTTAAATCACTAATAACCCACATAAATGAGTTTTACTTATAAATCATTTAATAAATCTGTTTAACTTGCTCTTATAAAAAGCAAAGGGATGAGATTTTTTAGAACACAGTATAACGCAGACGCTCACAACGCACGCACATAAACCCTATCTCTATGAGCACCTCTGAAGACCACGCACACAAACCCTATCTCTATGAGCACCTCTGAAGACCACGCACATAAACCCTATCTCTATGAGCACCTCCCCTATCTCTATGAGCACCTCTGAAGACCACGCACACAAACCCTATCTCTATGAGCACCTCTGAAGATCGTCGGCAAGATCTATAGAATAATGAAGTCACCACTGAAAACACAAAGCCGTTAGAATCAAATGTTACTAAGGCCTTGTGTAACCACTGGACTACATGCCCTTTCGCGCAGAGGGATGAGGTTGATATCGTTAAATACGATTAACTAGCAGCAGGAGGGAAAAATAAAAACTAAACACCACGAGACAAAGTTAGTTGTCCAGGATAACGCCTCCCTACACAAGAAAACGTATCCCATGCTTGCACGTTTCTCACTACTACTATATTTGTTTCTTTTTTGCAACGAAGCCCCCCAACTTGACGAGTTTTCCGTTCGTGTTTCCCCGCGAACTCACCAAGCCGCCTCCTTCGTCTCGCCGACGCCGTCGCTTCCGCCGGCCGCCTCTCGTCGCTGTCGCAGCTTAGCCATGGAGGAGCAACCCCAAGCGCACGCCGCGGCGGCGGCGGCGGCGGCCCGGCGGATGGAGAGGCTCGCCTCCCACCTACGCCCCGCCGCTTCTCAGGTTACCACCACTCGCCCAAGATCTCATCTTCCTCTCCCCACCTTCTTTTCCACTCGATTTTGCTTCCCGGCGCTGCAAGATGATGTGCGGATCTAGTTGACGAGCTTAATTACCTTTAGCTTGGAGATTACGGGAATTTGAGACAAGGACTCTCTTTTTTTTTTTCTGCTCTGTACGACAGATGAACAATAATACTATTTATTCTGTCACTTGTAGCTTGGATCTCTTCTCGGAATTGCCTAGTCCGGGGAGCGATTGTCGAGTGCTGTTGATCGATTTATGTTTTAGTTTTGTGACTTGCAATGTAAAGCTGCCGACTTTACTAGGTCTCTGGACTCTGGAGGAGCTTCCATCAGTCTTGGGGGGAACCAAATTTCTAGTTTTGGTGCCTCCAGTGACGACAAATTGTCGAATGAACTGAAATTTTACTACACTATCTATGATGATAAGATATTGCCGTTATTGGAATAGTTATTACCTTTCTACTAGTACGTGGGGAATGTGATCGAAAATTAGGCTACCCTGCCTGCATCTTCTCTGTTTAGCTGCAAATTTTCAGGGTCAACCAAATTGACCACGAGCCTTGTTACAAGAGCATTGGTTTATAAACCGCAATTGAGTGACCACAACCATGTTTTCTCTTGCTATAAATACTTTGGAAAATTGATAGTTACACATTGATCTAGGAAGTTGAGAAGCATGCTCAACTATTGCCTGAATATAGTAGCAGGAAGATAAACAACAAAAAAAAAAGCTTACGCTTCCATGTCTACGTTCTCTATTAATAATATGTTTTATCCTGCTTAACATTCTCTGTTTGGTGTATTTGAAGATGGAAGAATCCCCCCTCCTGAGGGGCTCCAGTTGCCGTGCAAAAGGTGCTGCGCCGGGTTTCAAGGTGGCCATCTTGGGTGCGTCTGGTGGGATTGGCCAGCCACTTGCATTGCTCATGAAGATGAACCCTCTTGTTTCTGTGCTCCATCTATACGATGTTGTCAACACTTCTGGTGTCACAGCTGACATCAGCCACATGAACACTGGTGCCGTGGTATGTCCCTTCACATAGTTCAAACCCGTAATTCCGATTAAACTGAACTATCTAAGAATCATATTCTATAAACTTCAAAGTTATTACTACTAACTTGGTGTCTGATACTCTGATCATTTAGGGATATTGAATTTTATTGATTCTGAATTGCAAATCATTTACACTGATGAATGTTGCTAACACTTCCATAGTTGCTTCCAATTCTACATTTTTCAGTTGTATGTTCTGAGGATATACATGCTTCACCTACTTTTCCTTAACAAACATGTGGCTCATCCAGAAGAAAGTTTAGCACCAACCAGATAAATTTTTTAAACCTTTGATTATTGATAACGAAGGAAACGAGTAATTCCAATGAAACTGATTTCTTTAGGAACCATATTTTAAAAACTTCAAAGGTACTAAATTGGTATCTAGCCATTGAGTGATCTCTCTTATCTGGAGCAATTGGTATCTAATCATATATGATGTTGCAAGCAACACTTCTTAACTTAGTTGCATATTTACAGTCTATTCTTGGATTTCGCCTTTGTAATTTCCAGATATCCTTTTACCACCATGCTGTATTCACACAGTGATTCATCTGTTTCTTGAACCATAAAAGTTATTCTGGTCATTGTATTAATTATGATGTGGTCTAAATTCTACAGGTGCGTGGTTTCTTGGGCCAGCCACAGTTGGAAAATGCTCTTACTGGAATGGATGTTGTGATCATTCCTGCTGGCGTCCCTCGTAAGCCTGGAATGACAAGGGATGATCTGTTCAACATCAATGCTGGAATTGTCCGGACTCTTTGCGAAGGAATCGCAAAATGCTGCCCCAATGCACTTGTGAATGTGATCAGCAACCCTGTCAATTCCACTGTTCCGATTGCTGCTGAAGTTTTTAAGAAAGCTGGAACATATGACCCTAAGCGTCTTTTGGGGGTGACAACACTTGATGTAGTGAGAGCCAATACTTTTGTGGTATGAACTTTAACAGAGTTTGCTGTTTGTACCACTTAACTTTTACACTGACAGTTTATGGAAATTTCTGCCTTTGTTATGTTTACAGGCAGAAGTTCTTGGACTGGACCCCAGAGATGTAAATGTTCCTGTCGTTGGTGGGCATGCAGGAGTAACGATATTACCACTCCTTTCACAGGTTGGGAGTACCTTCTGTTGTTGCAAATTCTTAAATCTGAGCCACATATGTAGAACAAATTATTTTTTTCTGGTGGAAATAGACAAAATAGTAGTGAATCAATTTTACTCTATTTATATTTTTTTTTCAAAATATTAATTGAGCTTTAACTACCTTTTCCCATAGGTGAACCCTCCCTGCTCATTCACCTCAGAAGAGATTAGTTATCTCACCAGTCGCATACAGAATGGTGGGACAGAAGTAGTTGAGGTATGAATTTCCTTGTCATTTAATGCTCATGCTTAAAAGTTGTATTAAAAAAGAAGGGAACTTGATTTCACAGTCCCTGTTATGTATTATGCATGCTGGCTGTAGTTGTTTGACTCAAATATTCATAAATCTGAAAAGGAATCTACATGCTAATTTTGTTTGATTATAAGTAACCACTGATGACAGATAATTCAATTCTTGTCCTCTCCAAAGGAAAATTAGTTGTATATATGCATATTCATTACATGAATTTCACGGTGTTGACAACAAAGTTAAGTATTGAGTGCATGTAGAACTCCAACTAAATCTGCCTTGAATGTCTTTTCACTAATATTTTTCTAGAAATTTCCTTTTACCCATATGGCATTTTATTTAATGGCGTTGTCAGCAAAGCCACTAGTTCAATGCATTTAAGTGTCAAAATCCCCCTCTGCATATCATTTATCCTTATAAATACCTCCATGTTTTAGCTTTTTCTGCTTATGTTTGCTTTTTCTAGGTGAAAGTTTAACGGTAGTCTTGCAGTAAATATTTTTGTAAGGAGGTCCAGAGTTGTTTGTTGGCTGAAGTTCAATGTATTGTTTCCTACTTGCCGTTCCTTTGCACAGTTTGGTTTCCCATTGTTTATATATTGCTAATACCGAGAATATCATTCTTTCCCCTCTTCCTATTGACCATTTATTCCAGGCTAAAGCTGGAGCAGGGTCAGCAACTCTTTCGATGGTTCGTTTCTGTCACTTATAAATATGAAGGTAGCAGTTCTTTTACAAGAACAATTAAGAGTTAACATGGACAGTTTATCTTGTAGGCGTATGCGGCTGCCAAATTTGCAGATGCTTGCTTGAGAGGATTACGCGGTGATGCTGGGATAGTGGAGTGCTCTTATGTAGCTTCTCAGGTTTCTTTTGTCTCTTATATATATGCTGCTTATATTTTTCATTTGTGTGAATGTATTTCTAATTTGCAAATTTTGCTTGCTGGTGGGGATTGAAGGTGACAGAGCTACCTTTCTTTGCATCCAAAGTGCGGTTAGGTCGCTGTGGCATTGAGGAGATATTATCACTTGGTCCATTGACTGAGTCTGAAAGGTTTGCATTTGAGTTTAAAGCTTTTCCAGTATTTGCCATGCACTATACTTTACATTTTAGATCAAAGATCGATCCAACAAGAACTATACTTAACATGCTCTCCTATTCAGCACCACATGCTCTCATGTGTTTTTCAATGATGTCGATCATAAATGCTCATAGCATATTATGATTAAGCTACCTTCTTGCGTACAATGCTCATATCGCCAGGTCATAACAATCTTCAAAACCTTCATGAGTAGATTGCCAGATCAGTAGATACTGACAAGAAGTCTGCCTCATGACTTCTATTCAACTGGGCTCAAGTACTGTGACTTGCATTTAGTAGCTCATAGAAAACACTGCAGGAGCCTCCTTTTCAAAACAAGAAAATACTGTGCAGAAAATATGAATGCATAATCTCAGCAGACTGCAGCTGTATAACAGTGCTTAGAAAGAGTTCTGAAAATAGAGACCCACCAGAAATTGTATGGCCACATTGCAATATAAATAATACCATGGCCGAATTATTTCTTTACGCCCACAAACTGTAGAACTGCAGGATATATGACCCATCCGACAAGAACACGCTGCGTCTGAATGAAATCCTCTGGGGTGTACGACTATACAATAATGCTGCATTAGGTCCACAAACAATTAAAATTTTGATATCCTGGTGCTGTATTGACCTGCATTACGTACTGATTCTCTTCATACATCGCTCTCATGCAGAGCTGGACTGGAGAAGGCAAAGAAGGAGCTGGCTGAGAGTATCCAAAAGGGGGTAGCTTTCATCAGCAAGTGAGGCCATCTTGGAGTTGCCCCAAGTTCAACATGGAAACACACAAGCTGCGTCTTTGCTTCCTGTGAAGAGTACCTTATCATGTAAAGTTTGCCTACATGATATATGATCTATATATACGGCTGTAACAGATGCAAAATAAAATCGGTTAATAAAGTTCCTTCTGAATAAAAGGAACATCCTTCTCTGATCTCTGCCTTGTTAAATGTTAATTAAATTTCCCCGGTCAGTGAACAATATCATCATCAGGTGTTATTTGATCTTGTGATGACACTTCTATATTACAGATAGAATAAAGGCGAGGATAGTTTTTACATATCAAGTAACCAAGTGGTGACAGAGATATGTAACATATATTATATATTCAGTGTGCCATGCACAGTTAGGATCTGTGGATTGTTTGTTCATGCATGTACCAATGCTGAACGTCAACCAGATCTCATGTGACGTGTGAGACACATTTGGTAGGGCTGTTGCTTTCATAGCAGGGGAAAACAATGTTATCTTTGGAGCAAGATCACTTGTTCTGGGGCTGAAGAACACTGTGCTACTAAATATAAACAAGCCTGCGTGGTTGGGACATCATACTCTGAAGAAAGCAGCAGCAAATGACCTTCATCAATGATCTGCAGGGTATTGCACTGCACGCATCATATTTGTCGCCTGGATTAGTTGATCATCAGGTAGATCAGTCACATCGAATCCATCGTCATGGTATACGATTATACGTACGTGGAATTATATATATATATACCACGGGTGGCTCTGTGAGTCGGGGTCAAAAACATATCAAATTACCTCTAAATTTCGATTTATATGGCTCACTAGATTATTTGTATCAAAATCTTGTAGCACGTAATTTTTTTTAGATATTTTTAAGTATTTTTTGAGATTTTTAAAAATGACTATACTTTATTAATAAAATAATCAATGTGTTATGTATCATTTTTAAAAATCTCAAAAAAATACTTAAAAACCTCCAAAAATGAAAATTTTTTGCGTACTACAAGATTTAGATACAAAGAATCTAATGAGCCATATAAATCGAAATTTAAAGATAATTTGATATGTTTTTGGACCCCGACTCACGAAGCAGCCCGTGAGTTGCAACTCACCGTAGCTAGATTATATATATATATATATACCCTGGCTTGATACTGTTTCCTAATGGAGTATCAAGTAATAATTGCAGATATATGGCAGCTTGATGTGTGCTGCGTGCATCATCACTTAATTGCTTGACACTACTGCAGTCTGCAGTTGATCAGGTGAAATAATCAATCAATAAGTATTCATTATGGAATGCAAGGGAGCTGCAACTATGTAATTTCTACTATCATGTAATCTGATCAGGCTCAGATAATCGGTGCTGCAGCTGTCTTTCAATCCACAACAAAATGGCATCTGGAAAATCGATCAATCCATGAAGAACAAGAGAAAACACTGCCTTTTACAGTCAGCATATGCATCCATTCCCATAGGTGAACACTTGATTATGATAACTACGTACTCCATAAATAAGTTGCTGCTATAACAACCTCCAAGCATTTGGCAATAAACTATACAAACCATGGCTAATGGATCGACCAATTATTGAAACCTTTTCATCCATCGATCCATGCATGCAGATGCACATGCATGACCAATTGCACATTTCATAACTAATTGATAAACAAATGTGTTGATTGGCTTGATCAGCTAAAGTAGAGTAAAGTTTACCTAGGCACAAAAAAGTAGTACTTTCCTGAGATATGCAGCGCTGTCGATGATCCCAAATTGCAATATTTAATGTTGCTTCTAATTATAATAAACTACCACATTATCCTTAATCAAATTGGAAGACTTTGTCTGGGAATAACCGGACGGGTCCCTGAGAAAGATATTCATCAGTGTTCATCATATCGACCTAATGCTTCATTTGGTCACTAAACTAAACTAAACACACACATACATATATATACACTCATCGAATCCCTTAGAATCATCGTTAACACGTTCTTAATCACGATTTATTCCAAGATGGAGAGTAAGGACGATGGGGAGCTCCTTAATTTTGTGGTATTGATCGATGATCATTTCACGTGGACGGTCGTCTAATTATATGTATGTATATGTATACATGAAGATATCAAAATGGTTCCCAACAACTTCAATCATGTAGAATACTTGATCGTCAGATATGACCTTCATGGCTTTGCCCTGCCAACTAAAGACATGACGCATCTTATGAGAACAGCAATGTGCCAACTTTGCACTGCATATCTCAACAGCTTTTGTACCTCACAAAACTTCCATATCTTCTTCCTTTTTTTAGAGAATAGAAAGATCACAGAGAGAGAGAGGACCCTTTCATACATATCTTTTTAAACAAAGAGGGCCAATAATACGATATGCATGCAGAATTAATTAACTGCAACCTTAGAAAAGAACTATATATCAAAGACACACACACACACACATATATATATATATATATATTAGATCCTACTACCAGGTATATTACTCCCTTTATATCTAAGGTGTAGAAACATTTTCATAACTGTTTCTGCTCGCATCCAATAGAAAAGTATAGACACTGTTAAATCACATATAAATGATATAATTTGTACTTTATGTTAAAAGAGAGTAAATATATATATATTGCATGCATGAGAGCCAGGAAGATACACCAAATAATATATATGACGTGTTTTAGTTAGAAAAAACAAGAAATGTTTGAAGGTCTTTAAACAAATACTAATATATAGCATACCTGCCTTTGGAAGGACCATAATTAAAAGTCTCAATTAGTTAGTTAGATATTTATGAAATTTCATTTAGCAGTACAGCTAGTATAGTACGTACACATAGATCAATATTACTATTTATATACTACATTATTAGTACGAGTAACTATATATGATGTAAGTCATGCAACTTGCAAAACTAAAACATATTATGACATGACATGGAAGGTCCAAAGTATGGAAAAGATCAACCGCAGCATCATGAATTATAATTCTGGTTTCTTCATTCTTGAGTGATTTGGATAGATCAACAAACACATCAAGTCCGGACCAATTAAAAGTTGCAACTTGGCCGTGGTTGAGCGAAAGTAAAGTCTCGATCGATCGTCACCATGTGTATCAACCTCAGCATCATTTACCTCTCACATGCAGTGCTTTTGCTATGCCTGAATGAATGTGATGTGAACCTAGCTAGTAGAGCAAGCATATATATGCTGCAGGCAGGCAGGCATGACGAGGAGTTTAGTCGTCTGATCTGGCCCATATATATATATATATATATATATATATATATATATATATATATATATAGTTTGTTTTATATATAATATATGCTCGATCAGATTCCTCACCACAAGTACTGAACCATGCATCAAAGAAAATTAATTAGATGATTAATTAATCTGCATTCTCATGACAGATGGCCGGTCTTCACTTGGATAGAGACCTGCATGCATGGGTGCATATATATGAATGCTTGATATGTCGAGCAAACTTCATCTCAGCTAGCTCATCGATCTTCCGATCACTCTTCAGCTACTAGTCTCTCTTCTTAATTATTTCTTCTGTTTCTTCAGTAGTACTGCTATTAGTATTATTGTATTGGTGCAGGAGTGCTGAGTCAAGCCTCCTCACGATCTCTTCCACTGTGGAATTGAATCCCTCTTCCACCTGAAAAATATATATATCAACAGCTAATTAACACTGATCACAAGAAGATAATTAATATATATGTCTTGATAATTTGATGCAAGTTAATAGAAATGGCATGCACTACTGGTATTAATGTTCTTACAAATGTGCAAATACAACTTGGTTAATTCAAGGTACTAATTAATTTCGTAATAAATACGCATGCATATATTGTTTATATAGGAAGGCCGGGTATGCTCTAGTTCAGGTGACCCTTGTTTGTTTGCATAAGTCCTAGAACTAAAAATTAGTTCTAAGACTAAAACATAAGTCTATTTTAATCCTACCATATTTGTTTGGAGGGACTAAAAGAGACTAAACCTCATTAAATGACCTACTCAATAGTACACACCACACTCACATAGCTATAGGCCTAGAGTAGTAGAGTATGTGTACTATAAGCCTTTAGTCCGTTTTAGCACCTCTCTTTGGGACTTATGGACCTAAATAGTTTTAGTCTCTTTTAGTCTCTCCTGTTTGGCATTTTAGGGGCTAAAAGGGACTAAAGTGGAGGGACTTATGAATAAGTCCCTCCAAACAAACAGCCCCTTAATTTTGTGATATATATGAGAACTTGCCTGATTAAATGTTGGCCACTTTGGACCTAATTCACCAATAAAATATATAAAATGGGGTATCAAAGACTGTAAAGATCAAACTGATCATAGAGGGGGATATGAATATATGCATGTATGAAGCAGTGAAACTTTTATTTCTTGTACCTCATTGACAATTTCTTACCTGTCAGCAATTTTCACAATCCGCTGAACGACTCAACCACCAGTATAATAAAAACTAAATTTTTATATAAACCCATATTTTATATTGTAGATAAAAAATCACATGCTATATTCATGCCTTGCTCCCTCTCCTATATAATGCACATGTTTGAGTCCAAAATTACACTCACTTGTCATGCTACATATATATTGTGGCCCTTAGTTAGAAGAAATTGTCTTTCAAGTTATATAAATACTTTTAAATGCATGAAGTATACATGCAGGGAACCCACAAGTCTTCAATCATATTTATTTATTCTATTTGATCCATTTAGGATGAACTGGATCAACTTTCTCCACCCCTCAATGATTTTCTTTAGAATTTTTTTCAATCCCATGAATGGATCAGTACACCCTGAACAAAGTACACCTGCCCATACAAACATATGTATATAGTTAATTAAATGGAGAAAATCCTTAAAAACATATGAGCACTAGTTTTTTTTCTTTTAGTGAGGAACATGTGTGTAATGCTTGTTTCCCACCTGCCTGCATCACACATGCAGTTACTATACACCATGCAAATTAATTAATTTGAGCCTACGATCGATGGAGTTAGTGCGTATGGAACTGCCGGCAGAATTATGGCTGACTCTTAATTTTCTGCAGCAACAACATAGATGCATACTTTTGAGCACCATACACATTTCTTTTGGTTAGTTACTAGAGTTGTTGGTTGACATGAACTAGTACCACGACTATAAATACGTACACAACCATGTGTAGATCTCCACAATTTCACGTAGTTTTTTTAGATATAAAGGATAAATTATTGCAGCATTTGCAACAAGTAACAACCAAGCTGCCAACAATATATATCAAAACAGAAGACAAAAACATGTATGAAAAAGGAAAAATCTTAGATGAAGGACATTATATTAGGAGGGAGCTGCTATAATACGTTATCTTGTTTTGGAACGGGATGATTCATACTGATACCAAACATGATACTTCACTGGTATCAAATTTGATATCAAACTGATACCAACTAATACTCGTGTGGTACTAGTTGATATCTAGTTGGTACCAACTGATACACTGGTAATAGTTATAAAGAAAAAAATTAAAATTAAAGGATCTCGGGTGACTGTATGACACGCCACGTGTAACGGTACTACTTATTATGTTTTGATGTGAACTAAGAGCATCTCCAAGAGAATGCTAATATTTTACTTTCCAAAAAAATATATTAGGTTCATCTAAAAAATTATTGGGTATAAAAATTACACACTCTTCCAACAAAAATCTAAAAATGAATAGCTAGGAACCCATATTTTTGTCCCAAATTTAAGATACAAGTGAGATAATTTTAGGTATGTTTAAATATTAAAGATACATTTGGTAACATGTTGGAGATATATTTTCTAGCGTAATTTCTAAAATTCAGTTTTAAGGATCAATTTTATATATCTCTTAGAGATACTCTAGGGGTGTCCCATTTCAAACATTAAGGACGGGACACCGTCGGACATACGCTGTATATAGTTAGGTGGATCCATCCATCTATACATTTAGATGAATTGCAGTTCATCAAATAAGCGAATTAAATGGTAGCTCTAGTACGCTGAAAATTAGTTGTTTTGAGGCATGTGTGCATGCATGCAATGCTTGCCTTGGCAGTAATGGTGATGATGACGGTGGAGGCCGGGAAGGGCATGACGCTGGTGTGGGTGATGGCGAGCCGGAGCTCCTCCACCTCCGACAGCAACCTCACCAGCATTCCTCGAGCGTTGCCGCAGTGGATCCGCAGCAGCACGCTCTTCTCCGACAGCCGCGCCTCGATCTCCGGCAGCCGCGACGTGCCGCCGTCCGACGACTGCAGCTGCTGCTGGCGGCACTGCTTCCTCACGACCATGGCCGACCGGCCGCCGCCGCCGCCGTCCTCCATCGATTTGACCTTCTCCTGAAGCTCCTTGACGTACTTCACCGCGTCCCCGAGGATGGTCGCCTTGTCCATCTGCACGAACACAATTATTTGCAGCTAATTAATCACTTATTGGGTCAGTACGTGCTCGATCAGTCAGCATGCATTATTTGCAGCTAATTAATCACTGTGCTTAGCTTAGCTCAGGCTCAGCTCAGAGCGCACAGGTTGTGTTTCTGTAGATTGGATTGACCAGCTGACACAGTCAACAACAACTCAAAGCATTTCTGCTTGTCAGTTACAGATTGCAAACGTGCGTTTCTGTAGTTGATTTTGGTTTCTTGTGGCCGTGGGTTTCTGCCAATTTGCCACCAAAGTTCTTGTGGGAAAATGATAAATTTTTGATGCAAGTCGGAGGATTTCTCACTTGCTACTGAACAGTAGATCACTCGATTGTGTGCTCTATGCAGCTTGCATGCAATCTACTAGCTTGATGCCTCGTCATGCATGAAATTAGAGGAGGAGAAGCAAATCAAGGAGGAAGAAATTGAGGTAGCAAGCTGCATGGATTGATGAAACGAAATAAAAGGTGGAACCTTTTTGAGGCCGGGGATGACGGTGGAGAGCTCGATGAACCGCTGGTTGATCTTCTCCCTCCGCCGCCTCTCCGCGATGATGTGGTCCTGCACGTATCCCGGCGCCGCCGCGGCGTGCCCCGATGAGCTGCCGCCGCCTCCTTTCTTCCCCGCTGCTCTCGCTGGCTCCAGCGGTGGAGCGGGAACGCCGCCACCGCCGCCGCCGGCGCTATCGTCGGTCGTCGGCTGCGCAGACGCGGCGCTGAAGTTCCAGCTCATCGGCCTGCTGCCCCTAGCGCTGCTGCTTCCGCCGGTGAGGTGGGGAGACCAGCCGGCGGCCGTGGCGGCGCCGCCGGGGCTGTCGCTGGAGCTCCAGCTGTTGGCCCGGTGGACGTTGTCCACCTGCACTGTGAGGTCCCGGAAGCCGGCCGTCCCATGCGAGGCCGAGGCGCCGTTGCGGAGCGCTTGGAGCGACGGGAAGGAAGCGCCGTCGCCGCCGTCAGTAGCGTAGGCTGGAGCGGCGGCGTCGGAGGGGAGCTGGTGCAGCGTGTCCATAGCCCACTGCATGAAGAAGCTCGAGTCCTCCATGATGTCGTCGTCTCCACTGCATCAACAACCCAATTAATCCATGAAAAACATAAACACATCCACCTAGCTGTCTAGCTAATCTGGAACAGATCGAGAGAAAAAGCTAATCAATCCGCAGGAAATCAAGAAATTCTATTCAATATCTGCAACTAATCAGACCAAGACCATTAATTATGATATCAAGTGGGATGATGAGAGAGAAATTGAGAGGATTAATCAACCAAGAAGGCAAATAAGCTAGATGCAGATTAAAGCAAAAGAGGCAATCATACGGATGCAAGGACAGACTAGACAGCGAACAAAGAATCTGATTTGAGATCACTCGAGGATGTCACAGATAAAATCGGCACGAGGCCAGCCAGCTGGAGGGAACAAGATGTGACCTATATGTCTCATCTTCTTTGAATCCTTTCCTTTCCTTTCCTTCCTTTCTTTGCCGCATCAAAAGCAAGAAGCAAGCAAACAGCTCTATCAAATAAGGCAGAGATATGATGAAGGTAAGTAGGAGTATGGTTTACCTAAAATTATACACCTTCAGATTTGCTTGGAGATCAAATCAGGCAAGCCTCTTGTTACTCAAATCTGAAGGCAGTCTGCCTGTCTATGCAGAAGTAGTAGTAGTATGTATGTATGTTTGCTCGGCTAACTTTTCAGCTATCTATACTTCTTAAAAAGTATCTTATGGTGATGGTCGTGAGTCTGCCTCACCTATATTGACTGACATGTAGGGCCATAAGGCTATGGGGTCGTAACTCAGAACCCCACGTGAATGCTCTGCTCGTTTTTTATTGTAACACAGTTGTGTGGCGCTGGTTGTATAGCTACTAGTCCATTTGACTGTGTATATCAAAACAGAAAGTTTCTTTCTATGCTACATTCTCCTAACGTGCTAACTATACTACAAACATATAATTTTTGCTTTTATCTGTATAAAATGTCCGGTACACCGTATAGACCTTTAGCTTTTAGCTAGTAGCTTATAAGTTGCATCTGGGTCGATCCAACTAATACTATATAAGCAGTAGACAATAATTGTGTTCTTTGCTTTTGTATATATACTCGTCCCGTCTTAAAACATAGCTACTTCTAGCATTTAAATTTATTTTAATTTACAACTACTTCTCTATCTATCTTTTCTTGTCAATCAGTCACGGCCATCACGCTATTTTTTTCTCTTTTCTCGACTCTCATCATAACTATTTATTAACTTAATCTTGATCTCTTAAGAACAACATAGATGGTCATATATTTTGAGACCGAAAGAGTAATATATAATCTCTCTTAAAAATAACATAGGTCCTCTATCTCATATACTCCATCCGTTTCAAAATATGAGACACAATCACTTATATATAAAAATTAAGAAACATTTAATCATACATTTACTTGGTGCAATGCTATCTATTTTTGCTTTAATTTAATATTTTACCAATATATATAGCAATATAATTAATACATGTGTTATATTTTGGAACGTATAAATAAGTAAATGGTTACGCCTTATATTTTGAACGTACGGAATATCCATTATTGATCGACGCCGTTTCTATCTAGTATATATATGTTTAATTTTCTTCGTTTCTCTGTAACTAGCTAGACTCACTCACTCATTCTCTCTCTCTACAAATTTAAAGCAGCAATCAAGCCAAAAGCTGAAGTGAACAAACATATACAGAAGAATAGTTTTCTCTCTGTTGTTGTGTGGCCTAATCCTACCAATTAACTATTATATAATTAGTATACTGTACTTCGCTTTTACACCTACACACCCCACAGAAAGATGTAGTCGCTATATATACCATATACGTGTTATAATTGCAGTGAAACTGTTCATCTGAAACAACACAACCCAAATATATAAACTATATTAGCCAAGATTTACCAATCGATCGAATAGTTTACAACTATTAATACACTTTCATATTTTTATTGTTTTAAATAAGTATATAATCAAAGTTTAAAAATGTGACTAAGTAACAAAATTTGAAATATTTAACTAATTTATAAATAATAGGACAATTATATATATATAACGCGCATGCATTATATATATATATATATATGAAAATTAGATCTTAGCTATTCCATTCACGTTCATAATAAGAAACACTTTCATAATTGTTTTTGCTCCCATCTAATAGAAAATATAGACACCGTTAAATCTCATATAAATGATACAACTATATGTATATAGTTAGTATTTTTGGTTGGAAGAGAGCAGAAATATGTATATAGGTGTTTCTGCACCTTAGACGTGAAGAGAGTAGCTACATCTGAAATAGAATAGAGGTATATATATATGAATCATAAAAAGTATTTTAATAAAGTAAATATTTATTTACTTCTTCTATCTAATTAAATAGAAAAATGTATAGATTGAAAAATCCATATCGTTGTCTTAAATAAAAAAATCAAACTGGATGGAGTATATGGCCGGCTCTATATTTACATATACGAAGATTATACATGCGTTTGTATTCGTGTGTTGGTTCACGTTCCAAGTCAACTTGAGCCTATATAATTATATACTATATATAAGTTTAATCAATTAGACTAGCTAGCTACGCGGGTAGCTTGTTATAATTAACTGTGGAGGCCCAGTGACCGTTTCTAGGGTTCATACTGTCATCATGTGCACGCGTGGAGTAAATCATATTTATGCTAATTGCATGGCACATACGCATGCAAGAGATCTCTCTAGATTTTTTTTTCCTTGTAAAATATGCAGTAGGCAGTCCAAAAAATGTTTTTTTCTACTTTGCGTTCTGTATAAGGGCACGTATAAATGTGCTTAATTATTAGCTGACTCTCCCAATCGTCACGTAAGTAATTTTTGTGACGTTGAGGAAACGAGAGGGAAGGAGAGAGAAAAGTTGTTGCCATGCATGACAACGGCTTAGAGTCGATTCTTAGCATTTATTAAAGAAAACTTTCTTGCATGCGGATGTATAAAAAGAAAACTAGTGTAATAAAAATATTTTATTATATTAATGAAGAAACCACACTTGACTCTACCTTTGTACGTATTATTATAAAATAGACTTTTATTGCTGTTGTGGCTTGAGATAGAGCCAACAGTAGGCTCTACCATTGAATATGTCCTAATTAATCTCTAACTGCACAAAATCTTTGTAGGTAATTTTTAAATTTTGGATTCTGAAATCAGAGACAGGTATTGGTATGGTTTAGTTTGAGCAGAGTCCTTATTAGTTTAGTGAAATTTATCCACGTTTCACAAAATCAAAATTTATGATTCCTTCCCCGAAATTTTGGTTCCCAGTCTATTTATTAATTCCGGAGAAGAATAAGAAAGTACCTGGGTGAAAGTAAGGAAGTGATCAGCACATGCCATAAATACATTAATTATATATCTCTCACTCAAGTTTCATCTTAGAGTAAGTACACTTGAAAACTATAAGCCAACTACCACTCTAGGAGCACATGTGAATAAGAGAGACTGAAAAATGAGCAGTGTTGGCTCTTAGGGCAGGTACAATAAGACCATATGTGCCTACTATTAGCCTGTCCATGTCATTCAAAATCTAGGTGGAGGAGGGAGAATGTAAGAGAGAAGGAAGCTGGCGCTTGTTTAAGAGTAAGCTGTGCGCATGCTCCTAGGTGCATGCAAACGTTCTGCCCAATGCGTATTCAATCGATTGAATTAAAAGGTTATTGTTTTGTGTTGCGTAGAGATGACTTGGTGATGTATTATTGTATCACAAGTCTTTAAAGTTGGCTATTAAATGACGTGCCCTTGCTAATAGTAATCAACCGGCGGCTTTATTAGTAAACTTGCCCTTATGTAAAAGCTAGTTTTACATATGATTCAATATAAATACATTAAATGTATATGAGAGAAAAAAGAGATATAAGAAATTAGTATAGTTAACATTACAACTAATATATTATACATGTTAGCTCTAATATAAGCTTACACCCTTATTTTTTAGCTTTTGCTTTTGCTTATAAACCAAAATTTAAATTTTTTAACTTAAATTTAAAATTAATTTTGAGTTTTTTCAACGTAGTTTATTTTCCAATCTTGACTTTTAGATCGATAAAGAATATGTATATAAATGTTTTTATTTATAAATTATTTTTCGTCTATAAATATGTGGTCTAGTTTTTTCCATAAAAATACCAAACAATCACCCGTTTAGATCATTGAACAAGCTAGAAGGTAGTTGAACTTGGCCTACATTATATATCTATCATCAATTAATATTACCCCCCGTCTATCTAATAGGACCTTCTGCCTTCACATTTAATTTGGCTCGTTTCTTTAATTTAGTTCTCTTATATTATCTATCTAGCTACATACGTCATGAGTGCAGATTTACATTTGGAGTTATATATCTAGCATGCATATGTATTCAATTCTCAATAATAGACCTTATATATGTGCATAGTTGGACTGCATTTCTCATACTATAGTATATATGTATGACAATACTTTTTAATTAATTAGATTAATAGCCTCAGGTACACAGTATAGTATAATTTGTAAACTTGGATATTAAGAAATGACCTAATTATATTAATTAAATAGGTAGAAGTGAGGCTTCAAACCCAGGGCAACTAGCCCACCACATCGTGGAGCTAGCCGGAAGACCGCTGGGTGTTTCTCACAATATTGTTTGTTATTTCCAAAAAGAACTCAAGACGCTGGAAATTAAGGGGAATTACACATTAACCCTATTGATCGATTTGTCCTCGGTAGTTTCTGTCACCGTGTCCTCTCATAACTAAAACATGAAGTGGACCTAGGCTTCACCAACAAGTGAGATCAATATTCTAGTTGGTGTATATATATATATGCATGCAGTGTATTTATACTCCTTTAATTTATGGGTAAGTAACCAGCAAACTACACATGTGCATATTTTCATGTATTAATAATTATTGCGACAGGGAGGAGCTGAGACTGACCGATCGATATGTACAATCTGCAGCAGGCCGGGCCAGCCATCTGTTGTAGTCCTCAGAGCCAGCATGACACAGCAACCACAATCAATTAATCAGTTCTGCTGAGCTGTTTGATCTTTCTTTTTATTTAATTTCTTCCTTTTTTCTTCTTCTTTTTGATATATATATATATATATATATATATATATATATATATATATATATAGCCTGCATAGAATTGAAGCATGTTATTTAATTATCTCACTTAGTATTTAACCAAAATTAATCAATCAGTTCAGCTAGAAGAGATCGATCGATCTAAAAGTATTTTTTTGTAAATGGAAAAGATTAAATGTAACCACGAACCTATGTCCTGATGATCCAACAGTACATGTGGTAAGGTGCAAGGGGGGGTTAATTAAGCGAATCTGCAGAGCTTTTTTTTTTTTGGTCGCCTTTGTAGTACAACAAGATAATATTGTTCTTCATCAGTTAGCTAGCTAGTACCACTCTAATTAGAATGCAGCTATATACATATGATATATGCCCAAAAGCCTAGCTACTCCCATATGCATGTACCAATTCAAACAGGGCCAAAGGACAACTGCAATTGAATGTTAATCCCCCCCCCCCCTTTAGTTAGCTTTCTATAAACATAGATCTTGATATTTTTACTCAACAATAATTAACTGTACAGCTAAAAATGAAATATTACTTATCTCTCAAAATGACTTCACTCTTATATGAACCTTAAATTTAATGTTAGCTTATAAATCAAAATTTAAATGTTTAACCTTAAATTTAGAGTATATTTTGAGGTTTTCTTTATCGTATTTTATTTTTCAATGCTAGCTTTTCGATCACTAAGAACACATATATAAAAGTTTTATTTACAAATTATTTTTTATTTGTAAATATACCGTTTGACTTTTTTCCCGTATAAGCCAAAAGATCACCCCTGAATCGAACAAGTAAAGGGAACATACTTATCCATATATGTGTTTGTGTGTGAGAGAGAGAGAGTTCTTTTTGGTATGGGGAGAGTAGAAATGACACAGATCTTGGAACATCTCGTGTATATCTACACATGCACTAGCTATAGCTAGCTAGCTAAGAACACTCCCAAAAGCTAATCCAAACTTCATCGTCGTTTAGATGA
This sequence comes from Oryza brachyantha, assembly GCF_000231095.2. Taxonomy (NCBI): domain Eukaryota; kingdom Viridiplantae; phylum Streptophyta; class Magnoliopsida; order Poales; family Poaceae; genus Oryza; species Oryza brachyantha. The sequence goes on along the minus strand of NC_023174.2, from coordinate 16,509,571 downwards.
CCATTTAAAATAGACTCTCTATTCATACCAATTATCACTTTAACAGAATATTCATATTATATCATCCATATATATATTTTAATAACATTTTGCATTTACATCCTCTCATGTTGTTATTGCTCTATTCTTTTGTGAGTGTATGTTGAGATATGGTGGGAGCTAGAGAACATCCATATTTAGAGTTTTACTTTTTAATATGAATAATGGTCTATTTTTGGATGATGGGATAGAGTATTTGTTGAAGTAGCATTTTTCCTCTCACATACTCTATTATTAAAATAGATGATGGGATAAAGTATCTGTTGGGAATGCTCTAATATCATTATTCTTTTGCTGCTCTAACTAGCTAGCTTCTAGATGGCTAGCTAGGCAATTTTCCCATGGAGGAAAATGATCGTGCAATAATAATATTTCGGAGAAGTTAACCTGCTCTATGATTGGTGCACGTCGATATCAAATCGCATCTTTAGTAAAACTATGACGTTTGTTCTTAATTTCCCAACTCTAACTCATCGCATTATTATAAGCTTACGTGAAATATTGAACCATAATGACAAGCATATATAGTATTAATTCCTAGGCTTACGTGAAAAGTTAGAGAATCATAAGTCCACATAATGGCATATATGTGTGTATATGTATAAACTCATTTTAGTTTCATAGTACTTATCATTTTAATTAGACAATAACACCGTATTAAAAAAACTACTATTATTATATATTACAATATATGTAGAAATTTAATTATATATGATTATTAATAATTGAAGTATGTTTCAAATAAATCTATACATATAGCCTTTACTCTTATAAGATGAATATTTTAAAAGTTAATTATTGTTAAATTTGTAAAAGTTTGATCCTAATTTTATCCAAAATTACAGATATTATCAAGCTAGAGTATAATGCATCCTGTGTAAGTATGCACCACCCTCCTTATTTTTTATAGGAATCGATCATTTTTTCACCAATAGATTATCGTTATCGGGTTGCTCATCATGATGTCTCGTACCAAGGGAATCATTATATTGGGTATGCATGCAAATATACATATGAACATGCATGTATAACCCTTTGTTGCAAATTCAAGCAGAAGAAAGTGCATGTAATAAGCTACTATATTCTTTCTTAATTGACGCCGCTAACCTTTGATTTATATTTATTGACCATTAGTCTTATTAAAAAATTATATAATTATTAATTATTTTGTTATACTTAGATTTCTTACTAAATTAACTATAAGCATGATTTATAATTTTGTATATTTAGACAAAATTTTGAATAAAAAAATGGGTTAAACGTTGATCCAAAATTACCTAAGTAGGGGACTTAGCCCCCCTCAAATACCCAATCTAAAATTCATGTTCCTCTGGAGATTATAAAACCCAAGACATTGGATGCTACTCAGGTCGCTGCAACCACTGGGCTACATGTGCTTTCTTTCGCACTTTCTTATTCTCATGGCCTAGCTAGTCTTAGAAATATTAAGAATTATATTATTATATACAGCGTAATATATACAGCTAGGTGCTTGTTGGGTGCATGCTGGCACGAATAATCCTAAAATATATTTCACCATCGAAAGGCATGCATGCAAGTGAATGCGGTTGGTACTCCCAGCTAGTAGTATTTACTTGGTAATTAAATATATAGAAAAATTAAGCTACTCCGGCCAGTGCTGCAACAATAAAAGGAAGCTAGGGATCGATCGATCGACGAATGAATTCAAGCACGTGGTGCACGTAAACATCGAGCTCTACTGTACAAATTGCGGCTGTTTAAAATACGGCCCCGGTCGAGCTAGAGTACGTTGATCCTGCTGCTTAATTAATTAATTACTAGTTAATGGAAGCGTGCGTGCTCTTCTACTATGCATACATTTATTAATTAACATTCTTTACTATCCTTTTATTTATTTGATATTTGACCACCCATTTTACTCACTAATTTTACATTATTATTGATTATTTTGTTGTGATTTGATTTATTATTAAAAATAACTTAAACATGTCTTTTAATTGTATATATTTGTAAAAAGAAATTAACCCGTAAGTATCTAGAAGCCAATGCCCGTTAAATAAAGAACAGAGCGAGTAGTATATTACTGTGATCGAGATGTGTGCATGGGAACTCTGCATTTATAAAGTAACTAGTGTTTGTTAGCTGCCACTATATATATGTAGAGTAGCTATCTGTAGCCAGTGGTCAAAATAATTAAGGGGTTACTTTTATATTGTTGAAAGAACAGCGCAACATGCATCCATGAGAACTAATTTAATTTTTGGGTTATGCATGAGTGGATAAGAAACAATTAATCATGAATATTGTTGACAGTCAAGAGGCACGAACATCTCGTGTGTGCAAAACCCGTAACAGTAGTATCTACAGAGATGACACCTTGTATCCGTTATATATATATATATATATATATATATATATATATATATGTGTGGGGAATTGTAAATTTATCATTGATTTAAATCGTTATCGTAAACGTACTAATTAACAATTATAAAATTATCACCAGAACTTTCGTTCAAATGACATCCTTGCAATAAAAAAAAATCCTCGACAAACTTGCAAAACCCTCGCATATATATGCTCACAAAATTTAATAAGATTGAGCTATCTATATGGTTACCGCACAGTAACCACTCATACCGCTGTGAACAGTAATGATACCCCACGATAACATAAACCCTGGGTCCAGATGGGTTGAGAAATTAGGAAGATGCCGGTGATGACGATATGTATGTACGGTGCAGAGACATGGTCACATGGCCACTCCATTAAACCAGAACTTAATTTGTTTTTTAAGGACACAGAACTTAATTTGTTAGTGCACATAGCTTGATTCAAACAACTCCTAGGTACTATATATGAGCGTAAATTTGGTGGTATATATGTTATTGTCAATGTAACATGTACTCCTTCTATCTAGAAATACCTGTAACAACATTAATTTAGAGTGTACAATTTTGTCTAAATTATATCACAATCTTACCTTAATGCATGTGAGTTTAAGGATGTTTTTCGCACGTGTGCGGTGTGTATGCATATGGTGTGTAATCATAAATTTTCACACCTCACAGTGTGCGGTGTGTATCTCCCGAGTAATCATAAATAAAGAAAAGAAAGACAAGTTAAATTTAAATAACAAGTTTTCTTTCCACGCAACTTTACATGAAGTTAGAATTTTAGAGCAGCTCATTACATTTGATATATAAAACTCTCTTTTGTATGGTTATATCAATTGAGGTGTGTCGTTATAATCTGGACTAAAAATGATTTAATTAAAAGTGTAAATATTTTTTGTTAACGTGATAATTTCTGCTTCTCAATAACACAAGTGTGACTACTTTGGAAGCTATCAAAATATAATAAACAATAGTTAGATTTTCACTTGAGACCATAAGCAAGCTAACTAGCAGTGCCACGTTAATATATTATTTATCCATTCAGTTATATAGGAATCACGTACGGTTATTAGGCTGTGTTCATTCGGTGAGTGAGGTATGTAAGCCAGATTTTCTCTTTTTTCACATACACGTTAAACGGTGTATTTGTACGAAAATTTTAATTAGAAAGTTGCATTATAAAATTTAATTTATTTTTTAATTTTTATAATTAATAATTAATTAATCATATACTAAATCATTTCTATATTTTCGGTGCGGGGTACTTATCTTGCTACCGAACACTGCCTTTAGTTGGCGATGCATACAGCTAGCATTAATCAACAAGCTAAAGCAGTTAGATTCCTAGAATTAATTAGTAAATTAGAATCGACAAAAACAAGAAAGGAGATCTCGCTCTAATTAAGGAGTTGAATTGATTAATTAATTAAGTAATAGAGTAAAATACACACTGACAAATAAATCGATCGATCTGCAGATTAATACACGTACGTATATATGCATGCATGCATATTCGATCGATCAGTCGCGTCAGCGTATCGTGACGAATCCCTTAAATTAAGCCAATTAATTGATCAATCAATCAAATAAACCAAACCATGAGTAGAGTAGAGTAGAGTAGAGTAGTGACGATGGTCATGTATAATATGTTGATGATCTACTCGATCTCTCGTCTCGCTGGATGATGCATGGCCCCAATTTATACTACCTATTATTATCCAATCCAATCAGCAACAGGCGCCAGCTTAATTAAAGCTAGCTGTACCTCGAGCCAATAATCAAATCGATCGCAGGACAAATCTTGTTTAAACTATATATATATCTCTTGTACGTACTTAATTAAGCCCTTTAATTGTTGGCGTCCGGCCACAAGCTAGCCACCGTAGTAATTAACGTCGAGTGTGCCGTAAGAGACGAATGGCTAATTAGGCTAATTAATTTTAGGATTACGTTTTGACCATTCATCTTATTCAAAATTTATATCCAAATATACAAAATTATAATATATACTTAAAGTTCCTATAATAATAAATCATATTATAACAAAATAATTAATAATTATATAATTTTTTAATAAGACGAATGGTCAAATATGGATCTAAAGTTCAACGGCGTCCTATAAAAAAATATAATATGGAGGGAGTAATTAAAAGCACGTATAAGTACGGCGCCGTAAGATCGAAGCACAACCTTTGATTGTTCCATTTCTCCGTGTCAAAAAAAAAACACGAAGGTAAATTAACGAAAGTGCTCACTTCGTTTATTTTGTTTCACATGGTTTAGAATATAATTGTTCAAAAGAATTTTTAATAAAAGTCTAGTAAAACAGTGCGTTTCTCATTTTAAATAAAAGCCGGTACGAAGTTGAATGCATCATATATTGGGATTAATTAGAGCAAGTATTATAGTGGATTACAAATTGGCTATAATTAACTTGACGGGAAAAAGAGAATAGAAAAGAACTAGTTAACCTTATACTCAATCTATTATGTTATTACGTGTTGACTCTAATACGAGATTATAACTAGTAAGTTGGTTTTACATTAAACTTTCTCAAATTCTAACTTTCAGTAGCGCTAGCATGCCGAACCTCATAAAAATTCCTATTGCTCTAACTTACTCTTTCCGTCCCAAAATAAACTAATTTTTCAGATTTTACCTTCAATTTTTGACTCTTCGTCTTATTCAAAAAATATTTGCGATTGATATTTTTGTTTTTATTAGATGATAAATCATAAATAGTATTTTATGTGTGACTAATTTTTTTAATTTCCTGAAAATTTTTTAAATAAGACGGATGATCAAACGTTAAACACGAAAAACGGAGGATTCATTTTCTTGGACAGAGTGAGTACTGTCCTCTGATGTTAGGTACTAACATATGAGCTCGCTCGATGTGTCTTATATGTCAGCCACTCAGAGTTACATGGCAGTAAGTTAGAGGATCATCTTCTCTTCACTGGCACTCCTCTCATGTTGTAAAAAACTCATGTGTTTATGTTGATATTGGTTAGATTGTTAGTCTCACCACCCATCATAATTCCTCTTTCCTTCCTGTCCCCTCACCTTCTCTCCCCACTCCCTCCCCTCTTAATATAAAAAGATTGCCCACTCTTCTAATATAAAAATATATATCGAGAGAGGAGACACTGAGAGAGAAGGACAAGTAATTTTTTTTTACAATAGAAGGATAAGAGAGCATAGAAAGGACAGCGAGTAATTTTTACTCGTTCTCCATAATACAATTTTGTTCGTTGGGTTTCAAAATTAAAGTAATTGTACATCGGTTCTTCTGAGTTTTTTTTTTTACAAAATGTAACTAGTTGGATAGCATCATAATGTAAGAGATGTGTACCATGTACATGCACTTTTCTATTTATAAATTGACGTTGTCAATGTTGACAACGGGACGTGGGATGGCCATACATATTTTATATAATCAGTGAGCCTTTTTTTCTTTCCCTTTAGCACAAGACATCATCAAACGGCATATGCTTAATTTGGACGACAGTGCCTGCCCATTGAAATGTTGAATGGACGAGGCACTAAAAAATTAAATACTACTATATGTGTAAAATCTTTCACGCAAACACGGAGAGATATGGGTTAAGCTCAGCATATGTCTTCAACTTTTATTTATATAAGAAAATAAAATAACCTCTGCACGGAACCAGATGAACAATAGTAGTTGCAAATGTATATATTATTTTTCCATATATCGTTGAGTTTGGTGATAATATATATTAGTATTATCCTCTGATTCGCATATCAATTTATAAAGGCATCCGTGGAACTACCAACCTGATCGATCCATATTAAGATCTCTCTAGGTCTTTTTCCTCTTCATCATAATTAAATGCGTCTCTTTAATTTCCTTCGATTCGCAAATCGTTCTCGGAGGATGAGAAAATTAAGAAAAGGAAACATGGACTCCTGAATTCCTGATTAGATGTATCAGATGCACGCACAGAATACGTACTACTGTAGCACGTAATACTATATTAATCAGCTTAATTAGCCTGCTGTATGATCGATCGATCACGTTAATCATTTTAATTAATTTGTTTGTTGTTACGTGCAACCATTATATTACAATATTGCTTGCATTATCTTCTTGCAGAAAATGCATGAATTGCTTGCGTTCTTTTGCACCAGATTATTTCTCGGTTTTTTTCCTGTTTTCTGACATACTTAAATGATGTGTTTTTTAAAATATATATATATATATAAAGGTCCGTATGTTGCATTTATATAATATATTTTCATTTTTTATAGTAACTAATTTTATTTTTATGATATTAAATAATTATTATAAATCAGATAATATTTCAGCCATATTAATTGTTTGCATTATGCACGAAGCAGCTGACCTCGACGCAGTGTGCATGCAGTACGCAATTACAATATATAGCAATTAGGCTGGCAGCAGGACCACGACGCAATGTATCCATCCATATTATCCACATGTGCATATCGTCACAAAATAGTGAGCACTGAGCAGTACATTAATTCATTCTGCCCATACTCACATACATACATGCATTGCATCGCGTTGGTAGTAAAATAAATAACACTGATGAGCCAAAAAAATGTGATTTACTCTCTCATATATTTGCCCTGCCACGGTAGAAAAAGAAAAGAAATGGAAAATTTCGCTTTGGTCCACCTTATATTATCGATGTTTGCTTTGAACCATGCACCTCTAGCCCATCTTTTTGTTAATTTTAGATATGTTATTTTTACGTGTGTGGTACTTTAAATACCCATCCTGGGGTATTTATCAATCTGCATCCTTATCATATACAGAATATATGAAATTGTCTACATGTATAGAATTGGCGAGTAGGAGACAACATACTTGGGGGAAGGGGGGTCATATTAGGATTATTGGTGAAAAAAGCCAAATAACATATTTATTAACGGAAAATAATTTATGAATAAAACTTTTATATACATATTCATAGTGATGTAACAGTCAAAACTAGAAAATAAACTTTGGTAAAAAAAACCCTCAAAATCAACTTTAATTTAAGATTAAAAATTTAAACTTTTTGTTATAACATAAACCCAAAGTTAAAAGATGGAGCCATGGGGTAAAAGATAGTTCATATGCTCAAGAAGAGAGCTGGAGTGCTATAAAGTGTAACAAAGGTCAAATTATTTTACCGGATCTAAAGTAATAGCATTATTTAAAATGTAATCCAAAGCAAAATATCAGTAATAAAAAATGGTTAGCCCAAAGTGAAATCCCCCCCCCCAAAAAAAGATTAAAATTCACAAAACTATGATTGTTTAATCAAAACTATCACTTTGATGCACTTTAACCGCACATTTCACACACAACTACAGATAATTGCAGCAAATGGGTTTTTCATATAACTACAAACTTACCCCATATGAATATTTAACACTTGGACCAAACCAGCAATAGTTTTAGTGTGTGGGAGTTTGACACGTAGACCCATATCTATAAGATGAGCAGAGCTATTCTTTATAAAAATTATTAATTTTTGTTACAGTTTACTGAGACGGACAGCTAAAGTACCACAAACCAATTGGCTCTTTAAAAAAATATTTGTGGTTTTTTTTACTGTCACTCCAAAAATATCATTTTAGTTAATGGGATAACTTAAAAAACATTTCAAACCCCAATAAATTTAAGTGGTTATAATGAGCATATCACACACACAGTGTAGTGAGGAAATTTTGAAAAAGTACATTGTTATTAATTTTTTGCCATAATTTTCTATACGTCTTGTTTTCAAATTTATGCACATAGCTTTCGGTTGACTGTTGACAAGTCAGCCTTTTAGCCTCACACATCATACGCTTTTTTCTAAAATTATCATAAATAATATAAGGACAAGTATGTTATCACCCTTTCTTTTCGCTTCTGGTTATATTTATAAGCCAAAAATTTAAAGTTGGTTTAGGTTTTTTATCGTAGTTTATTTTTAAGTCTTTGCTTTTAAATCGCTCAGCGCACGTAAATAAAAGTTTTATTCACAAATTATTTTTTGCTTGTTAATGCACCGTTCGGTTTTCCCCTAAAAATATCAAACAATCGCCCCCCCCCCCCCCCCCTCCCCCTAAAAATTGTGTCGAGGCAAATGTACCAATACGATTCTGGTATATAGAAGCGAAATTTCCATTAAACAAAATATTTTGTAGCTGGAGCAAGTATCCATATATTTGTAAAATTAAAGAAACTGAATGTAGTTGGAGAGTATAAATAACTCGACGAGGTACTGGTGTGGTGTGTTTCTTCCAAGGCCACAAGAAAATCCTTTTGACCCATTAAGCCCACTAAATCTAACGGCCCAACAGACCGGACCGGGCCGCAGCGCCAGCCCACCCATCGTCTTCCTCCTCTCTCCCTCAGTCGCCGGCTCGCCGGAGAAACATACGCCACTGATTCACAGTGCCCAGACTTTGCTGGATGCAATCACCAACAGACAGCAGTGACTCTCTCAGGTGTGTCGTTTCTCCCATCCCCGTCTTTTTATTTATGCATATGTTTATAACCTAAATTTTGAATCTTTTAACTTTAAATTTTAAGTTTCTTTTGTAGTGTTTTCATCATAGTTTACAGCATAGTTAGAAAGATCAAGCGAGAGGACAAGGAGATGAGGATTCCCATGGTGTACCGTAACTGTAAGCATCCTCCCTCTTCCAGCTTCATCAAATTCGGATGCTTTTCTTGGCTTCCTGGGTTCAGATTCCTCCCATCGTTCCTACCTTTTCTTGATTTTCCGGGGTTTCTAGTACCATTGATTCTTCTTCTTGGCCATTTTTATTCTCAATTCTCAAGATTGATGGGGAGGACACCAGTGTCATTAGGCCTATGGTCGGCTTCAAAATCAAGATCATCAAGTAGCACAAGTATGCAACATCTCCTTCTTGTGTTAACTGTCTAAGTTAAATAAGCATCGCAAGAAAATTTTGAAGATCATCAAGAAGCAAAGCTCAGCACCCACCTTGAAAATTTGATGGTTGCTTCACAAGGATGAAACTAAGCGTACCTTTTGCCTTTAATGATGTCGAGTTGCAAGCACCCACCTTGATCCAAAAGTAGTATCATATCCTGACATGTTCTGGTTGCCAAATTAAAAATTCGATGTGTATAATAGTAATACGTTTGATCATGCCAGCGCTAGTACAGCAGTGTCATCGTTGTTTTCAGAGACTGACTGGTTGGTGCATCGTTGTTGTCATCCATGAGAACTGGATTAGCATTGCAAGACTGTTTCAAGTGTTTGTTTTTAGTAGTAAGAAGTATGGTGGTGAAAACTGGAGCTGCGGTTTTGTTTTCCAGGTGCTAAACCTCTCGCAACCATACCTACCTCGAAGTAACCAGAAAGGCTTACTGAATCAGCGCTCCTCTACGTTTTGGCTTACAAGCCAAAATTTATTAATTTTTGTTTCCGTTTTTCTTATAAACAAAACAAAACTTTAAATTTAGAGTTAAATTTTTCACTTTAATAAATCAACCAATAGAAATACGTATATAAATATATTATTCATAAACTATATTTTATTTAAAGTTAATTTTTTACTTTAAATCAGTAGAAATACGTAGAAGTTTCATTCCCATTTTATTTCTTTTTTGCAAATACGTTTGGTTTTTCCAACCGATCACCTTGTCCGTGTTCAGACATAGCTCTCAGTCACAGCAACCAGTCCTTGTCACTACTAAGCTAACGTTGCTGCTGAGCGACATCAAATCGCAACGATCATTAGCGCCACAGAATAATTCATTTCAGAGACAGGGAGAGAAATTTATGATGCGGATGATTGGATTTCTGGGGCGGAGCACACTAAATTTATGAAGAGGAGGTAACACTTGCGATCAAAAACACAGATGGTAACCGCACGATACGACGACGAACACTAGAAAGGATAGGATGCGATGGGATGATGATGATGGCTAGGTAAACAACGATAACAGGATAACTGGCCACGAGGGCCCCACCACTCAGTTCCTCCAGTTCCCGTCGGAGTTGCCGCCGCGGCTGCCGTAGCCACCGCCGTAGCCACCGCCGCCACGACCGCCGCCATAGCCGCCACCGCCGCCGCCGTAGCCACCGCTGTCACGGCGCTGGCCGTAGCCGCCGCCGCCGCCACCGCCGTAGCCACCGCCGTCACGGCGCTGGCCGTAGCCGCCGCCACCACCACCGTAGCCGCCGCCTCCACCGCCTGAGCGGCGGGACTGCGCCTCGTTGACGGTGATGTTGCGGCCGTCCAGCTCCTTGCCGTTCATCCCCTCGATGGCGTCGCGCATCGCCTGCTCGTTCGAGAACGTGACGAAGCCGAACCCGCGCGACCTCCCGGTCTCCCGATCGTTGATGATCTGCAACACCAAAAAAAACACTCCAACCAGTCAGATCCACCCAAAGCCCACCCAGATCTAGCAAAACCAGCGCCAGATCCGACGACGCGACAACCAGATCCACCCAGATCTGAGCAGTAGTAGTAGTAGAAGGGAAACGAGGCTATACCTTGGACTCGAGGATCTCGCCGAAGGTGCTGAAGGCGGCTTCGAGGGAGCGGTCGTCGGTAGCCCAGGCGAGGCCGCCGACGAAGCAGCGGTACTCAACGTCCGGCGCCGCCATGCCTACCACGAACCCTAGGAGAAGCGAACCGTAACCGAACCGAACCGAACCGGAGGGGGAGGAGAAGCCAACCCACCTCTGAGAGAGCACGAGGGAGCCAGCCTCGCCTGGGGTCTCCTTTTATAGGCGCCTCCAAACCCTAGGAGATCGCATCCGACGGTCGGGATGGCCTGCGCTGGATAAGGATGCGTGACACAGGTGCCTTTCGAATATGCCACTCTTTTTTTTTTGTCGCTGCTGCTAAGCTCACCCGCTCGTCGTGTACACATGATGTGGAGTGTATTTTACTTAGGGTTAGGGTTTTTTAGATGGGACTAAATTTTTTCGCTCCATGCTATATCGGATGTTTGGACACTAATTTAAAGTATTAAATATAGACTAATCAAAAAACAAATTTTATAAATGAGAGCTAATCCGCAAGACGAATTTTTTGAGCCTAAATTCATAATTAGCAAATGTTTACGGTAGCATCACATACGCTAATCATAGATTGATTAGGCTTATTAGATTCGTCTCACGAATTAGTCTAAGATTATGGAGGGATTTTACTTATAGACTACGTTTACTATTTATAATAAGTGTCTAAACATCCGATGTGACTATAGGCTAAAGTTTAGCCCCTAGAAATAAACACCAGACTACTTACTTTGGATGTGATATGTGAGGCGGTTGTTAACCGGAGTGAAAATCACAATTAGATTAACACATATTTATTTAATTATTAATTATAGAAAATAGATTAATCTAAATTTTTTAGAAAACTTTTATATAAAAATTTTCATAAAAAATACACCATTTAGCAGTTTGGGTTATTTGGAGGGGTACCAAAGAGGACCTGTCTGAGTGTGGGATTTTTCTCGTGGGGTGTGGTTTGGCTGAATGACGATGCCTTTCTTATCCTACGCTACGCGGTTTTACTTTTGTGGAGAGGATTCTTTTCTTTGTAAATAGACAATATTTGTTTACCTTTTCAATAGGGAGTTGATTTTGTTGTATTGAAATACTCCTGCCTATTAGGGTAAAATACCCAAAGCCGTGAGAATATTGTTTGTTTTAGATATCAATTATAGTTTATTTAGAAATCCACTTTAAACATATATAACATTTTAATGATGATAATCATAGTATATTTTTAGCTAGAGCCCCTTTCTAGAAAACAAAGTGGAACCACTTTCTTAGAATATATAAAGTAGAATATATTTTACAAGACTGGCTATCATCACGCGTACTAATATTCATAGACCACATCTAATAAAATTTAAAGGAAGATATGTACATATTCATCCACTGTGATCCAAGGATGTTCCTATAATATGCTACTCGGGTCATAGAATCCCGGGTAGAATTATAATGTTAAGTTGTTTTAATCTATATTAATTATAATATTAGTTAAAAATAAGAATATTATATGTATTATGATATGTATATGATCTCTAGTAATTTTTGTTTTAGGTTAGCACTGCCGTGATCCATGCCTAAAAGAGGAGTTTACTTTTTCTAGTATCTTCTATACATAAACAAAACATTCGCGAAATGATAAAAAGAACAGATAAAAAGGTGCATCGGTTGCTGTCATCATTAGACTAATAAAAAAGGTATGATTATTGAGCACCTTTGTGAACTTGGGACACGCAGCAAAAATGATGCATAGTCGGCACGTGGGGCCCACGTGACGTGTGACGTGTCCCTTTTTTTCCTTCCGTTGTCCTGATGGGATCCCAAAATATCTCAGGCAGGAAATGACGGTTCTACCCCCGGGCTAGACCCCGATCCGGACGCGAAGGCAAAGCCGACCGGCTTAGCCACTGGGCCCGGTTGACTCTCGCACGACACGCCAGGTCCGATCGGACCGTGGAAATATCCTTGTCCGTTGTTAATTATTCTGGTTAAAAAATGTACAGTAATTAATTAAGGAGGCAGTATAGTTTAATTAAAAAAATAAAAATTGGGAAAAAAAAAAGGTCCCACCGAGATTTGAACTCGGGTTACTGGATTCAGAGTCCAATGTCCTAACCGCTAGACCATGGGACCTTTCCTGCCTGTTGGTATCATCTTAGCCTTGTAAAAATGTTTTTAGCACTTACTACTATATTGTCCGATAGCTTAATCCGACAATACTTACAACATGCTCGTCCACCTCTTTTGATTCTATTTTTATATATCCATGGAATTCTTCAATACGTGGTAACATTTTATTAGTCGTCATCTACACTGCAAATTATTTATCCTTTTTTTTATTTTAGAGAAGGGAGGGGGGAGGGTGATGCTACAATTTATTTCCACTTAGGCACTTAGCATAAGAAAATCCAAATATTGTTATAAAAGGACTAGAATAATTAAATTATGTCCATAATAAAATTGACTACTCTTCTCGATAGAAAATTGCAGGCATTAATCTTGAGCAATATCATGTCATGTATAGAATAAGTTCACCATACTCAATTTCTCTGTTGTTTTAGAATGTTCTATCCATGTTCCACCCTTCTTTTCATCATTCCACCCTTCTTATCATGCTCTAATTTATATTCACTGTACATAACAGAAAAATAGTGCTATGCAAAAAAAAAAACTAGTAGACCTGAACGATAACCATCCTTTTAGTAAGAACAAGGATAGAAAAATGTAGACCATACAAATTGTTCGCTCAATACATTACAACATCCTTTTTCAATATCTCACTGCAACACACTGGCATGTTAGAATAAATGCTAATATTACATTACTCTTCCTTCTTTTTTATATGAAACATTTTAATTTTGTTCATTCTAAATTTCTAATAGCTACACTAGTTGTACAAAAGGATCATACTATTGGGCTAGCTATGAATATACTAACTTTGTTTTCACAATATACGACTTTGCTATAAATACCATCTCTATTTTTAATATAAAGCTTTATTGTGTTATCTATATTTATATAGATATCTAGATATAACTAAGGCCCCCTTTGATTCAAAAGAATTTTATAGAAATTTTAGAGGATTTTATTCCTATAAGAATTTTTCCTACGAAGCCCTTTGAATCAAAGGAATGTGGCCTATCAAATCCTATGAAATTCCTATAAAATGCATCTTCCTATACAAGTTTTAGAGGAAATTTAACAAGAGGTTGGACCTCATGGAAAAAATCCTTCTTGTGTTTTTCCTGTGGTCCAATCAAACATTCATTTATACGTTTTTCCTGTGTTTTGCAATCCTCTGTTTTACATCTACATTCTTTTTGTCAGAATTCTATTTTTTCTATTCCTCTATTTTTTTTATTCCTGTGATTCAGATGGACCATAAAAATGTTTGCACCGTGAAAACGGAGGAAACACGAGACTTTCGAGTCTTTCGACACTGCGAATGGAGGAAGAGGCTGGCAACATGTAACTCGGAAATCCGCTTCCCTAGTAGCACACACGTACACTTGAGGAGAGAGGGATTCGCCGGCCTGTGAGTGAAGTGAGGCTATTTGCCTTTACGAACGGCCTGAGAGTGCCACCGGGCGGCGGCGGCGGCGGCTAACCCCCAAAACGGAAGCCCAATGTCGCCGGCGGCGAGGAGCCTCCTGCTCTCCGGCGCCCGACGCCGCAGCCGCAGCTTCTCGACGGACGCCTCGTCTTCGCCGCCGCCGCAGAAGCTCCCGAGCAAGAAGCGGTGGGACGCCGTGGTGATCGGCGGTGGGCACAACGGGCTCGCGGCCGCCGCCTACCTCGCCCGCGCCGGCCGCTCCGTCGCTGTTCTCGAGCGCCGCGGGGTTCTGGGCGGCGCCGCCGTCTCGGAGTCGGGCCTCGTCCCGGGCTTCCGCTTCTCCCGCTGCAGCTACCTCCTCAGCCTCCTCCGCCCCGCCCTGATCCGGTAAATGTCTAATCTTTTCTTCTCATTCTTCTCTCCACGAATCGCAACATCCATTTCTCTCCATCTGCATTCACTTCTGTAATTACTACTACCGGATAGTGACTCTGGTAGCGTTGCTGTGGGTTCTTGGTAGGGAGCTGGAACTGGAGAGGCATGGCCTTAAGCTCTTGCCGCGGAGCCCGTCGTCGTTCACGCCATGCCTAGACGGAAGGTATCTACTCCTCGGTCCCGACGCAGAGCTGAACCACTCGGAGATCAGCAAGTTCTCCAAGAATGATGCAGAGGCATACCCAAGGTGGAAGACTCAGTGATGTTTTGACCATGTTATTTTCTTTTTGCACTTGTAAAATGTAGGATTAATTATTGATCTTGTGAATCTTTTCGGTGAGAAATTTAGCTAAAAGTATAGAACTGATCATATATATGACTAAACAACTATGTGCGGTTTTTAGCCTATGATGATCTTAGTTGGGTGGTGCACATTTAAACGTAGGTACGAGGAGAAGCTGGAGAGGTTCTGCAAACTCATGGACTTTGTCATAGACTCGCCTCCTCCTGAGCTTAGGCATGAATACCACCAATCAATGGTGGACAGGATGAAGGATAAAGTTGATAAGTCAGTGTTTTGGAGCAAACTTCTTGGTATTGTGATGCAGCAAGGTCAGAAGGACATGGTGTGAGTGCTAAATACTGAACCTTTGCCAATACCACCATCAACACCATGACTCAACAGTGCTATATGTAAAGTTAATGTCCTATTTCCGTTTCCTTGAAATTCAACAGGGATTTCTTTGACCTTCTTCTATCACCAGCATCCAAGATCTTAAACAACTGGTTTGAGGTTGATATCTTGTTCTCATTTGCTTTTAACTACTTCTTTTCACGTTGTTCACATGAATCTAGCCGTGGAGTTGCCTTAATGAATTGATAATATTCGCTTAATTTTCATGTACCCATGGATAATTGCATTTTGCTGACTGCTTTAATACTACAGGGTGATGTGTTAAAGGCAACTCTTGCAACTGATGCCGTGATAGGTACTATGGTAAGGGCCCTTTGGATGAACCAAGAAAGGTTTTCTTGACAATGGTAGTGGTTTTGCATTTAACGCTGCATCATGGCCTCACCACAGGCCGGTGTCCATACTCCAGGATCTGGTTACGTTCTCCTGCACCATGTTATGGGGGAAACCGGTGGCCAACGTGGAGTTTGGGCGTATGATTCTTTACCTGAGCTTATCTGTCTTGGTCTGTTTCATCAGGAAAAAAAAAAGGTCCTTCATTGTTCTAGGTCTGAAACCATGTACAAGCCTTTGTGACCCTAGCATCAATATTTTTCGGTGGCACATGCCTCCACTGGGGTCAAACAGAGCAAATGCCATAGAAATATCATTGTACCCTCTAGCAAAATATACTGGTTTTAACAATGTTGGTTCACTAATAGTTGGTTTCCTGATCTCCATTGTTTTCCTTGTTTGAAAAAATTATGCGGTAAAACAAAAAACATGTACTTCAGGTATGTTGAAGGTGGTATGGGTTCAGTGTCTTCAGCTATAAGCAAAGCGGCTCTTGAAGCAGGTGTGAAAATTGTGACAAATGCTGAGGTGTGTTTCTCTTCTTATGTCATGATGTTACAGATATTGGTTCATCCCACCACTTTGATTACGTAAGGCCGCTCTTTCTGTTTAAGCATCATGTCTTACTCTAGCTTTTTTATATAGGTTTCCCAGATATTGGTTCATCCCACCTCTGGAAGGGTACAGGGAGTAAGTTCTTTTAACTAACCAATAAATGTATTTCATTTCTGTCAACACCTTGAAGTATTGGAAACTTTTAGGTAGCTTTGGCTGATGGAACAGAGGTGCCAGCGTCAATTGTTTTATCAAATGCAACTCCATATAAAACCTTTGTGGTGAGAGATGCTCAGAATTTATAACAATGTGAAGATATACCGGTTCCAATTTTGTAGACACAATTAAACAAATATTTGTACACTAATACCATGTTTCTTTTTTCAGGACCTAGTGCCTGCCAATGTTCTTCC
Source organism: Oryza brachyantha (assembly GCF_000231095.2). Classification (NCBI taxonomy): domain Eukaryota; kingdom Viridiplantae; phylum Streptophyta; class Magnoliopsida; order Poales; family Poaceae; genus Oryza; species Oryza brachyantha. The sequence continues at coordinate 16,492,661 of NC_023174.2, read as the reverse complement.
ATATGACTTCCTGTCTGCTATCAGGACTGCAGATTATAGCTCTGTAAGGACGTGCTTTGAAGCATAACTTAATAAATGAGTCTTATAGTATTGATTGATAACAATGTAATATGATTCTGTGGAGAGCAGGCAACAACAAAAATTAATGTGGCTGTTGACAGGCTGCCACAGTTTTCCTGCTGCAAAGACTTTAATCCTGAAGGTGGTCCTGAACACATGGGCACCATACACATTGGGTCTGAAAGGTAGGTTACTGAAGTTATGGAACTTTTCCTACTTCAACTATGGCGATATGCAGCATGTTACTTCATTCAGGCCGCGTTCGTCCCCCCGGTTAAGATAACTTAACTCACTCGTTTTCCGCGCGCACGCTTCCCGAACTGCTAAACGGTGTATTTTTTGCAAAAATTTTCTATAGGAAAGTTTTTTAAAAAATCATATTAATCTATTTTATATTTTTTTAAATAATTAATAATTAATTAATCATGCACTAATCTATTACTACGTTTTCCATGCCGGGTAAGTTAACTTATCTACCCTACTCACCGAACGCAGCCTCAGTCGTGTTAATCTTTCTTCTGCTTTAACTGTACAGAATTTAATATCTGTGAGACACCACCTTTTATATTGCCCCTGTTCCTTTGTGGTATATATTTCACTTGCTAACATGAGTAATGAGCAGGGCAAGGGAACTGACCTCTTAATTCCATAATGCCACTTTCCATTAACATATTCTGCTATTTTGGAAGTGATGTGTACTTTCCATCTCAATTCGATGTACCAAATTGATGGCCTACATGTGTATATAGAAGTATTCGTGTCTCCATCAGTACCTTAGGATGATGGTACTGAGTATAGTCTGATCATGTTAACGGTAATATGCTATATGAGATCTCCCAGCCTACTGCTTGTTTCTTATTATTTTGGTGATAGCAAAATACTGGATGATGTAGTCTTTTGTTAGATTTTCTGAAAATATATATTTATGTTCTATTGTCATGTTGTCGGATTTCATCCATATCTTTCATGTTGAACTTTACTGGATCGCCAGCATGGAGGAGATCGATCTAGCATACAGGGAAGCTGCAAATGGTGTCTCGTCCACAAGACCTGTTATAGAAATGACGATTCCTTCGGTCTTGGATAAGACCATCTCTCCACCAGGTATGCCAATATTTTATTCCTCAGAATTGCTGTTACATAAAGAGTATGGCGTATGGTTTGTATAAAGTATAGTTGCATCCTACAGTTCATTTATGCTAGAATAATTTTCCCGCAAAAAAAGAAGAGATTAATTTGGATTGTGGCTGTGAAATATCACCTGTCGCATATTCTTTATATGCTCCCAGTCCATTAATCATCCTTTGCTTTATCCTTTGATAGGTCAGCACGTTATTAATCTTTTTGTTCAGTACACTCCATACAAACTTTCAGAAGGCAGCTGGAAGGATTCTAGTGTTAGAGTAAGTAGTTCCTTGTAAACCCTGATATCATGATGCACTGTGTTTAATTTTGCTTCCACAGCCACGCAGATTTTGCTGTGTATGTTGTCCCACATATGCCTTGTGTCTTAATCGAACAGAGCAGATGATGGCGATTCCCTTAACCACCGTCTTTTGTCACCAGTTACTATCCTATGAGGCACCCCTGACCATTTTAATTCCACCAATTTTCAGAAATCCTTTGCTGAAAGATGTTTCTCCTTGATTGATGAATATGCACTGGGTTTTAGCTCATCGGTGGTAGGGTATGATATGCTGACACCACCTGATCTTGAAAGGGAGTTCGGCCTAACAGGTAATCTGTTTGCATGCTATGCATAGTGCCCCTTCTTGCAGAGTGCATAAGATTGCTGTTTTTTCATTTATTTGCCAAATGAAAACCTTGTTAAAGGAGCATGATTCACATTTCACAGGAGGCAACATCTTTCATGGTGCAATGGGCTTGGATTCACTTTTCCTCATGAGGCCCGCCAAGGGATGGTATGTGTGGAGATATAATATGCATATTCTTTGGCTCTTTTTCTACTTGCCGAATCTTTGGCCTGCCAAGGTTCATCGTCGTGACTGTGACCATTTGTTGTTTGTTAAACTCTTTTACAGGTCAGATTACAGAACTCCTGTGAAGGGATTGTACCTCTGTGGCAGCGGGGCGCATCCAGGTGGTGGGGTGATGGGCGCGCCGGGCCGTAACGCTGCCTCCGTTGTTCTGGAAGATTTCAGGACAAAATAGATATAAATGACATGAGGAAACATGGAATTGGTGATTGGCATTAGACTAGGCCTTGTTCAAGCACATGACTGCAAAACAGCAGACTATCTGTCTGTGAATGTTGTAGCGCAGTTCCATCGGAACGGAAAGCCTGTTGTTACTCATCAAGTATAAACATCCAGCTCACATGTTGAGAAAGGCGAGGGAACATTTTTTTCTCTTAATTAAAAGGAGAGGCACATTTTATGAATGAATCGTCTGAACTAATAAAATGTAAATGGAGCATTCTTTGTCAATTGACCCAGTATCCACCCATCGCTTTGAAATGGGGTGCTAGTATTTGTGATCAATATCTACGGTACCGTTTGTGCCTGGCCTTTCAGACAGAAAAATCTGGTGTCATAAAGTTAGTTTGATACAACCCATGTAATAGCGCCTGTAGCTCAGTGGATAGAGCGTCTGTTTCCTAAGCAGAAGGTCGTAGGTTCGACCCCTACCTGGCGCGGGCTTGTTTCTGTGTTTAATTTTATTTTGCAGATTTCTCTGTTATTTGCTATGTTTATTTGCGCAAGTTTTCTCTTCTTTCATACGAGGACTTAGTGCATCGTAGTTTTTATCTTTTATTTGATGAATAGTACCAGTTTTCACTTCTTTGATTTGAAACTGAACAATAAGGTGTAATTTTTATATTCTGAGATGAACAGTACTGGTTGTCTCTCAAAACAGTAAGGAAAATACAGTGTTGGTAGGGTGGCCATTCATCTGGATTCGGTCTCCATTTTTGACCTTTCGGTAAATTTCTCATCTAAAACTAAAGAACAAATTATATTGCAAATTTTCAAGACCGAGCAATTTGGTTTCATTGGTAAGACACGAGTGAAATAAAATTTCAAGACAATCATCGATATGCATAGGTACACCACGAACTTGATGGATAGGGGACTCGTTGAGCTTGGTCTTTTTTCCCATCTTAACTCTGCTTGTAGTCATCAACCAGTACCATTAACAATATGATATTAACATAGTCACTCTCCTGCTTATCAGAGTGGAGGTCTAGAGGAAATTGCTGCTCTAACAAACATAGTCTATCGAGATGAAGGTCTAGAGGAAGCGTCACCACAATCACCAATTGGAATAGCAAGAGGAGCTATGGCCATCAACATGGAGGATAGAAGGGTGGGTTGATTTGGCACAAGAGGCTAGGAGGTGTGCACAATAAAATGAGTGTCAGTTGGTGCGTAAATAGAGAGGGGATGGAAAGGAATGTTTTGGTGGTGGTTTGCGAAGTAAGTATCACTTTTATATTATTTTAATGGTTACGCTTTCGGTCCATTTTCATCCTTAATTATGACGCGGTTAATGTCGTACTCAGAGTGTTGGCAGGTGGGGGAGTTGGATAGGGACTTTCTGTTGTTGTGCTAGTGAGCAGGCTATACAAGAGCATACTAGATGACATATAAATTTGATTACATATAATTGATAAATTTTAGGACCATACTAGATTTGGTAAGTTATAATTGATGACCGAATTTTATGGTCTCAGTTAGTTCAGTTCAATCTATTCTTATTGTCTCGGTTAATTTTGTCCACGGATAAATCTCTTAATTTTTTTTATGGACAAGAGTTTTACCCTTAAATAACTATTTGTTGCTTCATTCATATCTATGCATCTTATTAGCCCGAGCTCAACCAATTATAGCCATATTTGTTTTTATATGACATGTTTCCTTCGTATCATATTGTAAGACTTTTTTGACTGCCTCTAGATTCATCTATTGATCAAAGTATATTGTGTATATATATATATATAGATTCATTAACATTAATATAACTAAATCAGTAAAAATAGAGGCAAGAACATTTCCAATATAGAGTATTTTTTTGGGAGAAGAGCTCTGTTTGTTTCACTGAAACTTTTTTTAGTTCCTGTCACGTCGAATATTTAAACACTAATTAGAAATATTAAATATAGACTATTAATAAAACCCATCACATACTCTAGACTATTTCGCGAGACGAATCTATTGAGCCTAATTAGTCCATGATTAACAAATATGATGCTACAGTAAACATTTGCTAATCATGACTTAATTAGGCTTATGAAATAACTTTTATTTATACAATTAGTTTTATTATCAATATATATTTAATAATCCTAATTAATATCAAACATCCGATGTGACAATGGGACTTAAAAAGATCATAAGATCCAAACCGCCACTAAGACAATAGCACCGATGTTTGCACTGCCCAACAGCTTATATAGAAGGAAAGGTTGAAGTGAGTCAATTCCTGTCGCCTCCAACGACAAAATTGTACACAGTGCTAAGTAAAAGAACATATCCAAATTTCCTATTACCAACAACAAGAGGGCGGAGGCAGGCAATGCGAATTGGATTCTTTCAATCAAAGCAAAAGCACCGCAAAACATCTTCCCGTCACAGGCAGAGGCTGGCATTCAAGTGAACAATCCAAATAATAGCTCAATCGGGCAGCTCAAATGCTAATTTAAACTAATAGAATCAGTCCATGGAATGGAATAACAAAGCTGCTAGCAATGTACAACAAAATGGAACTGAAAAGAACTGCACAACCCACTAAACAGCACAGAAACATCCGGATATGCTTTTTTTAAAGAAAAAATGAAAATGAAATGAATGGGCCGAGCAGAGGCAGAGCACAAAAAAGAACACGCGTAGCCCAGCAGCCAAAAAATGAAGTAAGTAATGAAGGAGTAACATGTGAGGAGCAGCACCCAGAGATGCATGGTAATTTTGTCCGATCCCCACTCAACCACAACCAGTTTGAGTTTGGACACAAAAGACATAGGAGTCTGCCAATCCTAGTAATTTTTACACGGCAGACACAAAACCTCACAGGACGTAGTTTTTTTTTATCCTACGTATATGAATTAGCTGCTAAAATAATGGTTTTAGGATGCCTTTTCAATCGCTTTTCTTTTTTATGCTGGACAAATATGAAAGCTAGCCTCGTTTATTTCTTCTTCTGGTCATCGTCAACGAATCTTCTTTCTGTCTGCTAGCTATTGGTACCTGCCCATGCAATTCGCACCATCATGCATAAATCACAGGTCCAATCTCAACAGATTATCAGGTTATGTCTGAACTGAGGGGTGTTTGTTTCTGAGGGCTAAACTTTAGCCCCTAGTCACATCGAATGATTGGACACTTATTATAAATAATAAATGTAGTCTATAAATAAAACTCATCTATAATCTTGGACTAATTCGTAAGACGAATCTAATGAGCCTAATTAATCCATGATTAGCCTACGTGATGCTACAGTAAGCATTTGCTAATTATGGATTAATTAGACTCAAAAAATTCATCTCGCGGATTAGCTCTTATTTATAAAATTATTTTTTTTATTAATCTATGTTTAATACTTCAAATTAGTGTCCAAACATCCGATGTGTTATGTGGCTAAAAAGTTTAGCCCCATCTAACCAACCCCTGAGATTGACGAGATAGTATATAGTACTTACAGATTAGTTGAAGCTTCAGTGAACCTGCGCAGCTGATGCTGCGAAGTTGAGTGTGCTGGCATCTGCTCCAAGGTTGGGTGTGTTCGCGTCAGCAGCACTAATCCTGTGCTTTGCGCTCAGTTGTTCGCTGCAAAAACATAAACAAAATAGGCAAAGCGCACGATTAGTGCATAACAACACATCAACATCAACGATGTGCTTGACACAATCTTTGACCAACCAACGGATGATGATCATACAAATGCAGCAAGTGCAGCTAAAGCCACGAAGTTGTTAGCTGTAATGCAGAATTACAGGTTGTTGCTCTGACATTTTTCCCTGAAGTTCTGCATGCTACGGTAAATGATCATACATATGCAGCAGTGAAGCTAAAACATCAAAACATACTATAATCTAACTACACAAATTCTTGTAACTCGAAAGCAAAGTTGTTAATGGTGATTATTCAGTATAGCTCAACCTGAGAATAGGTACCTGGTGTATTTTTCGCCATGATAGATTGCATATAAATGGAATGGGTATAGCAAATCAATTATTATAAGTAAATGTCAATTCCAAAACGAATATACATTGTCACAACTGTGTGCTTTTCCAAGTAATTAATCAGATAGACAGCAGTAGTATCCAAGTTATCAATCAAATAGACACCAGTAGTGAAGTGTGTGCTACACCTAAAGCAGTTGGCAGAGACGACGACAAAGCTGGAGCTCTCTCTCCAGTCGTTCACAGTCTAACACCAGGACATTACAGGAAAACAAAGACTTATCCTGAGAACGATAAGGACTTGCCATAATACCGACCAGAACGAATATTCATGAACTTAAACTAAATTGGAACGTAGATCCCAACTAATGTTATGCTCCTATTATATTAGGAAGCACTGCACCCCATATATGAAAGGAACATATGCATGATTAGTCTTGGAGTAATTTAGGGAAGACTGACATTGAGATAGCAAGACTGACTATTAACAGCAAACCAACTATCAGCCATTGAAAGGTCAAACAAACAGAGATCGATGTGATGATCCTGTAGTCTATCGATCTGCTCCACTCAACAGTTGCTTCCATCGACGTCAACATTTCAGTACACACCACAAGCATCATATCTAGAGACCAATGACCCCAGAAGTAGAATTTATCCGATTTAATTAATGCGCTAACTAACAGCACGTTGCGTACTTATATAGAAATGCAGGCAGATTAAACAAAATAAAACTGGACCAACTTAATCGGATGGTAATAACTAACTAGGACTAGGAAAATATCACTGAAACAACTCAAATAACGAGGAGCAGTTAGTGAAATCCCAATTGGGACCTAATTATACTGGACCGGAAACAGCGAAATCTGACACGAAGTGATGAGCGATCGATCAAAAACATCACAAATTTTGAGGCGGAATCGACCTAACACATGGAGGAGAAAATTCAGATGCAGTAGCGGTAAATCGAAGCGAATGCAGCAATTGAGTACCTGGCGATTTCGGTGACTGAGGCAACGAAGGGGATGAAACCTGCACTGTAGTCTTCGTCGGAGAGCGGGCCGATGGTGCGGGTGGTGCGGCCGTCGAGGTCCATGACGACGATGCGCTCCTCCGTGGGGTCCCACATCACAACCTCAGCCGCGCCCTGCGAGCGGAGCAGCTCGGCGCCCTCCCGGTTCCTGAGCCTGCCGCCTTCAAACTGGCCGGCCCACGACCACGCCGGCTCCCCATCGAGGAGATGGTCCATGTTGAGGCAGAGCACCACCACCTCGGTGATGCGCTCATCCATGCAGGTGACGCAGAGCTTGCCCTCCATCTCGCCAAGCTCCCAGAGCGGCTGGGTCTCCACCTCCTGCGGCGCGGGTAACACGTCGGAGTAGCCCTTCTCCGGGTCGTAGCAGAGGATGTAGCCGATGCTGGTGCGCCAGAAAGCGCGGCCGAGGGCGCCGACTCCGGAGGTGGGGACGACCTGCTCGACGACAGATATCTCTGAGCTTACGCGCCACTCCCAGGTCCTCGAGGAGAAGGACTCGAAGGCCCAGACGCCGCCCTCGATGTTGAACGCGACGACGACGTGGAAGTGCTCGATGGGGGTGGCGTTTTCCTCAAAGGTGAGGACGACGGCGGGTATCCCGAAAGCGGAGTGGTCGCGGGTGTGGCGAGGGAGGCGCACCCGCCTGAAGGTGGCCGGGTTGGCGACGTAGTAGCAGCCGGAGGACTCCCCGCGGACGCAGACGAGGCCGCGGGTGGAGGCGAGGACGGCGACGGGCTCCAGGAAGGCGGAGAAGCGCGGGTCCGGGATGAGCTGTTTGGCGCCGCGGAGCGCGTCGAAGGCGAGGTAGCCTGGCTCCTTGGTGGAGGCGGTGTGGTAGAAGAGGCCCGAGAGCGGGCGCGCCAGCGGCGGGTCCTCCTCGAGCTCCTCGGCGAAGAAGCCGTCGTCGTCAGCATCGGTCTCCTCCATGTCGTCGTCGTCGGAGCAGCAGGTGGGGGTGGCGCAGGAGGAAGAGAGCGCGAGGATGACGTCGTCGCCGTCGGAGTCCGCGGGGTTGTCGCAGTCGAGCATGACCCAGTCGTCCGAGGAGGAGCACTCCGCCATGGCTGCAGCCACTCTCTCTCTCTCGCTCGCTCCGATGGAAATGGATCAGTTGGGGTTTTGGAGGAGGAGGGGATTGGAAAGTTCAATTCGATTCGATAGGGGAAGACGACGCGGCGAATGCGTGGGTGGGACTTGGGAGAGGATGTATAGAGGGAGGGATGCCGCCGCGCCGGCGAGCGAGCGAGGAGGGGTGGGACCCGCGTGTCAGTGGGGGAGGGGCGCGGTTCCGTAGGCTTCAAGGAACTTTCCGAGATGACGGCATATTTTTTTCCTTTCCTTTTCGTGGAGAAAAGTCCGGACAAAACATTGGGATAGATTTTCTCACCGGAAACAACTCCATCCGTATTGTTTAGACGCGTGAAAACCTTCCCTGCAGTGCAACGCAACAATGCATTTGCTCGCTCGCAGGTATGGGATCACACGCGGGAAAGTATTAGTGATCGACCACGTCTTATTTATTATTACATATGTTTCAATATAACTATATATATTTATTGACTTTTGTGTCTAACATGTGACCGTTTATTTTATTTGAAAAAACATTAAAAAACTAAAAAAATAATCACACATAAAGTATTATTCATATTTTATCATCACAATAAAAATATTAATTATATTTTTTTAAATAATACATACTATTGTAAGACGTACGACATGCATTTTTCACCGATTAGTTTTTGATGGCATGGATACCAGAGCCAACGATGTCGTGGAGGGCATGCCATGAAAGCAGTCAGTTGTTAGCCGGTTACAACTATTACATTGCTACATATCTCATCAATAATTTTTAATTAAAATTATTTTTCTCATTTTGTCCCGTCTACCCTCTCATCCCCGCTCATTCCTCATTTAACAAAGGACATATTAGTATTTTTTTTTCTTAATCTTAATATCCGCTAAACAAACTAAAAATAATTATATTTAGAATGGATGTGCGTGGTAGATTTTAGGTTTGCAGGGTTAAACTCCAACAAAACTAAGTACTCAAGTTACGTATTGAAGTCATCCCCACCTAGCTACGGAGTTCCAACTTTAAAAAATAGATCATACGATGAAACAACCTTAGGTAGCTTCACCTCTTCTGGAGATGAACCCCAAGGTCTTCGACCAAACGGTTTCAACTCTACATAAAATAAAACTGAAGCCGAATGATATATAAAATAAACCAGAGAGGTGGGTGAAGCTGAGTTTAAGCAGTTTACTTCAAACTCTACTCTCTAAGAAATTGAAGGCCTACTACACCCACCCTTATTAGCATTGATCCAAAAATATCCGAAAGCTAGAACTCTACCAAGCAGGAAGTAAAAATAAGTTGGCTCTATAGGAAGGTAACATATTTAACCTACGTTTAAATCACTTCTTACCGATTACTTAATTAACATGCACGAATTTTGTATGAGATTAATTGAAACGGTTCTCTAGCATTTTGAGACGGACAGATTATCCACCTTTTAGTCATATGATCATAGGTTACGCTATAATAGCCCGTATGATATATGTAAACACGGTTTCCCTTGATGTTTTTTTATATATATTTCCACTGTCAGTTTTAGTTTTATTGAAATTGAAATGGTTGGGTTTGTGTTACCGTGTTACGTGGCTGTCAAGAAATATTGAAGATGACCAAGTCCAGTGTTGCGCGTGACGCCTAAAGACTTGCAGTCCACTCTGTCAAGATCCCCTTTTTGACCTTACATTCCAAAGACAACAAACAATTAATTAAACTATATATTCCAAGGAAAATCATTGGATCATACACTAGTATATCGCAATTAAAACATCGACAAAAGTAATACACTCGAATGTTTTTTTATTTTACATGATAACTTTTGCTCTACATTTGATAATTTATCTTATTTAAATACGAAAAATTAGGTCATGCTTAAAACACCTTCGGTGTTAAATAAATCATAAAAAAGTAAGAGTAAATTTCACTTTGGGTCACATTTTATTGCCCATGATTCATTTCGGACCTTCATTTTATTTTGGACCAGTTAAATTTGTTATTATTACAGTTTAGACATACCTAAATAATTTTTTAAAGTACAAGCCATCAAACTTTCATCTATATGCAATCGATAAATTTGCTAAAAGGGAGGTTACACATATCTAAAAAGCTGTCCGGATGATTCAAACCAAAACAATGATAAATTTATCTTGTTCAAAGTAAAAAGATAGGTTGAAGGTAGCCTAAGTGAAACTTAAGTAATAAAAGAGGCTCTAAAGTGCAATTTACACAATGATTAATAATCATGTAATTTTTTTTAAATAAAATAAATAATCAAATGTAGATCTAAAAGTTAGCTACGTTAAATAAACATAAACGATCTGATGCAGTCTCTATCTGGGGAGCGAGCTTAATTAGTTGACACTCGGATTAAATAATTAGGCCTTATTAATCAACTGATTTAATGAGATCGGCACATAGTACAATATGCCCGTAGATGATGGATTACAATGATCATTACTATATTAATTATACACGCGGTTGGCGTGTGGTTTCTGGAGACCGGCACATGGTACAGTGCACACGCAGAGCATGTCAAATTTAGCTGTAATTAATTAAGGAGCTTGACTGAATAATACTAGTAATTTAGCCTTTTGTTTGAGCAAGTGACCAAGAGAAGGCTTTCGTCGGCGGAAAAGAAAGAAGCATTTGAGAATTACTGGGATGGGCTTTGGGCCGCAATAGAGGCCCGGCCCATCAATCGTAACACCAAGTCAAGCCTAACGTACACAATCTATAGACCCACATGTCAGTGGGTAGGCGTGCGGTTCCTTAGGTGGCACGGAACTTTAGTTCGTTGGTTGCAGACCTATAATTCTGATATATATATGTATATATATATATATGTATATATATATATATGTATATATATATATGTATATATATATATGTATATATATATATATGTATATATATATATATGCATGTATATGTGGTGCATAAATCGTATCATGGTTATTATATTAGTGTGGCGAAGGATCATATTTCATCATAAATAACATTACTATTTAGTCTTCCAAATCTTCCTTAGGAGGGACTTAGGAGTATAGTCTTGCCAAGATATCAAAACGAAAGTATACTTTTATTTTTAAAAAAAAATAAATACAAATTACACGGGCCGAGAGGTACATCGCGGTCCATATGACGGGAACGCTAGAGAGTGCGTTTGTCATGAAAATATATGGGCCGGAGCCCAGATCGTGGTATGGCTCTTCTGATCCAAAACGGCCCATCGGTAGAACCTGAGCCAAGATTTTTTTTGAATTTTATTTATTAAATAATTTACAAATTTAATTTGCATTTCAAAAAATTCTTTGAAATGCAAAAAATTAAATTCCCTGAGCCAAGAGGTACGTGCTTTGTGTTTAATTTCGATGCTACGCCAATACGTTGCTTTTGGTATAATGGCTCCATATAGGATTATTCCGGTAACTAATGTTGAATTCTCCAAGCTAGATGCTGTAATTACTGATTCCTAGTATGTACTCCACATTTCCTTTTTATTTTTGTAGACCTACTTTTGGTGCTTTAATTCATATTCTCTTATCTATTTTGACGGATGTTAACCTTTTGTCACATGTTTAACTATTTGTCTTATTTAAAATTTCTGTAATTATTATTTATTTTTGTTGTAATTAGATTTATTAATAATTATATTTCAACTATAACTTACATTTTCCATATTTTTACACAATTGTGCGCCAAAAATTAACAACTTGATCTTCTAAAATGTAATGTGGTCGTGGTACTTCTGTTTGCAGGCTGTTGCATATGCCTGCATACAGGGTTATGAGTATACAGTAGTATAAATTAATGAGTGTAATTCCAGATATTACGAAAAAAAAAATCTAAAGCTCGTTAATCTTTGTGTTAATCAAGGGGAGACAGAAAGCTGCAAAGTGCCGTTCACATGTCTTGTCATATTACTAGCACCATCATGGTCTCTCTGCTACGTAAAGTTCCATCAGCTGCATGCTCATATGCTGCTGCTTGGAGACTCGAGTCATATATTTTTCGAGTAAGTATCATATCAAATATAATATTTGATTGGTTATCGGAAGGGAAGGGTTTTTAGATACGAATGAAAAAACAAATTTCACGGCTAGCCTAGAAACCGCGAGAATAATCTTTTAAGCCTATTAATCTATCATTAATATATGTTGGTTATTATAGTACTTATAGCTAATCATGGACTAATTATGCTCAAAAGATTCGTCTCAAGATTTCTTATATAACTATATAATTAGTTTTTTATTCATCTATGTTTAATGTTTTATTTAGGTGTTCAAAAATTTAATGTGATGTTTTTGAAAAAAAAATTTTAGAAACTAAACAAGCCCTGAATTTCTCACGGATCATCAGACCTGCAAATTATATACCGAATGCGACCATAAACTGTATCTGAAAGTTTGGAGCATCTGTTTGTGTTACTCCACAGTTACACACTGATCATACTAGCATACATGTATGCAACGCCGAAGATGTAGGTCATATATTACTGAACCAACTCGACAATATCTCTGACACTGTTAATATATATCCTTACGGGATGCTGATATTGTTTACTGTATATTGCTGGTCCGATTGGCATCTAGCTATATATCCATGGCAAAATGACAAACGACAACGATGTCACTGATTAGTAGATTTGACCATACAATCCGCCCAGCTAGCTTGATTGGTTATTGTGTATCACTAGCCCTTTTTTCCCTTCTCCTTTCTAGTGTGTCAGATTAATCCAGCTAACACTAGGTAATGTGCCCTGCTAAGCTCCAAGCTAATTAAGTCACCTGCCTGCCATATGATGGATAGAATTACAATTAGAGGGCAGAACATGCGGCCGTAGCTATTAGTACACAGTACTTGTTGTAATGAACAGGTGCTGAATATACTTAATAGTATTAATCAGCAGCACCAGCAGTAGCAGTGGGAGTATTAACTAGAGTATGAAGGTGTTGTGCCTTGTAGTAGGTCAGCAGTGCTGACTGGTCCAAGCAGAAGAGTACACCTAATTGAAAACCTAAAACGATTACTGATAGCAGGCAGGCAGGCAGGATTACTGTTTCTCATTCTTGCAGAACGTGCTGCATTATCTCACCTTAGCTACCAGTTGCATTATATTATTGTTTCCAGTTTATTCTTCGTATATTCTTTTTTCTTTAAAACCAAGGTGTGAAGAAGCCTGCAGCTGGCTGTACTCATGGCTCCTGCAAAACGATATGGATAGCTTCCAAAATGTGCAAGTATTTTAATAAGCTCCATGAATTAATGAACTGGCAGGCATTTAATCGCTGGGTCTGGCACAAATATCAATTATTAACCTTGATTTGTGTATCCACCTGTGGTTTTAATTTCTTACTAAATGCCACTATATATAAATTAAGGTGAATCAGAACGATAAACATAATATCTACATAACCAATGCTTTCACATTTTTTTGGTCAAACATTACAACGTTTGTCTTCTCCAAAATTTTCTACTGTGGGAGTACTGCATATTTATATCTCCTGCCCTCCCTGCCTCATCAGTGTGAATCCAATTTTGCTCTTGAAGAAAAGAGAAAAGAATGTAGTTGAGAAAAATCAAAAAGATATAAAGGAATGTACTACTAGTAAAATTGAAGATGATGCATGCATTGGAACCTCGAGTCAAGTGCTCGAGAAAAAGGGGAAAAAGTTTACTCCTGCTCCTCAGTACAGGTGGTTTTACGGGTACTCCCCCACTTTATAACCGAAGACATTTTAATTTTATTATAGTTAAACCTTTTAAGTTAAATCAACATAGCAATATTTTAAATATAAAATCGATGTATTGTCAAAGTATATTGAATAGTTACCGCAATTTTTTTTCTTGCTTCATCAAGAATTTTTACTCTTAGAAAAAGTTACTACTACATTAATATGAAAAAAAATGGTGGTTAACTGCTTACTGTTCTTGCTACATGTGTGTTCAGTGCATATTCATTTTGGAGTAATTTTATGTGGTTTTTGAATAAAAACTAAACCGTTTTTTTAATTCAGATATTCCGAACGAGCTCTAATGTAAGACCTCTCATGAGAAAACGCAGGAAATGCAGAATCTGTGGATGTTTTTTTGAAGAAGATAAATGCTGAGACTACGATGGTGAGCATACAAGAAGATTTTGGTGGTGGTTGCGACGTCGCCGACAGCTAGGGCCCACGCCACCGCCCCTATACAGAACGGGGCTTTCTTCCTCCATGGCCGTTCCGTTCCGTTAGCGTGGGGGTGGGCCATTAAGATCGCCATCAATCAATCAATCAATCCACCAACCACTTTCATGGAGTATTCTGCAATCCGCACCTCGCGTCTTCTGCTAATTCTAATATACGCTCCATCGCTTTCGCTTTTTTGAATAAGCGAAAACATGTTTTTTTTAAATAAAAGATAAAACTTTTATATATGTGTCTATAATGACTTAAAAATAAAAAATATAAAAAAAACCATGATAAAGAAACCATAAAATCAAGTTCAAAATTAAGTTCTAAAATTTAAATTTTAACTTATAAACAGTTACAACTGCGAAACGATGGAGCCTATAATCTACTAACAGACAAATGGCTTTCATTTGTTCAAAACTCTAATAAATTTGTCCCTAACCTTTTCAAAAATCCTAACACATTTGTCATGCGTTACCAACTCCTACTATTTTTTTTTTGTGGGGCAAACAACATGCGTCAAAGACAAAAAGTATTTTAGAGACAGATGCAATGGTTAGTTCATTCAGCCGTTTATACCCTCAAATAGGTATCAACAAAATTAGACAATCCTTCGATTCCTTAGCCTTAAATATCTCAAACAATACCTCTGTACACGGAAACTTATCTCTCAGTTTTAATTTTATCCTATCACTACTGTATCACATTTAATTTCATAGTCGTTTCTTTAATTACGTGAAAATCTTTAGAAACAACTTATGTTTTGAGACCGAGGAAGACCTAGTATTTAACAACAGTAACATGGCGATTATGAGTAGTACTAGTACTTTTTTTTTAACTTATCATTCAATGGTTTCAAGTACTCCAATAAACACTTGCAACATCGACGTCATTGACTCTGTTATCTACCTACTTAACTCGTGAAACAGGTGATGACTGATGGAGTCGTCTTCTGACATGGCGGAAGCAAACTCAGGCGATGGGACACGTTTGTAGCAATGACTTTGACGAGGTGATTAGGAGGAGGAGGTGGTTCAAAGATGCAATTTTTATGCTTCTCCAGGGACAGCGCTGCAAACGCAGGCGAGGAAGAAGAAGGAGAAGGAGAAGGAGAGAATGCGATCCACTGGGCAGGAGGGGGGAGGCATGCTCGACAAGGAATAATTAGGGCTCTTCTTCCCTTGCCTGCCTTTAACTCTTCTTCTCTCTCTTCTCTCTTCTTCTTCTTTCTCCCGAATAAATTCTTTCTCCACTGCCGCAAGAAAGGCACATCGCCTACCCGGGTGGTGGTGGCGGCGGCGGCGGAAAGCTCCGATCTTTGTCTCCATTTGCCCTTCTCAATTCCTCCTCTGGGTTCCTCGATGTGATATTGTGTGTTGGAGTAACTCCCAGGTGCTCCCGCTTTTCTCTCCCTGTTTTCTGAGCCACGCTCTCTTTCTTGCTTGCTTCGATTGGACGCATCTCACTCTCAGTCTCAGCCTATGGGGTTGTGTGTTCTTATCCTAACTCTTCTTTTTTTCCCCTGCGAATTTTGTTGGGTTTGCTGTGCTTGCCAAGGCAGCTGGTGAGGCAGAGTTTTCTCTTGCTGTTCGCGAGTGATTTTTCTTGCTCTTGGGGTCCAAATGCTCGTGTTCTCTAGATCTGCTTCTGTGATTTTTTTTCCGCAGAATTTGCTGTTAGATTCGGGCGCGAGGCATTTCTGCCTTGGTGTTTTCTTCCCTTTTTTTTCCTTGGTTGCTTTCAGCAATCGAGCTAGAATTTCTGTCAATTCCAGGAGCAGTCGATTCGTTTCTGACAATTGATGGTTTTGATCTGAATTTTCTGTGTTGCAGACAGGCGATTGGAGCTCGTTGCGCCGGTGATTTACGTGCACTCTTCTTGGGTGGCTGATTATTGAGCGTCTCTCGTATGAGGAACAGTCGGAGAGTCGGCGAAAGCTCCAACATTTGGGTGAATTTGGTCGCCGCCCCGTTCAATTTCGCCGTGGCGGCTCTGGAATTCGCGATGTGGAGCTCCTTCTGGTGCTTCATGGCCATCCTCTCCGCCAATTTCTGAGCCCTCCACCCATTTGTGGGGTCGTTTGGGGGGCGATAGGCCACCGGCAACACTAGTGGTTGTGGCAAAAAGGAACAAAGCACCTTCTTGGGGTTGGGATTAGGTGCAGTCCTGAGCTCAAAAGCGCTCGTTTGGTGGGAGCCTTTTGGGTTGCCTGTCAGTGTGTGCTCGGCTTCTTGCTGAGCCAGCTGAATGGAGATTGCTGGAATTGGGGATTGCTCAGCTTCCAACTGAGCCCAGAGAGAGAGGGTTTTCTTGATTGCATTGGATTGGATTAGATTTCGCCATGGAGGAGAGGTTACCCGATGCGGAAGGCGGGGTCACCTGCAATTTGAGAGGCGAGGATGACTTCAGGAGCTGCTGTGGTGATGAGGATGAGTGGGAGGACACCGAGGAATCCTTCACGGCCAGTGTTGCGAAGGGAGAGCTTGATGAGGCCTCAGTGCGGTTGTTCTTCAAGGGCGTGTCGACCTCCGAGGCGGAGGGGAAGAAACAGTCTGGGATTGGGGTGGTGATGGAGAGGTCAGCTGGGGTGCCTATGCTTCAAGTCCAGAAGAAGCTGGACTTCTATGTGGATGAGCTGGTGGCTGATCACTTGGCACTGATGGATGGCCTGTCGGTTGCGTTGCAGAATGGCATACGGAAGATCTTCGCTTTCACAGATTCAGAGAAGCTGTACTTTCAGGCAAGAGTTTCCGATCTCTTCAATATGTGGTTTTCCCTTATGAATGTTCATGTATGTCCACAGAATTACCAGTATCACTTTCAATCACCCTGACTTTTCTGCAAATTGGATATCACCTGACGAGCGCTAAAGGTTTACATTACCAAACTGAATGTTTTGGTTTGGCCTCATGTTATATGCTACCAAAATGATGTAATTCATGCCTGAGGATTTCACCAGGTTGACTGGAAATCTTAATGGTGATAAATTGAATCGAACTAATAATAACTGTACATTACTTCCTGCCATCTTGCGTGTTTCCAGTTTAGTTGGACTAACCAATTCAATCAGTCAAATGAAGAAACTCTCTTTCCCGTTTGAGTTTTAACAGCTAGTTCTAGCTCACTGTCTTCCTGTTTCATATCACACTGAGACCTGATGTATCTTTTCTTGTTCTTTTGCACCAACAGATTGCGGAAGCTGAAATTCTGGAAGACCAGCTCTTGGTAGCTTTAGGACATAGAATTCTTGAACTAGTTGATAAGCTGGAAGACTTTGATATAATATTGCTTCCTGGCTTTGAGCTTGAGAGGCCGCTGCAGTTGGCCAAAGAAGCGATAGGCATCATGTATCTATCCCCGTATGAGGTTGGCACCTGTCCTATTTGCTGTGAGGAAAAACGAGGCGCTCAGATGATCAAAATGGGTTGTTCTCATACGTTTTGCTATAGCTGCTTGAATGCATATGCTCAAGAGAAGCTGCAAGCCTCCAAGATTCCTATAAGATGCCCACAGTTAAGGTGTAAATATCATATTTCTCTTAGTGAGTGTAAGTCATTCATTCCAGTTAGCTGCTATGATTCTCTGGAGAGAGCTTTTGCGGAAGCTGGCACGCCAGACATGGAAAGATTTTATTGTCCCTTTCCAAACTGTTCAGTTCTATTAGACCTTAGTCAGCACTTCTCTAGGGCAAGTTCCTCAAGTCAGTCAGACCTCAATTGCGTTGAGTGTCCAGAATGCCATAGGGATATCTGTATCAATTGTGGAGTGCCATGGCACATCATGATGGGCTGTGATGAGTACCGGAGCTTGCCTGTTGATGAAAGAGATGCAGGAGACTTGTCTTTGCATCGGCTAGCACAAAACAATAGGTGGAGACGCTGTCAGAGATGTCGGCGAATGATTGAACTCACACAAGGTTGCTTCCACATGAATTGCTGGTATGTTCCATTTTTCACTTTGACATGCTTGCTGGTATGGAATCTCTTGGACCAAAAAAGGAATGTCTTAAAAATTAATTGAAACAAGTATACAAAGAACTAAGCTTTATAATTCTACATGTGGAAGCACTCCTTTTGACTGGTTCCATTGGGCTTCAGTTTAAAGCATTAAACGATGTAGTTCTTTAAAACAGTAGTTACAGGATGTTTATTATGTTTGATGAAGCTTCCATCAACTTATTAGTAAAGTTGTGAGTTCTAGCCTCGGAACAAATCTCTATAGTTGAAATTTGAAAGTTGGCTCTGAATCCTGGATTCCCAAATAAGTTACTTAATTTATCATATCATACAAGAGAGCTTCATATGATTCTTGACTGGGGCATAAGGTGCATTAGTGGTACCAGTAAGGGAATTTTCTTAGTCTATGTTACGGTTGTGCTTATATGGGCATGATCTTCACTTTGACTAGACAGAGTGATAGATTCAGATCCAGCTAGTGTGCTCTGTGTTGCTCCTTCACCTAGATGACTACTAGATGGAATACACTGCAAATGCTCCGATTGAGGATTACTGATCGACGAACACACTTTTCAGTTCTTATAACTGTGCTAAAGGTTGCTTTGTCGCTTCTGCAGGTGCGGGCATGAGTTCTGCTACTCCTGTGGGGCTGAGTACACCAATGGTATACAGACATGCCAATGCGTGTTCTGGGACGAAGAGAGCATCGAGGCCTCCTCGGCTGCCCATTCCACCCAAGCATCGGAAATATGGGCATGGGACACATTCGACTGCATGCCAACCGCCATTGAAGGGTACTCGGAGCAGGAGAGAGCGCAGCTGGCCCTCATTCAGAGGTTCCTCTCAGGGGGTTTCAACCTGGGTGAGCCTCCAAGCCAGTCGCCGCCCCGCTGCGCTGACTCATATATCATTGACACCATGAAGGACCTTCACCAGCTGCCATGGCTTGAGCGGTTTGTTTCGGTGATCAGTGACAGCTACAATGAGGATTACATCCAGTGAAAACAACATAGATAGCATTAAGAAGAAAACAAATGGCACATACTTGAGTTTCATTTGGAATAATATATATGTTTCCATGCCCTTGTTGAAAATCGATACAGGAAAAGTACTGAGATGGTTCTATACCTCGGTTGAGTTTTTCCTATTGTATTCCTCTTCTTTTGGTTTAGTGCATAAGCAAAAAGAGTTGCCGTCACTGAGAATATTTTCTTTTGGGTTAATTGCCAAGTGTGTAGATGCTTGTTTTTCTAGTGAGCAACACATGCTTGGGTTGGTTTCAGTACCTTTCTGATGTTGAATTGGGTGAGCTACATCAGCTATTTGTTCAGCTGTGATGCTTGTATCATCACCACATTGTTTCAAATGAAAACTATAAAATTCGACCATATTTTTCCTTTTCTGACAAAAAAAAGGGGTACATATGATGGATGCGATTTGTGGTGAAAGCTCCGTTGCAACTGCTCCAAGTCAACTTTGGATTTTAAAGTTAAATTTGGATTTGATTCTGTGTTTTTTATTTTACATGTTTTGCTTTTGAATCGATACGTATACAAAAGTTTTACATGCTAATTATTTTTCATTTGCAAAAAAAAAAACACGAGGTTTCTCTATGGGAGCCGAACGTATGCTCACGTTCAAGCTGGAGCACAGAAAATTCCATTGCACGTTACCATCACAATTAGAAGGTAGAATAAAGCTCACTGCACGATCTGAATCGAATCAAATAAGACGAATATGACTAGACTTTGCTTTACTTTGTTTCACTGTTGAGAAATACTTAAGCAAGAGCATACACTGTAGTAACACATCTGAATCTCTGCAGCGACACCCTAGTATTCACATTTACAGAACGAACATGATAAAGATAAGAAACAAGAGCGAGATGACAGCAGCTACTTTACAAGCTTTGAGGGCATCTGTGATGCATACATACTTCTCTTGGATTTCAGGCCATGGCATATGTAGTTTTGTAGTCCACACCCAACACCAATAATTACGAGCAGCATGATGAACTGCTCACCATCCTCTCAGCTGGTCTCTGGTTGAGAACCATTCCAGCTGGTGCTTCTTGAGCCTGCTGTCCCTGGAGCAATCTCTTTGCTGAAACAAGACACAAGAATACAAGCACACAACCTTGGTTAGAAATTAGCGGAAGCGGGCTGTGCACAATTTTGTAACTGACTAGAGTTCTGTTGCTGTACAGAAATCCAACGTGAAAAAGATTTATGACAGTATATACGCACCGATCTCGTGAAATATATCGTTCACATTTATCGCCGTCTTCGCAGAAGTTTCCATGAAGAAGAGGCCATTCTCTTGTGCGTAGGTCTTTGCTTCCTGCACCATACAAAATTGAGCTTTCGATATGGATTCAACAATGTGAGCAGCAGAAGTTATGACAATGACAATTTTTCACTTCAAGCGCAGCACCATGCCACACACAAAAGATGCTATGTGTTATTTAATAGAACACTGAAGCAATAAGCAAACGCACACAAAAAAACAGGATGCATAATAATGTTGCCCTTACACATCTTATTATTATTATTATTTTTGTATGTAAACACTTCAATTCAGAGCTGCTTTTTCAATGAGGCTGGAGCAAGATAAAGGAGGCACACTTATCCTGTGCTATTCACTATGATACCATACCGATAATTCATCATCAGATCTGACAGGAGAAAAATGCACTGCTAAGGCCACATTATACATACTTTATGCTGGAAGCAGCGAGGAACATATAAGCATCATTATACTCGTTCCATGTTTTTTTATATGACGCCATTGATTTTTATATTTACATTTGACCATTTGTCTTATTTTGTTATAATTTGATTTATTATTATAGGAACTTTAAGTATAACTTATAATTTTGCATATTAAATTTTTGAATAAAACGAACAGTCAAACGTAGATCCAAAAGTTAATGGAGTCATATAAAAAAACATGGAGGGAGTACTTTATTATGAGATGCTGGTGACAAATATCACATCACAGTGACATATAATGGTTTCATGCAGAATGCAGTGGTGCATAGACATAATAACATAAGTGAAATTTAAGAAGCAAAAATGCATACTTCTGCTGGCACCTGCCTCGCCTCTACCATATCAGCCTTGTTACCAGCAAGAGCCATTATCGTGTTAGGGTTTCCTGTATAAAAAGAAGTTAATAACTGCAGAAATCGGACTATTAAAAAAACAGACACCCTGTGTTTACAGTGCTATAAAATCTAGGTCTACTTTATACAAGAACTGCACAAGTGGTTCAGAAATTGTACAAGATCAATATAGCTACATATTTACAGATGTTCAAACAGATAAAAATTGCAAAAGGAGAATTGGATTACCTTGTGCTTGAAGTTCTTGAACCCATTTTTTTGCACGCGTGAAAGAGGCCTAAAATGAAGAAAATAATGATCAGAATCGCTATAGATAGCACTTTTACCTAATGAGTACACTCAAATATAAGGGCATGAATGAAGTTGAACTTAAGTTTGTGCGCAGTCTAAACTAAGATATATTTAGTTCCTCCCAAATACTTATAGCGCAGATCAAATTCAGGTTTACTTATATAAGATCACAAGATACTGAACTGAAGGGTTCCTCTGTTCTTATGAAAAGCAAAGGGTCAACAGCACACAATAGGTCTCAGGATTTCCCAAAAATCAAGTACCTCTGTTTTCATTTAAATGACGTTGGTTAGTTCAAAAATACACTAACCAACACCATCTATTAAAGAATGAGGGAGCATATGAAGAGTATCTTCTGCATATGGTTTGCTCATAAGACACAAACACGGTAGAAAAACAGTGAAAACAACCACTTGATCTAATATTGGTTTGCCATATTGTCAGGATTAGGTATGTAGTTGAAATGCTATATTTGGACATGGGGGTTCTAACTGGCAACAGCAGAACGAATTTAAATCTTTGGATTACAAAAATAATAGGCATGCTTCCAGAGTGTTTTTTTTAATAATTAGAAGTATTCGCATTTAGCGTTTTTACCCAAAACATCTTTGTGTTTCCATCAAATATATCAGTCTTATCATGTCAGGACATGGTCGCACTAGAAACAAGATCAGAAGGGCATTATGACCTAAAACACTACTACTAGTACTTAGGAAGCTCAAATCTTTTGTCAGAGCAAAAGGATCAGAGTTAAATGTCAAAGTTGGTGTGAAATTATCTGAAGACCTGTTTTGATATGTTAATCACAGAACAAGGGTAATTTTACTCAGACTTACTAATCATAATTTCAGTATCGATGTCATACATCGAAGTGTTAAGACTGTTAGCAATTATCTACCAATTGTGGATGTGGTTTCATACTATTTGGTGTCAAAAGGCATGATTGCACTAAATCAGAACTATGAGAAACTATCATCAAAATGTACAGCATAATTAGAATTCAAGTAAGTCACGAAGTCTAGCACTAACCGCATTTGTGATGTCATAGACAACTACTGCAGCAGCAGCACCCCGGTAGTACATCGGCGCCAAGCTGTGGTACCTCTCCTGCCCGGCCGTATCCCAGATTTCAAACTTCACCGTCTCATCATTAACAGCCAAGGTCTGCGAGAAGAAGGCGGCGCCGATGGTGGACTCCTGCAGCCGAATGAACCAACAAAATTAAGCCTATGATCCAAAACACAAAAGCCTAGCCAATCTAGGTCGTAGTAGTTTGCATGTAAAGGAAATTCACCTGGAACTCAACAAACTGGCCTTTCACAAACCGGAGAACGAGGCTTGACTTGCCAGTGCCCACATCTCCAAGAAGAACCTGGTGAATCAACACACTGATAAGTAAACGCGTACCGGCATACAGCAAGACTCGAAATTAATTTGTGATAAAGATAGCATGTCGATGTCTCCAGTAAGTATTCTCATACTACCGGGAAAAAAAAGATGACTTTTTTAATGATCAGACTCAATAGTCAATAGATGAATCCATCCATCGTTCTTAGGAGGAAACAGTTTCCTCATCTAATCGCGACTAACACGGATGATCTTAGGGAATCCAGCAGGCCAAAATCGAGGGGGGAAAAAAGCATCTCGACGGCGCAATCAAGAGACGAAATTGAGGGGAGGGTTGGAGATGTGGGTTCCTCACCAGCTTGGCGTTGCGGATCTTGTTGCCGGCGTTGGCCGCCATCAGATCGACCAGGGGTTTAGATCGATCGAGCGAGCGAGCGAGCGAGCGAGCAGGGACGACGGGATCAAATCGCGCACGAGCGATTGGGGCGAGGCAGGATTCGATCAACTCCTGGCTCTTCCTCCGGTGGAAGCGAAGAAATCCAGAAAAAAAAAAACTCGTGACTTTTTCTTTTTGTTTGCCTTGCTTCTCTGAAGATGAGATGAGACGGATTGCTTTACGCTTAAGGCGACTAATGGGTGAGGCCTTTTTACACTTTGATCCCTATATTTTTCTGTAATTATTTATTGACAAAAAATGATTGAGACTCCTACTTTTGTAGTCACAGGTAGTGTTCGTTGTTGAATTTATACATGTTTTTCACAGATTTGGATTTCATACTTTCAAATATCAACTACAGTTTCATAAGCTATGCATGGCTATGAATCTTTCTGTCTACTTTGACTGGCCTAGTTGAGTTGACCTAGAAGCGCAGAAAAGGTCAACGGTCAACGACAACCCCGTTCGATGAAATTTGTTGAAAAGGTAGGGTGAAATTTCATAATGTGCGCTGACACGGCATGGCCATGGGAGACAAAAAGATGAATTTCTTCTTCATCTCTTTGTTGTTTGTGTGTTGTTGAACGTTGAAGAGGAACAAAGAGAAGAAATGTTGAGAAATCTCTGCACTTGTAATTTGGTGTGTAGCTTTCAGAAGGTGGTGGGTCAGTTGGTCTTTTGCTGCTGCTAACATTGCTGCTGGCTCTTTCTAGAATGCTCTCAGCTGCCTCAGCACTTTGTTTCTAATCATATTTTTCATCCATACCACAAGCTGACAGTTTTGCCACCGTGGAATCATTCAACGTAGCTAAGCATTAACCTGTCTCTTTATTGAGGGGATAGGATCTGATTAGCTTGTCGTATTAGCAAAGTGGTACTTTATTATCATGTCTGCACTCAATTCCTGCAGATAATCATATGTATCTTTGGAACTGAAAGAAAAAAAAATGTTGTGTGAATGATACTATGTTGACATTTTTTTTTGATTGGTTGTTTTGTGCTTAAGATCACTGTCATGACATCCCAACTCACTAGCTTACTGCAAGAACTCCTGAAAACCTGAACTTTTGCATGGCTTATTTTTATGGACAGAGACGGTGGAAGATGAGTGAGGACGATGGCGATCAGGATTAGATGCTCGCAATATAATATGCTCTAATGCAGAGATTAGATATATAGCATCAGAATAAGAAACTGGACTAATGCTAGTTGGTGAATAGATCAGTACTTCAGTGCATAGAACAGCTGTAGTATGTATACAGGGAGACACATACATCTGTGCAGTACAGGACTATATAGAAGCTCAAGGAATATTTTGGGAATGGATTTACAAGTATTAGTTTAGAGTACTTTGTAAGAATCGATGAATGAATACAAGATCAAATTAATTTGGCAGTAGTTAACTAACTAGCATTGGGAGTCTTTGAAAGCATGAATTAATGTGTTCAACTGTTGATGCTCACCTATTCAGTGAGTTGTGCATTACTATAGCTAATAAGCAACATGTTGATGGAAATCAAATCAACACAACCTCTGCAGTCAAACATCAATCCTCACGTAGCAGTGCTGCAGTGCTAACATCTAAATCGAACTTGCATTATCAGAAAGAAAGAAAAAAGAGAGAGAACATACTGAAGTTACAATCTCAAGAGTTGAACAGAATGAGCCGATCATAAGCAAAATAAATAGTCTCAAAAAAGTATTCCATTGCCGGGATTTGAACCCGGGTCGCCTGGGTGAAAGCCAGGTATCCTAACCGGACTAGACGACAATGGATTCTTGATAAAAAAAATGGCCTAGTTTTATTTAACTAAAGTCTAACCTGCCTTTGCTTTGTGATTTTTTTTTCGTACGTTTTTTTAGCGATATAAAAGTTAAGGATAAAAAATAAACTACAATAAAATAACTCCAAATCAACTCTAATTTTATGGTTAAAATTTAAATTTTGACTTACAAACATAAATATAAACAAAAAGATAATGCGTAAACTTTTCTTGGTATTTGTAGCACATTTTCAAGGCACTGGAGGTGGAGAAACTTTGTCCCACAAGAGTTTCTATTGTAAACAAGTGGTGTGCCAGTAAGTGCTGCATAAGGAACAAGGAAGTTTGAAGTAAAACGAAAGAAGATACGAAGTTTAGTCTTCTACTACCATTTTTTTTAGTTTTGTTGTTTCTTAGTGTGACGTTTAAAATATACTAAATGTTAATGAACCTTTTTAATTATCTATACTCCATCATAAAAGAGCAGTGATGAGCGATGAAAGCAAATCAAGTCAGCTGCTGTTCTTTTGCATGACGCTGAAAGACGTCCCTCCCAACTTTATTACTGTTGTTCCCAGTAAAAAAAAAGGCATGGAAACAAATACTAGTATCATTTCCAATTTGAGTGTATTTTATTTAATATATCTTAATATACAAAATATATAAGGGTGATTGTTTGATTTTTTTTTATGGAAAAGATCAAACAACATATTTGCAATTGAAGAATAATCTGTGAATAAAAAAAATTATATATCTATTCTCAGTGATCTAAAATCCAGTGCTAGAGAATAAATTTTGATGAAAAAAAATCTTAAAATCATCTTCGAATGTAAAATTAAAAATTCAAGATCTTATAAACATACGTATAAACGAAAATATGGGTATGATAATAGGATGGTTAGAGTTGTGCGACTTGACAAGCTAGTATGGTCTGATGATGATATGATATGATTATATATTCCTTGGGCCGACAAGCCCTCGAAAGGCTTCAAGAAGTGGGCCCAAAGTACAGTCCCTCCCCTCTGTTTCTCTTCTGTGGGCCGAAATCTAGCGGCCCGTGGCCTTAACTTGGACCGCAACGAGTTACCACTAATCCTCAACTGGTTGATCACCCCTAATCCTCATCAAGCTTACATACATAGTAGTTTCCAAGATCATTATATTATTATATCCCTCTTTAATTTATGTTTGATTATTTTCTATTTCATGTAAATATATAAGGGCATGTACAAAGGTGCCTATTAGTTGACTATCTTAATCGTTTAATCGTTACGTAAGCAAATTTGGTGATACGTAGAAAAGAGAGAAGGAGAGAGAAAAGCTGTTGTCATGTATGATGGCTTAGAGTCGACTCTTACTATTTATTAAAGGAAACTTTCTTACATGGGAATGTATAAAAAGGAAATTAGCTTAATAAAAAATATTTTATTGCATTAATGAAGAGACCATACCTGACTCCACCTTTATACGTATCATTTTAAAATAGACTTTTGTTGCTGACGTGGCTTAAGATAGAGCTCACAATAGACTCTATTGTTGAACATGCCCTAAGTTATAGCTAAAGTACATTTAATAATATATCAAAACACACCAAATTTTATCTAATTAGATATTTTTTAATAAGACGAATGACCAAACTCGCATCTAAAAATCACGGTGTTACCTCATATTAACAACCGGAGGGAGCATACAACTCAGCGTTGATTCGTTTCCAATGCAGTGGCGATCCTACGTAGAGTTTCTCGGGGTCCTCGGACCCCCGGATAAATAATTCATTTTAGTAAATTATATCATATTAATTAGTGCGTAAATAAAAAATTAAATAATTAATATGTATTGGATCTCTGATAATTTCTATTCTGGGTTAAGTACTAGTAGAATGGAGTAGCAGTATAATCTGGAGCTGCAACAAAGGAAAGAAAAGGCCGAGCAACATGGAAGCAAAATCAACACACTTGTAGCAATTGAACACACGGAAGAGCTCCTTTTGAAGGAAAATGATTATCAATCTGCTGCATCCCATGAGGAAAAATGATTAGCATGTTACAGCAGAGGGGCAGTTTGCAATACGGAAAAGCCCTTGATTAGTTGATTAACCTAAAGGAGATGAACTGAATCCCCAAAACATTCCACTGTAATAGTCATGCTTTTGCCGTTCCATGTGTACATAGATATTGATGACAATTATAGCAGGCAAGCAACAACGTTGTATTATGTTGGTTGCAACATAGATATTTATTACTGTTAAGTTGTTATAGTGAAAAAAAAAAGAAACAGAGATGGCTGTTTATCTTATGAAAAAAAGGAAAAAAATGTTCCATTGCCGGGATTTGAACCCGGGTCGCCTGGGTGAAAGCCAGGTATCCTAACCGGACTAGACGACAATGGAATCACAATTTGGAAAAGAAACAGAACTTTTTTATACCTATAAGTCACAACCAGTAGCTTTGAAGCCTGAATTGTACTTGTCTGAACGAGAGTTCTTGCTGAGTGTTGCTGATTTGCCGCTAATCATTTGAGTCCCTGCTGAGTGTTCTTGATTTGTCGCTGACCATTCTCAAATCAGCTAGAGGCAGACAAACTTTGTCCTACTGACTACTGTAGTTTGACCATGCCTTAGATTTGGTGAAGAACTCCAAATATTTTGTCAAACAGATGGAACGACAACGCCAAGACCTATATTTGTCTGACGAGCCAGTTCCAGCCAGGAACATGTATCAAGGGTGAAGTAGTCAGCATTTCTTTAAACAGCTTGTTATTTTATTATGTCTGTGAAAGTCAATCATCTCTTTCAGAAAAAAAAAACAGCACCTGATAGTTGGTAGTGGCATAAAGTCCTTCAGGCTTGCACTCTTTTACTATCTGACACAAATGACAAATCTGAAGAACAGGTCTTACAAGTGATTGTCTTCTCCTGCCTAGCTGCTTCTGAATAGTTACACTCTCCTTTCATTTATTGATGGCAGCAGACACTGTTCCTATTTAAATTTTGACCGCTTGTCTTTTTTAACAAAAATTCAGAAACAATTGAAATGATATCATATTATTAAAGTGTGTTGCATCCTAAATATAAGCATCAAACTTTTGTTTATCATAGACTAACCATTTAAAAATTATTAGCGGTCAAAATTTAAACAGCCATGGTTAATGGTACCATCTACCAAAAAAAAAAAATGGAGTACTTTCAGTAATTTAAGCTGGTTTTCATTTTTGCACAATGATTTGGTCTACACACATGCACATGCACACACAAAAAGTTTACCACTAGTAAAAAAGATTAAAGAGTTTACAGTGGTTTCAGTAACCACTTCTCTTAGTATGAAACAACGGGATTCCCTGTTTCATGCCTGATTAAATTACATCCTCATACGGAGATCGCTTCGAAAAAGATTGCTGAGGAATGTGTGATCAAGTGTCCAAGGAAAGATCAAACAGGTCAATCTAATCTAGCTGATGAGGTCATGAGGAGATAGATACATGGTCCTCCTCTTAGACTCTTCCACCGTTTATAGGATAGAAGAAACATTACATGCATGTTGATTTCTACTGCATAGAGGTAGAGGAAAGCACTAAGCATGCATGGTGGATGATGCAATTTGCAAAAAATGTGTTTTGGAAGCATCGGACAGTTTCACACCAAGTGGTTTGCCTTTTTCTCTTATGGATAATGAAGTGGTTTACTAGTCCTCCATGGATGTGTGCCTTAAGTAAACCATGAGGATAATGTTGAAGTTCTCTTGACAGAAAGGTTCAGCCTACAGTTTTCACTATCCTAGCAGGTCAACACTCAACTGTCATTTTCTTTTCAGACAGTTCTACAAGCAATGTACTCTCCATCAGTAAAACATGTCATTGTACATTGTACATGTGCTAAAAGTCAGGCTGCATCAATGTTGTTCTTAAACATTTAAATATCCTTTAAAATACAAATTACAGTGCCTTAACCAGTGGATTTGCTGGTAGCAACTGCCTGACTGTTGGATCGAGTCTAGAAGGTTGGAACTTGCCTACCCTGCTTTGAATTTTTTTCCCCTCTCTCTGTTTTGTCGATAGGAGAAGAATATGCTGACTTTGGTGATCGCAGGAAGAAGAAAAGGGCTCCAGACTCCAGTGGTCAGGATTTCACTTCCAGGTAAAAAACTTGGCTTTGATTGACAGTAAATTACTCGGACGGTGAGAGGTAAATATGAGTTTTACTTCCGTCCTTCCTTTTCCTTTTGTACCTCAAGGTACCAAATCGTTTCTCACCATTGGATCTAGCTAAATAGGACGTGCACTGTTAGATCCAACGATCAGAAACGATTTGATACCGCGAGGTACCGGTAACTCGAGGTCAAAACTCGGTAAATATATATCAACCCGAATCTACCGCGCATGCGCCGTGACGATGTCAAGGCTTTTGACAAAGTGCTTGCATGATCCTAGGAAAAACAGACAGTGAGAAATTGTACTTTGCACATTGTTCAACTAAAGCTTGTCAGCTTCTCCTACTTAGCCTAGATGGATGGACTCCAGAGGTGATAACAACATTGCATTCAGTCTTGACAAATGAAAATGACTAGGATTCTTCGTTTCTTTGTTAGGTTACCCATTGCTTGACGATTGGGAGAAACGGAGAATTCGTATTTGAAAGTTGGACCTTTTTTTACTGCCCCAACCAAAAAAGAAAGTTGGGCCTTTTATATAGAACGAAAAAAACTTCAGTACCTCGGTTTTCAAAAAAAACTTCAGTACCTTGAATTTAGACAGAGGAGTTTATTATGACCAAAAAGAACAAAACGAACAAGTAGTGAAAAAAATATACAAAATATTTACCATGCAAATCTGTACATGGAGGTTAGTGTGTCATGCAAGTCTTCAATGATCAATTTGTGGCCCCCACACATGATTTAACCTTAATTAACTCCAGAAAGTCACCAATAACAAATGAGAAAATATCCTCAAATTCTCCTCAGAGAGAACTTTTTAGAGGGGCCTTTTGTGAGCCACCTTGAAAACTTCTTTTCTTCAGTTCGTCTTACAAATCCATAGCTGTTGACTGAGACATATTTTTGTCCCGAATTTATCCTTTCTTCAGGCCGAACATGATGGACCCGACTCTCAACTTTTCCAAAGCTGGAAATGTTCAAAATTCCCCATTCCTTTTTCACTAGTAAATCTTGAAAGATCGATTCGCTCTCTGTGTTATATAAATAATCATGGAATTGCTAATTAATTAAAATCTGCAGCATCACTATCTACACAGTGACTAAATCCTATGGATACCAGTTGTTCGGTATGAATGGTATGAGATTCTTTGGCTCCTGCGAAGTAGCTACAAAAACAGCTGTAACTGTCTGAACCAAATCACAAGCTTCTCATTTATTCCTTAAGTTGCGGATTGCTTCCATTTATGATTTATTTTGATAGGTATTGTTACCTTCTTTGAGGAAGTCACACGAAGCGTCAAAATTTTGAGATTTGCTCCCGTCTAATAAAAAGTACCTCAAGGTACCGATATTTTACGGTACTAAATCGTTTCTCACCATCAGATCTAGCTGAGCAGGATGAATATTTTTAGATCTAACTAGATGAATATTTTTAGATCTAACTATTAGAAATGATTTGGCACCATAAGATACCGATACCTCGAGATATTTTTTGTTGAACTGGAGCAAATCTCCAAAATTTTAATTGGTTATGATATTTTTTTACGAAATACAGCATAAACATAGAAACTCATACACACGCGTCAAAGCTTGTATATTCACAACACACATACGTACACTCTATCGCTATGAGCACCTATGATGCTCCGCTTATCTTGAGATTGGTGAAGTTGCCTTTATTGATGGTATGTTATCTACCATCGAAAGAAATAGTAATAGTTACCCGTGAATATGTGCATGCATGTCAAGTATAGGATTTAAACCCAGTTGAACATATTCTCCACCACTAGAAATCTAAGTAGACTGAATCCATAATTTTGCAAATACATACACCAATAAATTAATTCTTTTTTGTAAGTTGCTATATATGTAATGTAATATTAAGCTGAGCTGCAAGTATGTTGGAAGAAATGAGTAGCATACCATCTACCAAGTCAAACAGTATCATCTGCTTTGACTTGGTAGAATGTCAATGTGTTTACTGCCTCTGAATAAACTGATCGACTCACAAGGTGATCAACGGTCTACACACTTGCACATCTCTGAAAACCATGTACTACATCTGTTTCTAAACGTTTGACGCCGTTGAATTTTTTATATATGTTTGACTATTCGTCTTATTCAATTTTTTTTATCAAATATGTAAAACTATATATATAATAAAAGTATATTTAATAATAAGTAAAATGATATAAAAATAATTAATAATTATGTAATATTTTTAAATAAGACGAGTAGTCAAATATGTATATAAAAGTCAACGGCGTCAAACATTTAGGGACGGAGGGAGTACTACATATTCACGCTTACCACCACTAGCAGCAACAATGTGATAATGGTACTTGCATATAAATTAATTCCTCCAATTTAATTTGCACCGGTAAATTAAATTATAAACATCACTCAAGAAAAATCTCCAGATTCGGCATATCATTGAGTTGAGCAAGTCATCAAAGGTACGGTTTATCTGCAGAATTGTAAGGAAGAGAGTTCAACTCCATTGACTTGGACTTAGCTAGCCGGCCAGGACAAAATTTCCAACATCCTATTATCCCTGGCTAGCTAACCCTGTCTAGTACTATAATTAATCAAGTATTTTAATTGAAAAATCTCGAGCAGTTCATAAATTATTACCTATTTTTGATATTTTGAGACGGAGAGAGTATATATTAATACAGCAGCCATGTCCATACTAGCTAGCTAACCCTAGAACTAAACCTCCATTATACACACACCAGCAAGCTCTGTCTGTCCTAGCTAGCTAGCTACAAGAGATTATTAAGCCATGAAGGACAAGAGGTTAGAAAGGATTATCAAGGAGAGTGGCAGCCCAGGCTCTGCAGGAACAGGATCAGCAGCTTTAGCAGGTGTAGAAGAAGATTTGCAGGATGATGATTTGGTGTTTCCAGGGTTTCGATTTCATCCGACGGATCAAGAGCTGGTGCGTTTCTATCTGACGAGGAAGGTGGAGAAGAAGCCTTTCAGTATCGACATCATCAAGGAGCTCGATATCTACAAGCATGACCCTTGGGATCTTCCAAGTAAGTTAGTTAATTAATTCGATTTTGTTCTTAATTTTGTAGGGGAAAAGAAGTTGGTGTACAAGTTGTTATCTTCTTAATTTGATCACATATATATCCACACACAGTTTTCTGATCTCGTGTGTTCTTCCTGTCGAAATTAATTGCCAAATATGCGCATATATAGATGGTTAAATGCACACTGTGTGATGCCTCCAACATCCTTGATCAATCTATCTTATATATCATTTCCTTCTTAATTCCGAGAACACTTTAAGAACATGAAGCAAGAGATACTTTTTTTTGAAAACCGAAGCCGGCCATGGCTGGTGTTATATTAAGAGAGGAGTAAGGAATTTACAACCCAGAACGGGTAGGGCTCTCCAGGGTGCCCTCGCTCTTTACGTTGGAGGTTTTATCTCACTGAAATTTTGCCCCACAGACCTTCTAGATGCTTATCTCGTCCTTGATCTTGCTCAGAATCTGTTAAGCAAGAGATACTTATATATAGTGATCACTTCATCACTTGAGTTGCACATATTAATTGGTGGTGAGATTAATAATATGATTAGTATATATAAGTGTTTCATGATTTTCTTTTTTGAGAAAGAGAGCCTCAGCTCCCCCTATTTCATTACTGAAATGAAAACGATACATACCAAGGTTCAGACCTAACAACACCGGAATAGGTGTATCCTGAATTCCTGATGGCTAATTAATTAATTAAATGCCTTCTTCAATTGAACCTCCATAAAATCATATCTATGTGCCATTGTTGGATCCGTTCAATTAATTTAGTTGGTTCTGATTCCTGAAACTCAAAAACTGAAAAGAGATCAAGATGTGATACCTAGCTAGCAGTTACACATGTATTTATCTCTGAATAACTCTCTATTTCTCCCTCTCAACTATGTATTGGAAAGTCGTTAACAAGAGAAGTTTATCAAATTAAAATAAATTCTCAACAAAGTAAAATCAGATGAAGAGATCGATGAGAGAGCAGAATGCAATCAATTGAGATGCATGGTACGTGAATGAATATGAATACGTGTCGTCGTTGTGGATGCAGCAGAGGCGAGCCATGGCGTGGTGCTGCAGGGATCGTCGTCGACGACGGAGAAGGAGTGCCGCTACTTCTTCTGCCTGCGAGGGAGGAAGTACAGGAACAGCATCCGCCCCAACCGCGTCACCGGCTCCGGCTTCTGGAAGGCCACCGGCATCGACAAGCCCATCTTCTCGCTCACCGGCGCCGGCGGCGACTGCATTGGTCTCAAGAAGTCGCTCGTCTACTACCGCGGCAGCGCCGGCAGGGGCACCAAGACCGACTGGATGATGCACGAGTTCCGCCTCCCCTCCTCCTCGCCGGCGCCCGATCACCCCGCCGCCGCTAATGCCAACCTCCAAGACGCAGTACGTCAGCTACATCTATCTAATCCGATCCATCTTGTATATCTTCACTGGATTCATGATGATCAATGGCATGCAGGAGATATGGACGATCTGCCGGATCTTCAAGAGGAGCACGTCGTACACCAAGGGCAGGGCGGCCGCCGCCTCCATGAACAAGCGAAGCCACCATCACCAGCTTCAGCATATGCAGCACATTCAGCAGCAGCAGCACTACTACCACCATGACCACTACCGTCGCCACTACGCCTCCATGGCGGCGGCCACCAACAGCGTCGCCGTCGAGTCGTCGGACGCCGAGACGACGAGGTCTCAGCTGCCTCAGCCTTACTGTCATGTCGACCTTGCTGATATTCGTCATCACCGGCAGTCGGCGCCGTTCATGCTCGACTTCCATGCTGGGGCGTCGTCGTCGTCGTCGGTTGGGTTCACGGATCAGTCGACGGTGACGGCGGCGGCGCAGCCGGCGCTGTCGTCGACGGGGTGGAGCGAGCTGGTGAGCCTCAGGGATGGCGGCGGGAGCAGCGGAAACAGTAGCTGGGATGAGTTGGGGAGGATCATGGAGATCTCCACGAATTCTCCTAATTACATGTAAATTAATGGAAATCCCCACTTTGCAAAGCCTCTGGTAGCTCTAACTTCTCACAAAAAAATCTCCTGTGGTTAAAAACTCCCTTAAATAATTAACATTTAGATTATGAGAATTTGCGGTTATAGAAATATAGAATAGAGAAAATGAATTAGAAGTAATAAGCTAATAAACTCAGCCTTGTCTAGATTCTCATCGTCTACTTCTTAAAATTTTAAGATCTATAATGTTTTTGGAGTACTCGATTACATATTTATATCACCTTCGTTCTTTTTTACTTATCTTTTTAGACCACGATACAATCTCCAATACACATGTTTCATCGTCACTTTGTGTGTGTATATATATTATATATATGAAATATATGTAAAAAAAATTAGGAGTGAGATCTTGTCTACGGAATTCAAGGAACCTTGGGTCATCTGGTACCAAAGTATTCGCGCAATGTGCAAAGAGGAAGAAGACATGTGGATTTGTATTAGTTAGGTCATAATAGAGGTAATAGCCCAGACTAGTTTGTATGTATAATAGATGAATGGATCATACTAAGCATAGCCCTATTTTATAAGAGCTTCTAGCGGCTACAACTTCTCATATAATATTTAACTGCTAGAAGTTTCCTAAACAACATCCAGATTACGGGAATTTGTACACGTAGAATTTGCAAAATGAACTAGAGGAATCTTAAGCTTCCTTAAATATGGCCATAATATGTGATTTAATCCAGTGTACCAATTGATCTCGATAGAAGTGCTAAGGACTGGCTTGGTGTAGCTTAGATCGTCTAACTTAATAAATATAAAAAAATAAACGAAATAAAAGGTACGAAGACGTGTTTTTCGAGAGGTTGGATGTACTTACTTCATTTTTTATTTGGCGCGATTAATTTTTAGGGTTACCTTTGACCATTCATCCTATTTAAAAAATTATGTAATTACTGATTATTTTGTTATATTTCCATTCATTATTAAATAACTCTAAGTATAATTAATAATTTTATATATCTACATCAAAAATTGAATAAAACAAAAGGTCAAATACATACCTAAAATTCAACTAAATAAAACGGATGGAGTAGTTAACTATGTCTAGCATCCGTTCTATGACTAGTTTGATAGATCTTTTACTTACAATTTATATAAAGGGAAATTTTACATACAATTTTCCCTTTATATTATATAATTAATGAATGAAATATGTTATGTATGACTAGTTTGATAGATCTTTTACATAAAATTTTTATAATCAATGAATGAAATATGCTCATTTCTGAACGACTATCAGACCCATTAAAAATATATTTCCCTCTTCGTAATATTTATTTATATTTTACATCGGTAAAAAATAATCTATACATTAGAAGCCAAAACACGACAGTTCTACCAAATTAACCATAAAAAGTCTATAGTACATCAAAGATGTAAAGTGGCTTTTAGGAAAACACTCCGAAAACATTTTAAATGCTTTAATCAATACACACTTGTAATCTACAGTATGCTAACAACAATACACATACTCCTAACTAATTGAGATTCTTTTAGATTTGTCATGTGCAAAGCTGTATACTGTGTACGCGTAGCGGTTTACGAAGTGGAAAAAAAAATAAAAAAAAATCAGCTGTTGCCTGTTTGTGTGTGAAGCTCACGCACCTTCTCCGCCGCCATGGCCGCCGCTCGCTGTCTCCTGCTCCGAGCTTCGCCGCCAGCGCCGACCCCGCGGGAGATTTCGAAGGCCTCCTCCTCCTCCTCCTCCTCCGCGGCTGCCTCGCTCCCTCTCCGCTCCGCCGTTCCCCCGAGCTCCAGCCGCCGTGTCCGGCCGCTCCGGTGCTCCTCTTCGTCGTCGTCGTCCTCCTCCTCGTCGCAAGGCTCTGCGTCGCCGGATATCGCCCTTCTCCTTGAAGTGGAAGGGTGAGCGAATCACAGATCGACCACCTGTATTTTGATGCTTGGTTCCTTTTTCTTCTTGCGAGCAAAGGAGCGACCTTTTTCATTTCCCAGCTTCTAGTTGTTGTATATAGATGTACAAAGTGGTTGCAACTAGCTAAACATAATCAGCGTGCTATTAGCTCTTGTTTTCATGAGATTAGTTTTTATTCTGTTGATGATGTGCTCCCTGTACCAGCATGGTTCAAAAATTCATGGAAGCTGCCTACACTGGTTGTGGCATTCTATTAGTATCAGTGTTGTCACTTTGTTAGGAACTCGGGATAAATGTTGCTTCCATTCATGTTGTAGTTACTTGGGGAACTGATTGATGAGTAGCTGTAGCTTTGTTTGTCGCTTAATTGGGGCTCTGTTCTATTGGGGGCTCTGCTCTTTCTGATGTCCTTTTCTTTTATTCTTTCAGAGGACTCTTTCTGATTGTGTAATACACTTTTCTATGTTTCTCCAGAGTTCTTGCAGATGTCTATCGCTTTGCCAATCGCCAAGCTTTCAATGTAGGTGCGAACAATGTAAATATACATCTTTGCTTAGTGTCATTCCATTTCATTTCTTTCGTCATTCGATCTGGCCTATGCGATGTCAAGATTCAGGGGAGAAACATTGAATTATACTGACACCATTGGGCTATGTAATATCTAACATGTTTTTTCTATAGAATAAAACTTATTCGATTCTAACAGAAGAAATATAGCATATAGCTCTGCAGATGTGTAATTTTGTTGGCCGTCTTATTGCTTCTAACACGATTTTAACATATTTTTCATCAGCATTTCAAAACCTTGGGCTGGATTGTGCAAATTGGACAGAGCCAATATATGCTGATTTAGTGAGGTGCGTATTGGATTTTTTAGCTTACTCAAACTGGGACGTGTGCTCCCTTCAATTGCACTGGGTCATTATTGGCATCACTGAATATTTTTGCCTGATACTTTTTTTGGTCTCTTAAGTTCTTTGCAAACAATATAGTTTGGACTCAACTGCATGAAAGACTATCCTTCTCTTTATGTTTTTTTTATTCATCTAAAGCTCTGTAGTTTTTTAGGAAAGCTAGTGGTGACGAGGAAAGGATGCTGTTATTATTCTTCAACAGGGTACACCTGTCTCTTCACCTATCTGCCATATTTGACTGAATAAGACTATTGTTTCTGTTCTCTTATACTCATTCATTGTGTACCGCAGTATTATAGAGCTGACTAACTGCATATGCTGATTCATTATCATCCTTTCCTCTGACTTGCACAGATCGGGTGGCCTACATCATTGCCAACTAATGAGAAAGAATCATTTATAAAAAGTGTTCTTCGTGAAAAGGTAGACACATAATTCATCAAGCATTCCTTGACAACTTTATGCTACGCAGGCACTTAACATGAATATTCACCATATCGGCACTAAAAGTCTGAACTTTTCTATGATGGTTATTCATAGGCAGAATATCTTTAGTTAGGATTGGCTGTGTTGAGTAAGAATCTCAATTCTCATGGGTTTATAATCTAAAAAAAATTCTCATGGTGTACCATGCATGGTTCTGGTATGGAAGATCATTAGCAAACTGATTTTCTGAACCTGGATTTTTACAGAGTTTACTAGTAAGAAAATCATTTGAACTTGGTATACCCTGAAAATGGGGCTGCATATTAACAATCCAGTGCACTAACTTTCATCCTTGGATTTGTTAATTTCCATTTCGATTTTAGATATGATTTCAATCAACTATTGAATTTCTTATAATCGGGAGTCCAGATCAACATAGTTGAGGGATGTTATTTTTCCTCTCTTCCCGATAGATCTAAAAGTATCCTTCTACTGATCTTTTTTATGCATGCTTCTTCTCACAGCTCAAAGCTTTGGAAGTGTTCTCAGCTTCTGATAGCTTACCGCTGCGACCTGGAGTTGAAAAGTAAGTTTACTGTTCCCTGTTTAAATCTCTCTCTCGAGAAAGAATCCCACGATAATTTGATATTACTCATTGATAGATCATTTTCAGAATCTTTATAAATTATACTTGTAAGATATTATGACCATAGCGGTATCCAAGATAGTTCTTTTTGGGATTGCAGTTATCTGCAAGAAAGGATCGCAGTCATGGCATCATAAATAAAAAATTTCTGTGTGTTCTTGTACCCATGCATCATGCTTTATTTGATTATTTCCATCAATGAATGAGCATTTGTGAGCAATATCTTTCCTCTCTGTCCTTGTTTTGATGTTTTGTACCCATATGTGCATTCATTTCTCTTTTTTGTGCTATGTGCTTGCTTTATGAATTACTACCTTGGACTTGGAACTTGAAAGTTGCATTGTGTTTGATCATGTGTATGACACCATTCAAAGGTTCATTGATGATGCACTTAACGAGGGTGTGCCTGTGGCCATATTGACAACATATGGGAGAAATGGAGAGAAAACTTCAAGGTTAGATTTATATCTATTGATTTTGTTTGTCAAGTCAATTCTTGTGATTCTCTCAAAATAAGCTTTCCACTCTGGGACATGCATGATGCTCTCAATGTGGATCTGTTCATGGTAATGGCTTGAAACAGTCTTTGCATATTATGTGCCTTCTATAGTTCTACTTTTTGAGTGCAGATCTATCATTGAAAAACTAGGCCAAGAGAGAACATCAAAATTACATATTATTGGGCAAGAAGATGTTGAAAGAAGCTTATATGGGCAACTTGTTCTTGGTGAAGGAATTGCGTCCAGTCTGGATGAACAGCTAGTTAGGGAAGCACAAAAGGCTGGTTAGTATTGTTATAACAATTCAACCCTTCTTCATGTCTTTTAAGTGTCTATAACATTCAAAGTTTTACCCCTCCATTCTGCATTGTGGCAGCTTCTGCAGAGAAGCAGAGGATAGCAGAGGAGGTTGCATCCATTCTAAAACTTAGTGTTGACATCAATGCAGCGTCTGAAAGGTTATTGTTGTTTGCTGATTATTCATAGGTTTTGCACTTTGATGAGACAAATATATCTGAATTTCACTGTCTACTTTGCATCATCAGCTCCGAGAAGATTATAATCACTCTGCGTGCTGGGTCTGAGTATGTTGGACGCGACGTTCAAAACTGCATTCTTGTCGCAGGTAGCCAATCTGGCGTTCTTGCAGCTGAGCGCATTGGTATGCCATGCATAGTTGTTCGAAGCAGGTAAAAGTCGATTTCGCTTACAATTTGCTCAATCATTCTGCTTTCATAGGTGCTGTTTTTTGGTGCTTGTGTTTTCTATTGTCTTACCTGTTCCTGCCCCTCCCAGCTTAACCGCCAGAGCTGAATTCCACTCTGCGAAGGCCGTCATGGATGGATTCGGTGGCACTGACTTGACCATTTCGAAACTGTTGAGCAAGAAGTGGTCTTGACAACTTAACAGTACATTGGAGTTGTCTGGTACATTGGTACTGGTGTGAATTTGTATGTAACCTATGAACTGGGTTTTTTACAACCAAAATGAGGTTTTTATGTTGTACGTTGCTGAAAGAAAACTATGAGAAACACAACAGGCATCGTTTTTTTTTTAACAAAAAATGTACTGAACTCGCTGTACTTGAACTAATCAATTGAACTCACTGTCTGGTTTGATCCCTGCCTACGAATGAGTAATAAAATGGTGATTTTACAGCTCAACTGATGAATACCTGAATGATGCAAGTCAGCTGATCAATACTTCAATGAGGCAATTCAGTTCATCTGATAGTGTGGAGCCACACAAATTCAATTCAATTGCCAGCATCTAATGTACCACATCATGTTGTATATCTTCACCTAACTATTGTTCTGAGTCCTGTATCCCACTATATATATTGAAGTGCAATTCCTCAAGATCAGAACGAAATCACTGTAGTGTGCTTCAGGTCCCCCCTTCCTCCAATGCCATTGATCACCTAGAGCAATCTGCTGGATGCATCTGATAAATTGTCACCTCTTCTCCAGTTCACGTCCTCGGCAGCAGCTTGGTTCTGCTACGAATAGGCATGGAAGGCATCAGTAAGCTTAAAGGTTCTTTCAATAGAGTTCAAAGAACGATATGTGTAGGTCAAATCCTATAACGCTAATGAGATTCCCCCAGAAAGTCCATACTTGCCAACAAAAACACAATGTAAACTGGAGCCACACCACCACAACGTTAAAAGATATCATAAGGGAGAGAGACATTTGACATGCTAATCAAATGATTAATCTATAAAGAGTCAATCCAATAGATCTGCCTATGTTTTGTTAGGTATGTAATTCATTGTAGCTAACTGTAAAAAAAATACTTTCTCATCACAAGTATCCGTCCATGTTTTTTTACGGATTGTTAAGCATTTTTAAATCTGATCTACCTTTTTCAGAGCAAATAGAATCACATTTGTATTTAGTTTCTAACAGCATGCTCTCCCTCTTACCAACCCTCTCACTAATGGCGGCTATTAGTTATAAACGGAACGAATGCTTACACTGTTTATTAGCTTAGTGAGTTCATGGCATGACATGTATCCTTGACACTTGCTGATCTCTTGTTGCCAATGAGAAACACAAACTGTTCCAGCCATCTTTTTTTTTCTGAACAAAAAATGTAATGAACTTGCTGTACTTGAACAAGGAAATTGAATTCATTGTATGGTTTGGTCCCTGCCTATAAGTGAGTAATAAAATGGTGAGTTTTCATCAGCATTTCAAATTCTCACGCATCCGAGTCCATAAATGTACACACTGCCGTCACAAGCACATGAATAATTGAATGAGGCAATCAATCCTTTTCTTTTACAGCTCAGCTGATGAATAGTTGAATACTTGAATGAGGCAGTTCAGTTCATCTGATAGTGGTGGAACCACACAAATTCAATTCGATTCAATTGCCACAATCCCATTCACCCACATTATGTTGTCATGTTGAGTACTATCATACATATATCTTTCACCAAACTATTGTTCTGAGTCCTCAATAGCAAGCACTAAATATATTGAAGTGCAATTCCTCCTCAAGAGATCAGAAAGAAACCGCTATACTGTGCTGCATTTCCTCCTTCCTCCAATGCTACTTATCACCTAGAACGGCTAGAACAATCTGCCCTATGCATCAAATAAATTGACACAGCTTCTCCTGTCCGTCCATCTAGACAATCTGCTCGATGCATCTGATTTTGTGGCCATCATGATCACTGCTTTGTCTGATATGCATCTCCATTGCACTGAAGCTCCAACTCTCTGTAGGCATGGAAGACATCCGGAACTTGACAGTAACTGTGTGATGGTAACACGTAAACGATGATATGCTCCACGCTTCATGAAATCCATCCACCATATATTTTACCTATTGTTTCCTTTTGAATGAAGTGTCTATGCTCGTATGGTGGATGTACTTAGAGCATCCCTAACAGTTCATCTAAATTTGATCATCCATATCTAAACTAGTTTCATCCTTCATATCTTTTTATGCTCCACTAGATCATCCATATATAACATTCTCTATATCTCTTTGGAGGATAGAGAGAGATCATCTAAATATAAATGTTCTCTCTTCAAATATGGATGACATCTAAAAATAGATAATAGGATAGCTGTTCTATTAGAGCTCAATTTGTAGTCTTCATCTTCTATTTTTAGGATAAATGATGGGATAGATGAGCTGTTGGGATGCTCTTACAAGCTACTTCTCTCGTTCTATATTATAAGGCTTTCTAGATTTGTCTATATTCATCCATATATCAATGTATATTATATATATATATATATATATATGTCTAGATTATTAGTACACATAAATTTAGGTAAGACTAGAAACTCTTATAATACGAAACAGAGTGAATATCTAATAGGTCAATCACCACATGGGCCTACCTAGTCAGAATGGAAACATATGTCATATCAAATAATATGCATGCATATTATTTGATATGATTAGGTTTAAGTGAGTAATTAAAATTTGCATGTCAATCTAGCGGCGAAAGAATTCGTATGTGCTTCTTCTTGGGTTTTCTTAACCCTAGATAAATTTCTGTGCTTACCTAT
Organism: Oryza brachyantha; assembly: GCF_000231095.2. Taxonomy (NCBI): domain Eukaryota; kingdom Viridiplantae; phylum Streptophyta; class Magnoliopsida; order Poales; family Poaceae; genus Oryza; species Oryza brachyantha. The sequence goes on along the minus strand of NC_023174.2, from coordinate 16,450,167 downwards.
GGATAAAACAAATAAAAGATCATGACATTATCTAAATAAATAAAAGTATAGTTTTCATGAAATATGCTGCCCACCTTTTTGCTATAGAAAATAATGCTCAACTCTGTTTATTTATTTTTATGTAATATTGAGACGTTTAAGGAGTAATATATAAAGATTAATGGAAGTAGATGAGTAGCAGATTCACATGCATTCACTGTCTTCTTAAGAAGTATCGATATCATCAGCATTGCCTAACCTGTTATGCTTTCCCGTGCAAATTAAACTACCTTGTTTCTTCTAAGAGTCTACTGTCTAATAATTAGTAAATGGAAGATCTCTTCTTCAGTGCTTTTGCTGGTACGATTCTATTACTAATAATATCACCAGCGAAGATAATATTAGCCATTGAATTATATATTCAGTAGAAACATTTTTTGTTTGAGATGACTAGTAGAAATAATTATACCCACTTAATTCTACTATTTGAGGTGGTGGTCTAAATACAGATGATCCATTGGATGAAAATAAATAAATAAAGTATAGATAATTTCTACTAATAGGAAATACCGCCATAAAATAGGACCAACGGAAGAGAGATCTTTTACCATCTTTGAAAAGTACCAGTGTAAAAGTGTGGTAACTTGAGATATATTGTATCTTGAGGTATGAAAAATTTATACTAAAATTATTCTTGATACCTTGAGATACTTTTCGAGAATGATAAAAAAGCCCAAATCCTTTAACTCCCATGGTATCAAAGTATCATTCCAATTAAGCTACTGAATTGACTGCTACTACATATCATCAAGATCACAACCTTAGCTAACATCTAGGGGAGATTTAAGAGTGGAGAGGAGAGTGACAAATATGTTACCATTTACTTTAAGATTGACAAAAAGTTAAATGTCCCAACACTGTGCTTAGCTTCCTTTAAGCATATATGTGATAAGCACATGCATGATATGAGAGAAATACATTCCACCGTAGAAGTAGAAGTAGAACACTCCATGAGACTCCAGCAAGCTCCATTTTTGCTTTGCCACCTTCCTTGCTCAAATCAAGCATCACTACACAAAGTACACACATACACCGTAGAGGTAACTGCTAGCTGAGAGAAGCTTAATTAGCATACAATTTCGCCATTGCTGCAGGTGTAGCTTGTAGCTCTCTGTAGGCATGGAAGGCATCCGAAACTTGACAGTAACAGCATTGCATATTCGGCTATATAGCTTCAGAGGAGGATGACATGGTCTCACCTGCAGCCAATGCAAAGCTAAAGTCAATTGTCGGGATCGGCCGACCTGATGACCTCCGACGGACTTCATTGTTATATTGTTTAGACAATTAAAATAATACTAATAATTAAGCAAGATTAGTGTATTCTAACCCGATGAACTCTAGCTTTGTCCCTGACTACATCTGTGGATGTTACTCTTTTGCCGCACACCAAGCATGCATCGACTCATGTTTTTTGTGTCTCCTAATTATGTTCCTCCTCTCATAGGTATGTTGACGTCATCTCCAATCATGCATGCTTGTAATCTATAATTATATTATGTTTACTCAGTCGGTCATGCCATATAAACTTAATTTATACCTCTTCTAATAGATTAAAGCTTTTGCACGGTCGTGAAAAAGGATATTATTCCTATCGAAATCCGTACAAAATGCAACGTAAATTAAACTGAAGCTACACCAACATGGCGTTCATTCTGCCCCTCTTAAAAGCTAGAGTCACTGGAGTTGGATTTAAATCAACGGAGTTAGGAAGTATTTATATGGCATGAGATCTGCATGCAGTATATTCCAGTCATACTCAATTTGTCAGTCACTTATGAAGTACTCCTGTCCATAGCTTTCGTTTTAATTCACAGAAGAAAAATGCATTTGCCGTCATCAATCAAGGCTTAAGTTGCAATGCGCGCCTCACAGTATAGTAAAATGTTAATTTTGTTTATCCGTAGTAATTAAGCTACGAACATGTCATTAAATTCTAGCAGAACAAGAGTTCCTCCATGTTTCCGTCCCTTATTGTTGAACATATCTTGCATCAACATTAATTTCTGAATCCGATCGACGCTAGTGATTTCGGCATGAACATTGAAGCTCTAGCTCTCTGTAGGCATGGAAGACACCTGGAACTTGAGAATGACAGATCGAATCATACCAATTAGATGCTGATATGTTCTGCACTTCATGAAATCTATCTATGGTCTCTCTTCCACTATCGTTTACCGCATCTGACAATGCTCATGCCATTTTATTTACTGGCTATCTAATGCTGATCACCACATGAGATCAACTAAATATGGTGGAAATATGTATTGCCTAAGTATCAGTGTTTCATGTCCTGTATACTTACTAGCTAAGTGCTTGGCATGCCTTGGAGAGTGATCTTGTCGCTTGGTATGAGAGCCTCGTCAATTGGTATTATACATAGTTGAGGAAATATTTAATTCCCTCTAAGAGGAAATCTGGAGCAGACCATGGTTTATTATTAGTTTATTTTTCTTTTTTGTGGAAAAATATGGATTTCATAAATCATGAACCTCGTATTGATCCTGAAGGATCATATGTCTAGTAAAGTGACTAATACAATGTGATTACCCGTACCATCACCATCAATCGTGGTACACTTGAATGAAGCAATTGAATCCAACTAATAGTGGTAAAACTACAAGATTCAATTCAATTTTGTTGGCACCATCCAATTCACCAAGATGTTGTTGAATTGAATATTTTTACCTACTTATTGTTCTAAGTCCTTTATCCCAATATATGTGTCGAAGTGTAATTCATTAGGATCAGAAAGAAATCACTGTAGTATGTTCCATTGTGTCCTCCCTCCAATTCTACTTGTCACCTATAGCAATCTGCTCTATATATGCATTTGATAGTTTATCACATCTTCTCTAGTTCATTTCATCAACTCCACTACAAATAGCCATGAGAGACATCTGGAAGCTTATTGGTGCTGTTCTTTGAATAGCTGCAACAATCAGAACCTATTAAAACCATGAGATACCTCTAAGAGATCCATTCTTTCCAACAAATGTAAAGTTGTTCCACCACCATGACACTCATTTTGCTTTTTCTGTCTCCAAAGAGCCAAGTTGAATTGGTTTTATATAATTAGTAATTTTATCATTTTTGAGTAGGTATCAAGAGATACCACTGTTTCTATATAAAATTTGGTATCTCTTGGTACCTACTTAAGGATGGAAAAAAGCTCTTATATAATAGGAACAATGAGTATTTATAGGCATGATGAACCTTTAATATTATGCTTTGATTACAGAGAAAAATGCATTTGGCATGTTGATCAAGGCTTAAGCTGCATGCCTTACAATTCAATAGGTTATTCGATCTCTTTACATTTAGTAAGTTATACGCAGGAGTTTTCGTGTCAATCTCTAACAGCACAAGTATACGTCTACGTTTTCTTCTCTGATTTACTGCCGAGTAAAATCATAAGCATGGCTGAATCTGGCCCGCTTTTCCCATGCAAATTAATCCAACTTGTGTTTAGTTTCTGGCAAATTATGTCCTCCCTTACCAATCCACAACCTAATTGCCAATAATGAAGAGATGAGGATCCAAATCCATTAACTCCCAGAGTATTAACTACTATCATTAATTGATCATACACATGCTCTCCCACTAATTAATTAAGCTGCTGGACTGAACTAATGGTGCTTGATTCCATCTTCCTTATTTTCTGGTCTAGTTGAATGAAGCAATTCAGTATATCCAACAATGGGACACCCTTATCTTTTCGCTTATATTTATACTTATAAGCAAAATTTAAATTTTTAACCTTAAATTTAAAGTTGATTTTGTGGCTTTTTTTATTATAGTTTATTTTCAGCTTTGACTTTTATACCGCTGAGAACATATATATAAAAGTTTTATTTATAAATTATTTTTTATTTGTAAATATGTTGTTTCGATTATTCGTGAAACAAGTGAATAAGCGAAAAGACAGGCACCAAAAATAACTCATATGATATATAGACCTTACATACCTATTGGCAACCGGTATATATTGAAGTGTAATTCCCCAAGATTTTGTAGTGTGCATCATTTCCTCCTTTCTCCTCCAATGGTGATAATCACCTAGAGAAATCGATGCATCTGAACATCTCTTGTCCAACTCATGTCCTTCACCGGATCGCCAACGAATAGGCATGAAAGGCACTGGGAAGTTTATAGGTGAAGAAAGCGATGTTGCTCCAACAAGACATTCAGATCAGAGCACATGAAGCCCACGAGACCCCTCCAGAAATTCATCATTGCCAACAGAGAGGCAATGTAAAGCTGAAGATTAACTCCGATAAACATCACGTAGCTTCTCATTATCGAAAGAACCAACTTGAGTTGGCTTTGTATTAACAGGGTCAGGAAGTATTACCAGGAATCTTAGGACAAGATGTAGACAATCGATTTTATAGGTCTCCACACCAAGGCCGGCGTCGAGAGTCTATTCTTTCTCCCATGTTTCTTTTGTATTTTCTTTTCTTTCTCTGAATTGATATGACTATCTTAGGCCTACCGCCTAAAAAAATAATGTAGACAATCAGCTATCAATGAAATACTAGTTTATTAATATTATACAACTTCCAATCTCTTTCTAATAGGATTTATGGGTGGTTGGAAATTATACCTTTAATTATTCATATTTGTCACTTTTGAAGAAACCATATGTAGCTTGTAACTTCACAGAGAAAAAAAAAAGAGAGGCAATATTGACATGTTAAATAAGGTTTAGTTTGCCTGATATAAAACATAGTTCATCGAACCTTTCTGATTCTCTTGTCATCTTTGCAGTGCAATTAAATCCTTTTAGCCGAAAGATGCGGCCAACTAAACCTTGTTATAGTAGTATAGTGCAATTAAATCGCATTATGTTTAATTTCTTATATGGTATGTTTGTCACCTCTTAATTGCCTACCTCCTAACTGATACTCAATAATAATAGATGGAAGAGGATTCCAAATCATTAATTCCCCACAGTATTAAGTACTACGATCATATATGCATGCTCTGTCAAGCTGCTGGCCTGAACTAGCTAGTGAAGCTGATTTTGCTGTGTCATCATGATCACCACATTCTATATATATTGTCTTCCATTCATCTCCTCAGCTTGTTCAGACCATATAAGTATGCATGCTTAACTCCCAAATAATACTTCCATCATATATATGGTTGCTAGTAACAAGCTTCCTCTGCCAAATTAAGCTGCTGATCTGAACTAGTGATGCTGATTTTGCTATTCATTATCATGATCACCAGTTCACCACATGGCCTCCTCAGCTTCTTTAGACAATATGCTCTAGGCATGGAAGGCATCCTGAAGTTGACAATAACTGTATTGCGATGATTTCTAGAGGATGATATGCTATGTGCTTGACCAAATCCGTATGTGGTGCCGCTTGCTGTAGACGTGTTGTCTGTCTTGTATCACGTTGCTCCTTGTTTTTTAAAATCAGAAACTACATCGCATGTCTTCACAGACCGTGATAGATGTATGCAGACGGCTAATGTTTGGTTGGTTGGTTAGGTCCTAGAGCCTGTCTGAATTGGTGCAAAAAGGAGGTGTCACCCTGGCTATGTAGAAACACAACTCATTCTCGTTTCACGCAAGACTAGCTAAGATAGATGAAAAAATTACTACATCGTACCGACTAGTAAAATTGATTTTTTTTTTTGGCTTTTTAAGATGCAACATACGATGAACCAAACAAATGTTTTAGCTAGCCTAGCCTAACAGATGCATCTAACCAAACAACCCTTTGAATTGCAAACCAAACACATTTTAAGTAAAGGATGAATGCAGTTGAATTGCAAGTCCAAAAAGTACTTGTGCCCTTTTTTATCTGTTCCTTATAGTCTAGTGAGTGATGGGTGCCAGGCATGTTCTTTTTTACTCATCTCTTGTCGAAAACATTTTGTATTTGGGAGCTACTGCTAGTTGAGTTCTTTTGATTTCCAACAAGTTGCACGAATCGAGTGATGATGCCAATTAGTTACTATAACAAATGCAGTTATTAATCATACCTGAGTTGCAATTTCATTTCAGAAATTCTAAATTTACAGTCCCCTTAGCATGAAACAATTCCATCCGATGTTTCATTTCTTATAGCAAAATATATCTAAATTCGACCAAAATCGTTCAAAATTTAAATTATTTTAGCCACCTCCTCCCACCCCACCCAATTTTTTTTTGCCACATGTGACGCATCGTGCCATTTAGCCGCAAATTTGCTACCCATCAACATTACATTAACAATATAATATATAACTCTAATATATTAACGTGTAAATTTTTCACGTTTTCCAGAAAGAAACAGTATAATATATAAAACAGTAATCATAGTACATATATTATTTTGTAGGCAGGTAACATTAATACGAATGTAACTTTACTGCTCCTGCTGGTAGGAAGGACATAAGCTTAATTAATTAAGGATTAATTATGAGGTTATATTATAATATGCACGGCCGCCGACAGGAGAAGCAGCACGGCGGCGCATGATCCGGCCGCCGCCGGCGAGCCGCCTCTCCTCGTCGCTGAGTTGAAGTACAGTGGCCCGTTGTATCCGTACGTCCCTGGCCCGAGCCCTCCCGGCCCGCCGCCGTAGCCGTACGGCCCGAACCCGCCGGCGCCGAGGCCCGCCGCCGTGCCGTACCCGCTGCTGCCCGGGAAGAACGCCTGGTTGCCGCCGAGCCCGCCCCCGGCGAACGCGCCCTCCACGGGGTTCCCGTCGGGGATCGGCACCGGCAGCGCCGACGCCACCTCCGCCGCCGGCACGTACTCCTCGTGCGGCCCTCCCCCTTCCACTGGTATCTTCTTGCTCGCCGTCGACGGTGACGACGACGGTGGCGCACCTGCATGCGTATGTGCAAGCTGACAGTCAAGCTCTCCACTACTACACGCACTACGGGGAGCGATCACGATCGAGAGAGATTAGGTAGCTGATGACTGGCCTCCGCCGGGGAGCGCCGCCGCTGCAGACGCGGGCTGGACCGTCGCCGCCGTCGTCGTCGTCGTCGTCGCGGCCGCCGACTGATCCGCGGCGGCGGCACTGGAGGACATGATGAGCGGCAGCGCGCAGGCGCAGCACACCCACAACGCCGCGGCGGCAAGGAGCGACGGGCGCCTGACGAGCTTGCGAGTGGCGGCGCCCATGGCTGGCTGACTGATCGATCGATCGATGAGGAGGAGAGATGGAGGTGATCGAACGAGAGCGTGCACACATATATGATGGGGATTCGATGGAGGTGGGTGGTGGATGGGCTGCTGCATCTAACAAAGCAAAGCGATCGAGCCGATCGATCGGTCGCTGTCAGTTCGCCGAGCAAGTCAAGCTCACCGGCCGGAGCTGGGAGAGATGAAGCGGCTGCCACTTTGCCTTTTTCCCGCCTTTTCAGGTGGGAATTTGGTGGACAAATCCGAGAAATTTTCGGTTTCGTCTTCTTCACTAAATGTATTGGGCCGTGTCGGTCATCTTCTTTCTTTCACGGCCCATGTCAATGTACAATTTTGTGATCAGAATTGACAACTTAATTAATTTTCCATTCCATTATTTACTGCATATAAAATTAAGGGAATTGCTAGACAACAGCCGGCTGTTTAATTTTGTTTTGTCAGCCGGATTTGTTGGCCGTTCGATCATCTTCCAGATTCGTGCGTCGTAGATCCCAACCCACTGTAAGCAAGAAGGCATCAGGCAAAATCGCGCGCAGAGACCAGCATGGATGTGTTTTTTTCCCAAGGCCATCGGCGAGGTAATCGTAGTGGTTGCGACGATCACTCGCGAGGATTCTTCGCGGCTCTTTTGTGTGTGTGTGTGATGCAGCTACGATGCTTCTCGTACCTAGTGTCGGTTCAGGTGTCCAAGAGTTTCGTGTTGGATATCGATGTGAAGCACATAGTGACTGATACATCACAGCATATAAGTCTGTCATATACTCTTTGGTTTTGTTATTTTTGTAGTTTTGTCAGATGAGGATGGATTAGCATATGGAATCTATATTCATCAGTTTTGTTCCTTTTGTGTTTTGTCAGCCCTAAGCATGATTATTTTATGTTAACTTAGTTTTGTCAGCAATAGTTGTATTTGTTTTTGTGTGTTTCTTTGTCTGTAAAATCATGTTTCACTTCATGTGACCCGCGAGAAAAGTACGATTCTAATCCATAGGTCCAAGCTAGAGTGCTAGGCTTACAATTTGCTTTTATTGTAGGAACAAGACGATGCTCTTTCACGAGCTGATGTGAGGTATAACTGGTGTCTACATCGATGCTTATGTATTCATAGTGATTTATCAATTTAGGTTTTGTTTTAGCATCTACCGTCAGTTTTAGTTCCATAATTACAGCCTGTAACATACTTAAGTAACAACGATTATTTGGTTGAAATTAAACATAAGCGTAACAATTTATTAATGATTAAAAATTAATTCATATGTAAAACTTCTATATAATTGTCTTTAGCGATCTAAAAGTAAAGGCTGAAAAATAACTACGATAAAATTCTAAAATCAAAATTTTAAAATTTAAATTTTAGCTTACAAACATTAAAAAAAAAAGATAAGACGCAAGTTATATCTTACGTCTCTTCTTTCCTTCAGGTTGGTGATGGAACTACCACCATGTTGGTGCTTCCTACGTTCCTGAAGCATGTCCTAACAATGTTATAAAGTGTATGCCCAGGTATAAGTCGTCGTTTCGTTTTTTAGAGAAATAAGCGAAAACATGTTTTTACAAACAAAAAATAATTTGCATTTAAAACTTTTATATACGTGTTCACAGTGACTCAAAAGCGAAATGTGTAAAACAAACAATGATGAAAAAACTATGAAATCATGTTTAAAATTAAAATCTAAATTCAAATTTTAACTTATAAATAGGTGCAACTGTAAAACGATGGGAGCCTACGTAAACAAATTGTAAAAGATAAAATAAAGTTTGGCTTTAGGTTTTTTTCTCTTTGGGTCTTTTTCACAGCCCTTTATTCGGTGACAAAACTCTCTGCTTCTTTCAATCTGAACCATATCCTTTCTACGGCCTGTGGGCTTTTTTATCAAGGCGAAAACACCCGTTATACACGGGCTCTCCCTGGGTTCTTCCTATAAACTATGAGCTTCTTTTCAACGAGGTCCGGGTGGGCTATCGGCTTTGTTCGTGCAACAAAACTAGGGGCCGTCATAACGCTGCGCGCGGGATACTGGACGACACGTGTCTCGATCGTACGGCTGAAAAAACAGCTGAAACTGTAATTTTTTTTCCAGCCGCCCATCAGCTAGATAGTCCCTTAAATTAATTAATAAGGTTCCAAATTATATCTGAAATTTGCATTTATTTATTGAAATATTAGATCGAATTTGCGAAATTTTATTCATCCACACGAAGAGTTTAGTTGCATATATACGAGATTATTTTTAGCGAGCAGTACAGAATTCTGATTACGCAGAAGCGATCTCGCCGGCGACGTCTTCGTCCTCGTGCTCGCCGGTTGTCACGGCGCTCGTCGGCGGGCAGAACTCGATCCGGTAGTCGGTGCCGGCGGGGCAGGTGAAGGTGCTGGTCTGGTCGTCCTTGGCGTAGCTGTAGGCGTCGGGGCAGAGCTGCTTGAAGAATATGGAGTAGCTCGTCGGCGGGCACTCGCGCTCGAACTGGCCCCGGCAGCAGTAGGCGTCGCCGCCGAACTTGCCGCACGCGCTGGCGCAGCCTCCGGGGACCTGGAGCTCGGGGAGGCACCGGGCCGTGATGTCGACGGCGCAGCTCGGCCCGCGCCCCTTGCTGCAGCCGGCGCCGCCGCTGGTCGGCTGGAAGCTCACCGGTACGTTGAACCCGTCGACGAGCGACAGGTCGAAGAAGTCGTCGCCGCCGCCTCCGGGGCGGCCGAGGGTGTACTCCGCCAGCGTGGTGGGCGGCTCGCCGGAGACGGAGCAGGACAGCGCGCCGGCGCAATCGCCGGTGACGCAGCGCCAGCGGCCACTACCGTCGAAGGAGCAGCCGGTGCGCGGCCAGATCCTGGCGGCTGGTGTGCCGGCGGCGACGTCGATGGACCACGACTGTCCCGCTTCGAGGCGCGCGCCGCCGCCCGGGAGCGCGCCCGGCCACACCGTGTAGGAGCAGCGGTTGACCATGGTGATGTTCGCCGCGTCGACGACGGCGGCGAGCAGCAACGACGACGACACGAGAGCGATGATCAAGTACTCCATTGCTGTGATTGTAGCTCAATGGCTTCACATATATATTTTGTGCATAGATTTATACTCGAGTAGAAGAGATGAGATGCATCATGTTTGCCTCATCACTTGATCAAATGATCGACATTGCGTGTCAAATTAAAATGTATACTTCGATTTTTTTAACGCCGTTGATTTTTTTATGTTTGACCGTCTTATTTAAAAATTTTATCTAAATATATAAAATTATAAATCATAAAACCAAATCATAATAAAATAGTCAATAGTTATATAATTTTTTTAATAAGACAAAGGGTCATACATATATCAAAAAATTAACGGCGTTAAAAAAAATTAAAGAGAGTAGAGAGTAGTTGTTAACTTGTAGGGTTATGCCGCATTTTCTCCTCCAGCCTTTTTCCTCGACTTGTATTATTATTTTATTGAACCACTAAACGATATATATATATATATATATATATATATATATATATATATATTTATCGTCTCATTTCAAGTAGATTTTGATTATAGTTATTATAAAATAATAATATATGCTATCTCAGACATAGTGGCATATTTAGTTCTCAATTTTTTTCCGAAAACATCATATTGAATCTTTGAACATTTAAATAGAGCATTAAACATAGATAAAATAAAAAAAATAATTACGCAGTTAGGAGGAAAATCGTGAGACGAATCTTTTGAGCCTAATTAATCCATGATCAGCTATAAGTGATAATGCTAACGACGGATTAATTATGCCCAAAAGATTCGTCTTCGGGGTTTTAGACGAGCTATGGAATTTGTTTTTGTATTTATGTCCAAATACCTCTTTCAACATCGGGTTAAACATACGACATGATATCTAAAAATTTTTTTTTAGCCAACTTAAACACCCCTGAGTGCATACACGTAAATTGGGAAATCTGGCTGAAAAGATATGGATCGATCTCTGACCGGCCGGCGAGGGCTGTTTGGATCAGGATTTTTTTTAAGTCCCTAGTTACATCGGATGTTTGGACGTTAATTAAAAATAATAAATATAGACAGATAACAAAACTAATTGTATAAATAAAGTCTATTTCATTAGATAAATTTTTAAAGCCTAATTAAGCCATGATTAGTAAATATTTAGTGCAGCATCACATTCGTTAATCATGGACTAATTAGGCTTAATAGATTCATCTCACGAAATAGTCCAGAGTACGAGATGAGTTTTATTAATAGTATATATTTAATACTTCTAATTAGTGTTCAAACATTTGATATATATGACATGAAAAAGTACCTTGGATCCCAACATTGTCTGAATTGATCGATAACGTGGCTGGCAGCTAGCTGATGCCATCAAATCAGTTGCTTGCTGGTGTACTTCTCAAGTTTTGGTGCAAGTATATAAATTTTATATGTGCGCTAATTACAGTCAAGGATACACATATACTACTACTATGCATGACTTGATTGATTTATTAGGTAGCTCTAATCGATTGGCTAGTTGCGTGTGGAAACTAGACAAAGTTGTGCCGAAAATTCCACGCCCATCAATTTGACAAAATTGCAGCTGATCTTACGTGCTACCTTCGTCCTATAATAAAATTATTTTTCGATTTCCGTAATTAATACTTTGATCATTCGTCTTATTTAAAAAAAATTATGTAAAAACTTAAAAAAATTAATCACACACAAAATACTATCTATATTTTATCATTAGTAACAAGAAAAATATTAATCGCAAAAGAATTTTAAATAAGACGAAGAGTCAAAACATTATATCTAAAAACTGAAAAATGAGGTAGTACATATGATGTAGATTTGAACTTCTTAATTAATTCGATGCCATTGCTACTGGTACGTTATTATCGACGACTGGTAGTATGAGTAGACCATTTGGTGTTGGGCCGGCCCAGTAAATAAAACTTGGCCTTGAACTAGTAATGTACTGGGCTACACATGGAGGTATAATTTATTTTTGCAGAAGGTCCTTGACTGTGTAAGCGGCTAAAGACTGATCACCATAGGTGTCTGTGACTTTGAGCGATATGCATGGAGAAATACATATATAAGACCTATTTAAGAAATTATTTTTTAAGTAGTGCAACAAAGTCGGGGGAATAGATTTTATTCTATTTTGATAATATTCTCTTGTTTTTACATATCATTGAAATGAATAAAAGTTTTAAAAATTTCCCAAGATAGATTTAACCTATGGCAGCATGTTACCTTACAAAACACACAAGTTCAAATTCGACTTCTAAATATTATAATAAAACAAATTAAACCCTAAGAAGTAGTATACACATGTAACTTTTTTAAAAAACAATATATCATATATCTTGTAAAACTTTTTTTAAAAAAATTATAACTACTTAAATGACAACAACTTCCTAAGAGTTTAAAATTAAGAGAGTTTCTCCAAAATGAGAATGTGTCCTTGTCAATCTCATCGTGTAGGTGCGGTCATTGTATGTAGTACGTACGTCGTCAACCAAGTTTGACCACTGATGTGCAATGCATGCAAGCGTTGCATCAAATTCAATTCTTGCTCTTGCATGACACGTACGTATATATACTGAGGGGCTGTTTAGTTCTCAAAAATTTTCAGCCAAAAACATTAAATCAAATTTTTGGACACCTAAATAGAGTATTAAACGTAGACAAAATGAAAAATTAATTACACAGTTATGTAAGAAATCGTGAGACGAATCTCTTGAGTCTAATCAGTACGTGATTAGCCATAAGTGCTACAGTAACCAACATACGCTAATGGCGGATTAATTAGGCTCAAAAGATTCGTCTCGCGGTTTTCAGGCGGAATCTGAAATTTGTTTTGTAATTAGACTATGTTTAATACTTCAAATATGTGTTTAAAGTTTTGATGTGATGTTTTTGCAAAATCTTTTTGCAAACTAAACAAGAGAGCATCACAAGAGAAATTTAATACTTAACTCCCAAAACTCTTCCGATACTCGTCCGATACTCTGTACTGCATACATCCAAAAATATATTCAAACAAAAAAAATACCCCTCATTCAAAAGAAACTCGAAAACCCAATAATACATGGAACATGTATATCTATCTCAAATATAAAAAAATATAGGATACTATAAAAGTTAATATTAAACATGCGTAAATATTAGAAATAAATTCAGACACCTTTTAGATACGTTTTGTCGCATAGTTATTTCTAAAATTTAATTTTAGATATCAATTATATCCACCTAGTGGAATGTTACCTATAGCTTAGGCAACACATGCACGAAGAATGTTTAATTAATTTTCTACAATTCCACAATACAGTTGCCGCGGTCTACACGTTAATTGGTTCATCTTCCAATTTTTTCCAACTGGTGTCTCTTATCTTCTACAAGACTACAACGTATTTCTACAAGACGAAGGAAAATATAACTAAGGAGAAACAAGCAGCGGACATAAAAATCGACCGTGCATTTCGCCGAAATTTAATTTGCATTGGAAGCGTATGTATGCATGGTACGGCTACGTATATGTGCACTGCTTGCTCCGTCATATAAATATCATTTATTTAAATCTGACATCAAAATATGAGTATTTTTAATAGTATTTATAGTACTACTTATCGATTACTTTTTATTGAAGCTAGTTCTTTATATTTTATCCCCCACGTATCCTTACATTGGATCTATTCCTGATTTATTAATAATGGGCACCATAATTTTTTTTTCAATCTTAATGTCTGCTAAATAACCTATAAATATTTATATTTCGGGTGTTAGCAATACTACTTACTCCATCTGTATCAAAATATAATTATTTTTAGTTAGTATTTAAATTTCATACAACAATATAAGCATTTATGCACCGATTCTTACGATTTTAATCATTCCATATTGATTTCAAAGCTAAACAGATACTTAAAAACAAAAATTAGCATATAAGAGAAAAAGAAAAATCTCAAATTATTTATCATATAGGGGAAGATATCCTATAATGCATTACTTGAATGTGAACAACCTTCGGTTCAAACGCACATTAAATGCTTACGTGCATCCATCCAATCGGTTTTTGTGTGATTTATAAATTTCAATTTTATATGTATAAATGGACCTTGGGATGTGTGTTAATTTCTCTAGCTTTTTCAATGCTGATTAAATAGATTATTGGTCTTTTATTCTTAGAGCAATTTCAATAGTATAGCCAACTACTGGCTCCAATTCATTTATAGCCGATCTAATAGTCAATTCATACAATAGTTACCTACAAAACATCAATACATGGTCTCACATGTCATACACAGATTTTGTCTTGGAGTCCGTGTGCAGCAGGCTACAAATTAGTAGCTCATATCTCTTCTCTCTTCTTTTTTATCTCTTTAAAATATACTTATAGCTGGCTTATAGCCTGCTCTTAGACCTTATATAATGGTTAATTTGGGATGGAGGGAGTATTACTGTTCCTAGATAGCAAGCGAGAGATGATCGAGTGCTTTAATTAAAGTCCACGCACATATGTATCATATAGATAGAAATTAAAGATACGATTTATTCATCATCATTCACCAACTTAACATTACATGGAGCATGTGCATGCCAAATTGCCAATGCACGTAGCAGTGATCAACAACATCACTACTATATGCCCTTATTATTGCATATATAGATGTGAGCATACAATATCAGGTTTAATTATATATAAGTCATGATTTAAGGGCACATGACGATCTGATAGTTGGTGCCGGCAGGGCAGGTGAAGGTGCTGCTCTGATCGTCCTTGGCGTAGCTGTAGGCGTCAGGGCACTTCTCCTTGAAGAACTTGGAGTACTTGGTCGGCGGGCAGTTGTGCTCGTACTGTCCCCGGCAGCAGTAGGTGTCGCCGCCGAACCTGCCGCACGCGCTGTCGCACCCCCCCGCCACCCTCAGCTCCGGCAGGCACTGCGCCGTGATGTCCACCGCGCACGTCGGCCCGCGCCGCCGGCTGCACCGCTCGCCGTTGCTGGCCGGCTGGAAGCTCATCGGCACGTTGAACCCGTCGATCACGGACAGGTCGAAGTAGTCGGTGGAGTCGCCCACGCCCGGGGTGCCCAGGGTGTACTCCGCCAGCGTCGTCGGCGGCGTGCCGGACACGGAGCAGGCCAGCGCGTTGCGGCAGTCGCCGGTGACGCAGCGGCCGCGCCCGCTGCCGTCGAAACTGCAGCCCGTGCGCGGCCAGATCCTGGCGGCCTTTGTGCCGGAGGGCACGTTGAGCGTCCACGACCTGCCCGGGTCCAGCCGCACGCCGCCGCCCGGGAGCGCGCCCGGCCACACCGTGTAGCTGCACCGGTTCACCACGGTGATGGTCACCGCGTCGACGCCGCACACGACGGCGACGACGCCGAGGAGGAAGACGAGCGCGCGAGTAGTGGCCATGGTTGCCGCTAGCTGCTGGTCTTGCTCTAAGTGTAGTAGCACTTGCCATGTCGCAACGCCATGGCTAGGGTATTTATAGCAACGCCGGCCATCGCCATGGCTGGCTACTTGATCGAGCTAGGTTGCGTGTGTGACAGGTTTCCACGGCGATTTTCCACGTACGTACGGTTGCTAAGTTTGGCTTTGGCAATTCATGCCCATGCATGCATATACGTACACGTGGCCATACATACGCTCGATCTACGTGTATATACATGAATAATTAACTTTTTTGTCACTCTTGGAAATTGTGCTAATATTTTTGTCACTAGGTCCACATATCATAGATACATGAGGGTCCACATATCATAGACAGTGGGTGACAAATATATTAGATATCATTTCTAAAAGTGGCAAAAAGTTAAATGCTACTCTTGTATATATGTTACTGTTTATGAAAATTCGTTTGGGCCTAGCGGGATTGCTGGGCCTGGCAATGCTAGCTATGGGCCTATGGGCTGGCATGAAATCGTAATATCCATCGTAATATCCATCGTATGCACTAAGTTCACCTCCTAACATAACTATAGTAGATCGCTTCACAGATTGCCTCCCATTCGTGGTAATCCGTTCAAATGCTGACGATGTTCCGTGATCCAAAGGGATATTTATAAATATCTCCGTACGTGGCAGCTGCCACCGGTTATTCATTATCCATCTCACACCCATATCTATGGCCGTGTTTGGCCACACGAGTTAGATATCTAACTTCCCTTTTTTTCCACGCGCACGTTTTCCGAACTGCTAAATGGTGTATTTTTTGCGAAAATTTTTTATAGAAAAATTGTTTTAAAAAATCGTATTAAAATCATTTGGATATGGTATAGGTAAATAATAATTACTCATTAAAATTTTAGGTATGGGAGGCTATTATTTATTTTATACGTTTTATTCATGCATGTTTAATATAAATAAATTTTGACTTAAAATTTTTAAACTCACATCCATACTATAGAATTTTATAAAATTTAACTAAAATTTGATAGATAATTTCTTATGTATAAAAGCAACTATGTAAAATTTTAATCAATTTTTACATATGATACCCACATATGTCTATTCTCTTACCCATTGGTTACTCATATGCATTAGGTAATACCCATTTGGTGTATGTATAGACAATTTTCCTAAAAATAGGTATGTATATAGATATGGATTAACTAATATCCTCTGCAGTGGCAGGTCTAGTTCCAGGATGCCTTGTACACTTTCTCTCTACCACCTTGGTGATGTCGACGTTAATGGCATATAACAGAAGAAAAGGTTCAACTACTGCCGTCAAGGGAATAACAGCTCTCCAGTGGTACATAAGAAAATTCTTGAACTTTGAGTAGTACCTGGAGAATTTTCTTATCTTATACTGTATCTATAGGAGAGATTATTCTTCACACCTTATTCTAATAAAAATACCTAAGAGTTTTGTTTCTTGTATAAGCTACTTTATTTTTTTTTCACCTGACTTGGCAATGTGTAGGTTGAGCCCTGATCAGTTTAATCTTTTGCATGTGGGGACTTGAAGATGCATGGTCCATGGTTGACGCTCATGGACATGCTTGCACATGGGCCTATCTCCGATCCATTTGACCCTGGGCTTCTGCCGAATTACTTTTCCCTTAACGGCCCATAGGAACATCTGCTGCAGGAAAGCCCATGACCCAGCCCAAACTAGTGGGGCTGGGATTCATTGTTTGCTTGTGTTTTCAACTGTTTAATTAATTCATTTTGCAGATTATTGCATTAATTGATTAATCTGGCTAGCTTCCACATGCATGGCCCTCGTCGTTGTGTGGCTTTTTCTAAGCCAACAGTATATTCACGAATAAAAAATATTTAAGAATAGAATTTATATACGCAAGTTTACCATTCTTGAGAAGGCATCAGGAGGTATAAACTTTTTCTAAGTAAATTTTAGTATCTTAGGTACTAAATTTTACATTAAAATTTTGGTACTTCTCGGTACCTACTCAAGAACTGGAAAATTGCTCTACACATATTCTTAATGAAAAATTAACTATGATAAAAAAGATTCTCAAAATCAACTCTAAATTTTATGTTAAAAATTTAAATTTTGGTTTATAAGTAGAAACAATAGTGAAAATACGAGACTCGTAGAAAGATCGATGAGATCGTCAAGTCAGATCCTCATATTGTACTTGACGACATGAATCATATGGATATATAATATAATGTATTATATATGTCGTTGTCCAGTTAGTCAGGCTGGGCACCTAATTTCTAGAGAAATTTCTTTCTCCAGAACTACTCAAATACACGATTAGTTGACTGACTTTCTTGATTTCTGCAAAAGATTCTACATTTCTCTACCATGCACTGATCAAGATATGCACTGAACTCCAATATACACTCAATCAAATCGTTGTATATATATGCAGAAATATAATCATTCTTACCTGATCTTCTACGTACCTTGAATTCTTCGAAGATGAATTTTCTTTTGATGATGTAGCTAGTAGAAATTAATTAAATGTCAATATGTCTAGAATCTAAGTTAACTTAGAGATTGTGTCAGGGATAACCATGACCGACCAGCCAGATTATCTCGTTAACATTTGGAACATTAAACTATATTTGTATTTACATTTAAACTATAAATATAGGTATACCTTGGAGCATGAGGAAATAGGAATTGTCCCACCAGCAAATCCCAAAATTAATTGAGGTGCTGCATCTAATTATATTAATCAGGTTCACGATACACTTCGTGGGCGAAGTCGCGATTGATCTGTACCACATATTCCCCCAAGATTTTCCGCTTCTACTTATGCTTATAAACCAAAATTTAAAATTTTAGTCTTAAATTTAAAGTTTATTTTAAAAATTTTTTCACTGTAGTTATTTTTTAGGCTTGGTTTTTAAATCACTAAGAATACATATACGAAAGGTTTATTTATAAATTATTTTTGTTTGTAAATATACCATTTGGCTTTTTGCATAAAAAAATCAAATAATCACCCCATTCTATGGTCCATTTTTTTGTTTGTATTCATGTTGGAAAAATACAGCAGGTCCAGCAGCTAGATTGATCCATCAATTTGCCCGTTAATTTCGGTCACTAATTTCTTCCGACGACCGATCACGCTTGCAGCGTAGTCCAGCTTATTTCCACAGATTATTTATGTGCTACCATGAAATGCCATTCACAGGAGACAAGACTTGCGACACAGATCAAGATCGAGGCCGGTCAGGCGGTAATTTACGTGTAAAAGATAATTATAATTATACTTTCTCCGTTCAACAATATAGGAACTTGTAGCTATAAATCTAAATAAATATTTATTTAGATTCATAGTCATTAATTGCTATATGCATGTATTTTTTTATACAAATATACACACATCACGTGAACATACCCACGTGACTGTGTTTTTTTAATACACATCTCCATGAGGAGGAAGTTAGCACTTCGAACCCACTAAATTAGGACTAATTAATAAGTTAAATGTAAAGCCTGGCCGTGAACGGAAATTCATATCTTTACATCATAAAAGGTAATAGACTGAAGACTCCTGCAACATCATGTATCTTTGAAATTTATCAAATCTAGAACTTTTCAACAACTATCTTCGAAAAATGATTTTTTAAGTTACCCTCGAACGAGTGCGAGTCGTCCATTGCTTTAGATTCGACGAATCTGATTCTGTTATATTACACCACTAGCTAGTATGTATAATAAAAATTTTATTCGAATAAAATTAGAACTAAATAATATAACTCTATGATAAAATTGTGTCACATATCATTTTAAAATAGATAAATTAATAAATATATATTACCGAAGTTTAGAATAAAATATTTAATATACTTATAAAAGTACATAGTTAGATTTAAATTTTACTCCGGCAAAAGTACTGTAACATTTCCTAAAAAAGTCTAGATCTTTCAACACCATGCCATAATGCATCTATATAAGTACGCATTATCCCTCTCTTAATAAGCTGCAAACACACGCAAAGCAAATCACTAGTAGTAAAACAAGAAACACACAATGGCATCATCTCCAGCCGCCACTTCCGCGGTGCTCGCCGTCGTCCTCGTGGCGACCCTCGCCGCCGGGGCCAACGCCGCCACGTTCACCATCACCAACCAGTGCTCCTTCACGGTGTGGCCGGCGGCGACTCCGGTGGGCGGCGGCGCGCAGCTGGAGCCGGGGCGGACGTGGGCCATCGACGTGCCCGCCGGCACCAGCTCCGGCAGGGTGTGGGGCCGCACGGGGTGCTCCTTCGACGGCTCCGGCCGCGGGGGGTGCCAGACCGGCGACTGCGGCGGTGCGCTGTCGTGCACCCTCTCCGGGCAGCCGCCGCTGACGATCGCGGAGTTCACGCTCGGCGGCGACAAGGACTTCTACAACCTGTCGGTGATCGACGGGTTCAACGTCGGCGTGAGCTTCTCCTGCAGCTCCGGCGAGACGCTCACCTGCCGGGAGAGGAGCTGCCCCGCCGCGTACCAGTTCCCCGACGACAACTCCAAGCTGCGCTCCTGCAACGGCAACAGCAACTACCAAGTCGTCTTCTGCCCTTAGTAGTCATGACGACGATGACCTACTCATTCTGATGCATGCAGCTCTGCGCACTAGCTTTACTGCCATATGATCAGATGCATATGGGTGCACGCTTTAGCTAGCATGCTGATTAGGGAATTATTATGTAATAATAAAGTTGAATATTGATGAATAAAACAACTATCAGAAATTTCCGTTTTCTCAGTTCATTTTGTTTAAACTAGAGCCGGTCGTAAGTTATTCGTGTACCGACCCATGCCCATCCCTGCCATTTCACCTATGCTTTAAAATTGTTCCCCTACGAGTTATATAGAAAAGTAGGAAAGCAAATTATCTCTATAAGAGTAAAGACTAATGATTGGGAAAGACGACTTTCTCTACTACACTTAGAGCATCCACAATATACTATAAAAATAGTCATTATATAGTATATAAATGATCTCATATGGACCGTATTTATATCTTATGAGGGTGATCATTATCGCATTAATGACTAAAGTAGCCTTAGCCATATAGTTTGCCCATAAGAATAAATGTTCTCATATTCTTTTCTTATTTAGGTCCCATTTTGTTTTCTACTCTATCCATAAGCATTGCGGAGCTTGTCACACCTAATGACACATGGTGGGTCCCACCCATATATATCACATAGTGTTTATATATTGCTTGTGACCTTATTTTTAACTTTGTAAAGATGTGACACCGTGGATGTCCAAAGTGTCAACTATCCCTCGTTTATCAGGTAAAAACATGTTGGCACCTTGGCAGGCTCCTGTGAAAATTTTAGCGCCAATTCACCTTTTGCTCCCCCACCAAAATTTCATTACTCGCTCGCTCAGTGATTGCAGGGAGAAGAGAGAACAATGCCCAACTATAGAGAGAGGAATCAATGGCAGTTGGTTGACATGCTCATCTACGGTCACCAAGTTTGATTGGTTATATCTGTTGAGAGAGGAGAAACGTAGGAAAATGATCAAGGATGACAAAGTGACAGATGTCTTGTACCCAGCCTTTCCACCACTTGTGATGATGTTAATCGTATATAAGGGAAAAATGTTTAACTAGTGACGTACAAGAGAATAGTACAACTCTCCAATGCTACATAAGAAAACTCTCGTGAACTTTGAGTAGCACATGATGAATCTTCTTATGTCATATCGTATCTATAGGAGAGATTATTCTTCACACCTTATTCTAATAAAAACACCTAGGAGTTTTGTTTCTTGTATAAGCTACTTTATTTTTTTTTTCACCTGACTTGGCAATGTGTAGGTTGAGCCCTGATCAGTTTAATCTTTTGCATGTGGGGACTTGAAGATGCATGGTCCATGGTGGACGCTCATGGACATGCTTGCACATGGGCCTATCTCCGATCCATTTGATCCATGGGCTTCTGCCGAATTACTTTTCTCTAATCGGCCCATAAGAACATCTGCTGCAGAAAAGCCCATCAACCAGCCCAAACTAGCGGGGCTGGGATTCATTGTTTGCTTGTGTTTTCAGCTGTTCAATTAATTAACCTGCAAGATTATTGAATTAATTAATCTGGCTAGCTTCCACATGGCCCTTGTTGTTTGCCTTTTTCTAATCCAAACGGTATATTTATAAATAAAAATATTTGAGAATAGAACTTATATACATGTATTTTAATGAAAATAAGCTCTATGATGACAAAAATATCAAAATCGATCCACTCCAAATGTCAGGTTAAAAATTCAAATTTCGATTTATAAGTATAAATAGAAGTGAAAAGATAAGACTAATATAAAGATGAGATCGTCTAGTCAGATCCTCCTACTGTGCTTGACGACGATATATATGTATCATATGGATATACTACGTCCGTCACTAAATGTTTGATACCGTTGACTTTTTAATATATATTTGACTATTTATTTTATTCAATTTTTTTGAAATATATAAAGTTATATATATGCATAGAAGTACATTTAACAATAAATGATATGATATAAAAATAATTAATAATTATATAAATCTTTTAAATAAAACAAATATTCAAACGTATATAAAAAATCAACAGCGTGATAAGAAAGAAGAGAGTATAATATAGTGTATGTCGTTGTCCAATTAGTCAGGCTGGGCGCCTAAGTTCTACAGAAATTTCTTTCTCAAGAACTACTCAAATACACGATTAGTTGACCGACTTTCTCACTTTTTACAAATATTCTAGCTTTCTCGAACATGCACTGAACTCCAATATACACGCGATTGAATAGTAGTATATATATGACGAAATATAATTATTCTTACCTGATCTTCTACTTTGAATTCTTCGAAGATGCATGAGTTTTCTTTTGATGATGTAGCTAGTTGAAATTAATTAAATGTCAATATGTCTAGAATCTAGAGGTTAACTTAGAAATTGTTAGGGATGACCATAACCGACCATGCAGGCAGATCCTCGTTAACATTTGGAACATTAAACCATATTTGTATTTAATAACATTAAACTATATACATATATATATATATATATATATATATATATATATATATATATATATATATATATATACTTTGGAACATGACGAAATAGGAATTGTCCCACCAGCAAATCCCAAAATTAATTCAGGTGATGCATCTGATTATATTAACCAGGCACACGATACAGTTCGTGGACGAACTCGTGATTGATCTGTACCACATATTCATCCACGTCTTTTCACGTTTGCTTATACTTATAAGCCGAAATTAAATTTTAACCTTCAATTTGACGTTGATTTTAGGGTTTTTTATTAAAGTTTATTTTTCAGTCTTTGTTTTTAGATCACTAAAAATACATATACAAAAGATTTATTCAAAGATTTATTCACATATTATTTTTTGTTTATAAATACGTCGTTTAGTTTTTTCCATAAAAAATCAAATAATCACCCCAATTATATGTAAAGCCTGGTCGTGAACGGGAATTCATCTTTATATTATAAAAGGTAATATTGACTCAGACTCCTGCAACAATGCAACATCATGTATCTTTGAAATTTATCTATCTAGAACCTTTTAACAATTATCTTTATATAAACTAGATCTTTCAACACCATGCCATAATGCATCTATATAAGTACGCATGCATTATCCCTCTTTTAATAAGCTGCAAACACACCTAAAGCAAATTACTAGTAGTAAAGCAAGAAACGAGCTACGTACGTACACAACACACATATATACAATGGCGTCTCCGGCCGCCTCTTCCGCGGTGCTCGCCGTCGTCCTCGTGGCGACCCTCGCCGCCGGGGCCAGCGCGGCCACGTTCACCATCACCAACCAGTGCCCCTTCACGGTGTGGCCGGCGGCTACTCCGGTGGGCGGCGGCGTGCAGCTGGACCCGGGGCAGACGTGGACCATCGACGTGCCCGCCGGCACCAGCTCCGGCAGGGTGTGGGGCCGAACTGGCTGCGCCTTCGACGGCTCCGGCCGCGGGGGGTGCCTCACCGGCGACTGCGGCGGCGTGCTGTCGTGCAGCCTCTCCGGGTGGCCGCCGCTGACGTTGGCGGAGTTCACGCTCGGCGGCGACAAGGACTACTACAACCTGTCGGTGATCGACGGGTTCAACGTCCCCATGAGCTTCTCCTGCAGCTCCGGCGAGACGCTCACCTGCCGGGTCAGGGACTGCCTGGACGCGTACCACTTCCCCGACGACAACTCCAAGCTGCGCTCCTGCAACGGCAACAGCAACTACCAAGTCGTCTTCTGCCCTTAGTAGTCATGACGACGATGACCTACTCCTCGTGCATGCAGCTTGGTGCACTGGCTTTACTGCCATATATATGATCATAGCTAGCTGCTGGTTAGGGAAATATTATTATGTAATAATAAAGTCGATTGATAAATAAAACCACTGTAGGACATTACCATTTTCCCTACGCTTAAAATTGTTCCCCTATGAGTTATATATAAATACGTAGGGAAGCTGAGATAGCAACGGGGAATTCACTATCAGGGATCATGCACCATTGCATCCCTGTCCCCACGGCGATAAAATTTCTCTGTCCCCATACCCAACAATCACAACAAGGCTTATATTTAACCCATCCCTGATCACCACGGTAAATTTTTTTTCTCGTGGTTTCGCTGGCCCTATTCACCATGCTTTGTCACCATCGGAGTTGAGCGGACCTTCAGGTGAGGTGGTGGGCAGTCGGGTACAGTCGGCGATCCATAGGCGGGCGGGTGGGCGCACAACAAGCCACAGGTGAGCGCGGTCGGGCATAGGCGGCGAGCAGCGTAGGGGGCAGCGTGCATCGACGTCGCCGTCAACGGGCAAAGGCCGGTGGAGAGAAGCACGGCGTGCGGTCGGGCGGAGAGAGGCGGGGCGTTGGCGTGGTGGGTGGGCGGTTAGCAAGCGGAGCCAGTGCCTGGTGCTAGAGTGTTGACTGACTAGGGTTAGACCTTATATATCATAGTTATTGGGTTTCATTTTTTTGGGCCAAGCTATAATAAAGTCTATATTTAGTCCTCAACAATATAAACGGATCACCGCGGGTAACGGGGATGGAGAGTGGTGCACCATCTCCGCCCCCGTCATCCTCGATGGGGATGAGTTTTAGCCCATTTGATTCCTCGTGGGTAGCAGACATCAATCACATCCACATCCCCTAATGGGTGAATTCACTACGGAAAATCAGTGATCGAGTTCCCGTTGCCACTACTATAGGGAAGTAAAGTAGGGTAAAGACTAATAGTAGAAAAAGATGACTTTCTCTACACTTATTTTAACTTCATAGGGAAATGCAACACAATCAATGTCCAAGTGTCAACTCTCCCTGGTGTATAAGGTCAAAACGTGAGGAAAGATTTTCTCTAGACGCATAGAAACATATTGGCACCTTGGCAAGCTCTTGTGCTCACTTTTTGCTCCCCCACCAAAATCCCCTCACCTCCTATTCTTATCTTTTATCTAGGTTTCTCCTTCAAGACTTCAATAGGCTGCCCCAAAGAAACAGCAGCCCCTCTCTCCCAAATTCCCTCACTTCCTCCAAAATCCCAACTCAGATCTGCATCCTCCTCCCATAAGAGCAGGTGGTAGATCTTGTGGGAGAGAAGGGCATGGTAGATGCATGCAAGAAAGATATTCCTTTGTGTTAAGTTCTCCATCGTCCATCTTCCACCCCAATATAGAATACAACCAATATATTGTAAATTTGTCTTTGGTGTCAAGGGTCTATTTGTAAAAAGAGAAAAGGACTAATACATAAAAATATTTACAAGTTTACAAATAGGCCCTCGGCGTCAGTCATATTGATGCCGAGAACCTATTTATAAAAAAATTTCTTACATATAGATCGTTTTTCTGAATTTTTTTTTCATATATGTTATCGGTGCTAATGTCTTTGGCGCCGACCTTCTTTATGTCAATGACTTATCAGTCGTAGGGATCGAGGTTGTTGGCGCCAATGTCTTTGGTGATGAGACACTGGACCTTGGCGCCAATAACCATGGTACCAAGCAAAAATGTCTATTGCTCTCTTTATGGTTAAAGTTTTCTGAAAGGGCTACAAGTTAAAAAAATCAAATTCAACTGATCTCTCCACTACTATGTTTATGAAACATTAGGCACCTAAGTACATGCCCTATCTATCACTAACTTAGGATAACTGCTTTAGGCTGTGATGGGGCAATCTAAATCATGATAAAGAACTGGATGTTATAAGAGGATGTTTTGTGTGGTTGTACACTTTATTGACCTCGGAATTCTGGTTAATACGCAAATAGGGAAGAACCATCATTTTAGTTCTATTACTTCTAAGACTAGTGTAGTCTAAATTTCTTGTTAAATTATAAACAATATTTGTTTCAGTTCAGTAACACTCATTTCTTGTCCAGGGTGGTACTGTCGGCTCGGCTAACATAGGATGCTACATTGGAATGGAAGATTTTCGATTATTTTGAAGATTTTGCTGATATTTTCTGTCTAGATTTGGAAGAACACGTATGTAAAATTTTTATTTATAAATTATCCTTCGTTTGCGAATATATAGTTTGGTTTATCCCTTCCCTAAACCAAAAGATGGACACCTCTATCTTCCAAAAAGGGCAGATCGAGTCAATGGTAGTGGACAAATTAATAACGAAAAGGACAAACAATCTGGTCGTATATGGATAGCTAGCTGGTTGAGAGGGATAACCACGTACGTAGGATGACCGGTTGACTAGTCTTCGTTCGAAGAATAGTAGTACCATTAGATATGCAGTCACACAAATTCTATATCTTTACTTAGATCTTTATATGTTAATAATCAATATGTATGTAGTAGCCACTCGATGCTACATGGTCGAATTAAGTAATTAACGTGCATGTACAATTAAATATATATGTTCAATGTTCTCCTTAATTATTTAATTGAAACAAAAGAGATCGATGGCTCATGTATTATATATACATGAGTTGATTCGATCGAATTAATTAATTTCATCCTTTCCAGCAAAGAAAACGTGCATAGATATCGATAGATCACATCTTGGTAGCTTGTTGCAACTTATTTCCACAGATTTTTGACAGTAACGTGCACAATACTACAAAGGGACGATATATAGATCGATACATGCTCGCCCATGCGGAAAGAGAACACTATACATACTCCAGGAGTATAATAACTCTTCCTAGCTAGTTCCTTATCCAGAATTAATATTAATATCCAATTAATGGTATTAATTCATGCATGTTTTACTTCAAAAAAAAATTCATGCATGTTTGAAATATTCTCTTAATTCCTCCAGATCGGTCAGCAACTACAACTATACATATTAAATTAAAAATGTAGATATCTTTGAACAATTAATATGCCATATATCATATATGCATGCATTGCATCTATAAATAATACTCATTCCCCTGCATTTTCTTTGCACACGCATCGATCGAAAGCAAAGCTTAGCTAGCTCTCTTCACAAACTGCAAACAATGGCGTCTCCGGCCGCCTCTTCGTCGGTGCTCGCCGTCGTCCTCGTGGCGACCCTGGCGGCCGGGGCCAACGCGGCCACCTTCACCATCACCAACCGGTGCTCGTTCACGGTGTGGCCGGCGGCGACGCCGGTGGGCGGCGGCGTGCAGCTGAACCCGGGGCAGACGTGGACCGTCAACGTGCCCGCCGGCACCAGCTCCGGCAGGGTGTGGGGCCGCACGGGGTGCAGCTTCGACGGCGCCGGCAGGGGAAGCTGCGCGACCGGCGACTGCGGCGGCGCGCTGTCGTGCAGCCTGTCCGGGAGGCCGCCGATGACGCTGGCGGAGTTCACGCTGGGCGGCGGCGGCAGGCAGGACTTCTACAACCTGTCGGTGATCGACGGGTTCAACGTGGGGATGAGCTTCTCCTGCAGCTCCGGCGTGGGCGTCACCTGCAGGGAGAGGAGCTGCGGCGACGCCTTCCAGTTCCCCAGCGACAACTCCAAGGTCCACGCCTGCAACGGCAACAGCAACTACCAAGTCGTCTTCTGCCCTTAGTACTGATGACCTCATGCAGCTTGCTAGCTACTGCATGCGTGCACGTATTATCTAGCTAGCTGCTGACTAGGGAATTATTATTATTATTATTATTATTATTATTATTATTATTATTATTATTATTATTATTATCATCATCATTATTATTATTATTATTATGTAATAATTAATTAATAAAAAGTTGACGATGAATAAAACGAACGTGATTGATTGTCCATGGATGAAGGTGGGCACGTGTAATCGACCAAGCATATATAAACGCAGCTGTTCATAGATAAAACTTGTGATTTGCAGCTTGTAAGCTTGATTACTACTACTAGCAGTGAAGCAATATTCACATTTGGGGCGTAATTGCAAATACGGCCCAATTAGTCCAATAGAGACGGGCAGAATTATACTACTTTGAAAGACAAGTATTAAAACATGTGCATAAAAGGCTGCTTAATCCAAGATGAGATTCAAAGAGAAGCATGAAAAACCACAGTTGGAGAGATGAAATCAACCACAAAGTAAACAGCTGCAATTGTGGTCCGGCAAACAGGTACGCTAATGTCGTAGTCGATCTGAGACCCACGATACGGTCAAGGGATTAATAATGATCTTCCATCTCAATCAAGACCAATTTTGACACACATCAAAGTTTCAACAAAGATGGCACATGATGAGGAGTTCGTGTAAACAAAATGGGAATTGAAAAACGTCTCCGCATTATTTATCTGATGATTCTGACGACATATGTATGATCCATACACAGTATGAGTATGAAAGTACACGGGTTGCCCTGAATGGTACACAATGAACTCACAAACAACCGGTACATGAGAAGCTACAGAAGCAATCAGTAGTCGTCGCCTCTGGATATGACTTCCTTGCAAGTTGGACGGAGTAAAATGGTGTGCTCAAATTGTGACACATAGCTTCCCCTCACGTCACACAATGGAGGATACGGCTGCAATAATAGCAGAAAACTATGAGTAAACCATAAGCATGGCCAAGTTCAGACGTTCGACTAGAAATTGAGCTCTGCCGTACCTGAACAATACCAACATCACATAAATTTTTCAGCGCCATGAGATACTTGGTCTCGCCAAGGCGGTCCAAGTACCGACGACAAAATGCAAGTGTTCCAAAATTGTTGTTAATTGTTCCAAGTAGTTGCTTAGCCTTTGCTACCCTCAATGGTACATGCCCAACATCAAAGTTCTTCATGTAATGACTGCATTCTAAGTCCTCCCTTACAAATCCCTTTCCTGCAAACATGACCACACTCAATAAATGTAGAAGAAACTTGAACAAGTCTACTGGGGACAACAAACATCCGTTGTTCAGCCAAGGATGGTTACACTAGTAATATAAGGAAATGGCTTTCAGAAACTAGTAAAGTGCGACAGGTTTAGGTCTATGTTCAAACTAGAGAGGCATATACCTGTCGAACCAAAAGTTTCAATGGCATAAAATTCTCCCTCCTCCATTTTTGTTTGCTCTCCACCTTTCACAATGGGAACTGATTTCCCAGCATGAATTTGGTATGGCCCAATGCTGTGCCCGTTCAGGTTCCGCACACTTTTTACTGCCACAAAAGCAGAAATGTCAATTGCATTGTCAATATATCACCTTATATTATTATGAGCATAGATTGGGAAAATTACGAATTAGCACACACTTTGGAAAACTTTTCCATTAATTTCAACCTCGTACGACTCCATGACTTCTTGGATTGCTGCACCAACATCACATAGCCGTGCATCAATTCCAGCTTCCTAAAATAAAGGGATGAAAAAACACACTGATGGCATTACAGGAGAAAATAAATTTAAAAAAATAAATAGTCGCATCTATAAGATCAAAGCAGAGAGGAAACTAAAATCAGCCCAGGTAAATAAATAAATAAATAAGATAAATTATGCTATGAAGCCAACTAAGACAAATGTTTTCTATTCCATTGAAGTATTGAACACCTATGACTATGAGCGTGTCGCTTTAAGAAAAGTGATTCACTCATTCTCACATAAAGCAGAGCGCCTACATGAAAATATCATGCACAGAGTAACATCATTCAAGTTTTATATAGTATCTGAGTGCATTGACTTTTCATAATCAGCTTCCAGAAAAATGCACAAGAAATGTAGAAAATTACCTTGACTCCAGTATTAGTGGCATCTTTTGATGCTTGAAGCAATGGATCAAACATGGGATTGAATGCAACAGTGAATGCACAATCAACGATGTATCCTGATATCACAATATCAAGTTAGTTTTTGCAGTTTGGAATGGTCCAGGTGTATACTTGTAAGAAGAGAGAATTTCCTGTATGCCACTAAAATTATACCCAGTTCCTTCTATGCCATGCAAAAAATCAAACTTCCCTCTATGCCATTCACTTAATTTTTTCTTCCTTACGTGTCATTGGGGTTAAGTTTTCCATCCAACTCCGTTAACTTATTTTGCTTACGTTCCTTCTATGCCAAATGACTCGAAACATAGAATTAAAAATTAGTATTTTCGAATAAAATTTGAAATTAAGATAGCAGAATTGAAAATTGATATTTTCGAATAAAATTTAAAAATTCATATTTTCGGATAAATTTGAAATGACCCGCAACATAGAATTGAAAATTTGAAAAATATCAATTTCCCTACTTAGAATTTTTCAGATATTTTCTGTCACTTTGTTTACTTGTTTAATTTTTTTTAGAGATTTAAAACCATTTTAGTTTTTGGATGGAAAAGTTAACGGCAGGGGCATGTAAGGAAGAAAAAATTAAGTGAATGGCATAGAGGGAAGTTTGATTGTTTGCATGGCATAGAAGGAACCAGGTATAATTTCAGTGGCATACAGGGAATTCTCTCTTGTAAGAAACCCAAATAAAATATCATCGCAAACAGCAATAGAAGGGATCGAAGAAAGAAAAATAATAAACATACCATCTATGTGTGTCCCAAAATCCAGCTTCATTACATCATCATATTGTAGTACAGTTTTATCGCCAGAATTTGGCGTCCAGTGAGCTGCAACCCTATGCATTGCATATTCCCCATCAATTAATGAAGGAATGTAGAATGAAAAGATGTACTGTAGAGAATACCATACCAATTCAAGGAACACCCTGTTGGAAAGGCAATACCAGCTTGCAGTCCATTCTCCTTGATAAGTTTCCTAACCATATTTTCCAAAGTTTCACATAGATCAATCATTAGCATGCCAGGCTTCAAAATGCTCCTCATATGCTTCCGGACCTATAGAAAATGTATTGTGGCATTGTAAAAAAAAGGACTAGATTCAAAAGATAGCTGCAAACAGTGAAAGAGATCGGTGTGTTTTGTACCTGTCTATGAACTTCTGCTGCTCGGCGTACAGCATTGTACATTGGCTTTTGTAGCCGTTCCAGTTCCCTCTTTTCCTCGCTAGTTGTTCTCCATAAGTTACTGAGGAGCAATAGGGCGATATCAGATTACTTTATGAAAACACACTCACTATAATTTCATAGTACCGATTCATAGAGTTTGCATCTAGAAGTAAAAATGAAAAGGGAAATGTCAATGAGGTGAGAATGATCTTCATGAAATTTTGCTCAAGATGGCAAGGTAAAAGTATGAAAAGAAAAGGTCTCCTTTCTTCCTAATGTTGGACAGATAGTGGTGTACTTACTCATCCTTATATTGTTGGATTTCACCCTCAGGAAAATCTCCTGAAGGGAAAAGTTCATCTATAGGAATTGATGGAGGGTCAGTCTGCTGAGGAGGGCCTTTCTTCTTTCTACAGAAGACACAAAGCATGGTCAGTCGTAAAACATAACAAGGAGATTAATGGTTTACTTGAACAATAGAGCATACTTGGATTTGCTTTTCTTCTTTTTCTTCTTTGCAGCTTCTGCAGAATACAGGTTTCGAAGGAAACTGTTAATTAATCCCATGGCAAATGCTAAATAGAATTTCAAAAAGCTTCAACTTTAGATGAGGGAACTCAGAAATGAGATCCTTCCAAGGCATAATAGTCACCTGATCCTCCATCTTGAGATGGACCATCTCCTTGTGCTTCATCATCATCATCATCTTCTGGTGGTGACGAATGAGATCCATTGCTATCTGCAACTTTGCTGTCTTTTGATGAGGTCGCATGTGTTTCAGCATTAACCACATTCTACAGGGAAAAAAAAAGAGAGGGTGTCGGTTACTTTAAACGAAAAATCCGAAGACAGCAATGCAGGGGCAAATTTTCAGAAGTTTGGAGAGGTCCAGCCCTCCTAGGAACCATAGTAGGGTGCCATTACTAGCTGTAATTGCAATTACATAAACCCTAAACAATGAAAGGCTAGGCATGGTCTCTATAGTGATAGATTGAGACAAACTATGAACATAAGTGTGAAAGTAAGTATGAGCATGAGCCAATAATAAATGAGCAAACATCAAACTAAACATGAGTCCCTTCATCATCATCCACCTCTACAATAAGTAGGATTAAGGAGGCTTACTTTGGCTTGTGGATTTTGTTCAACAGATAACACCTCCATCTCCTTGGTCACCGCGTCAGGGGAGACGGCAGCCATACTTGTATATTCGTAAAGCTCCTAAAGTTGAGCGATCACAAAAAAAAAAAAGGAAGGGGACATGATTAGGGCAAATTAAGCTAGATCCAGAAAACAACCTATCTATCTAGGGTTGGTTCATGACGCAGATTCCAGAGAGAGATGAGGAAAAAAAGGTAGAGCGCGTGGATAGAGAGGGATGAGAAAAGAGGACGGATGGATGGATGGATGGATGCTCACCGAGGACGACGGCGCCCCTGGTCGCGGGAGGTGGGCGCGGGCGGCGGCGGAAGAGGAGAGGAGAGCACGGAGAGAAGAAGAAGAAAGAAAGAAAGAAAGAAAGAAAGAATCCGCTAGGGCTGGAGACGAGAGTTGGCCTCGACTCCAATCTCAGCCGCTGCATTTTATTTATGGCCTCCATTAACCCACGTTACCCTCTTTAGGCCCTGTTTAGTTAAAAAAACATCACATCAAGTTTTTAAACACATATTAAACGCAGTCTAATTATAAAACAAATATCAGATTCCGCCTGAAAACCACGAGACGAACCTTTTGAGTCTAATTAATCTATCATTAGCATATGTTGATTACTGTAGCACTTATGGCTAACCATGTTCTAATTAGGCTAAAAAGATTTCGTCTCACGATTTCCCACATAACTGTGTAATTAGTTTTTAATGTTTATGTATATTTAATTTTTTATTTAGGTGTCCAAAGATTCGATGCGATGTTTTTAAAAAAAATTTTGGGAACTAAATATGGCCTTATTCTTCCTTCCTCACCTGGTGCTGGTAATATGGTAAAATTTGTTAAACTTAGATAAGTTTAATTTAGGACAACTTAAGTAACTTCTACTAGTATAAAACATAGATAATAATGATAATAATAAGCTTTAATTTCAATATTTATCTAGAAATTAAACACTGTATTAAAAAATATTGAGATAATTTTATAGTATTATTAGTAATAAGATATTCTATTATTTATAAACCAACTAATTTTTTGAACATCAATTACAAAATTATAGAACCGCTAATCGGTTGCAGTGTTGACTGAATACATACATGGGCCAAAAAAGAATTAATTAGCAAATGTGTTATGACTGGTTTAGTGCATCTTCATGAGATGTCTAGAATTAATCTCTAAAACTGAATCTTGAAAATTGGGTTAGAAAATATATCCTCTAATATTTACCAAATCCATTCCTAATATTTATACATGTCTAAATTAGCTTACTTGTATCCTAAATTTAGATAAAAATATATGTTTCTAATACATATTTTTTTAAGATGAACCTAATACAAGCTTTTGAAAAGTTAAATATTAACACTCAAAATTTTGAAGATGCTCTTAGAAAATGATGTTAGAAAATGATGTTAGTGATGATCTAAATTCATTTGCCTCGACGGAGCAAAGCAGACACCCGTCGCCATGGTGACGTTACGTATGCTCTAATAGGCGGTGCAACCTCGGTAAGAGAAGAGAAGAGAAGAGAAGACAAAGTATTTTCTACCCTTCTAAAACAAGACAGACAATGACGTCGAATAGCAGATGGAATAGGATTGGAGGTATATATCCTTTGGAGCCTTTAGTGGTCTTTTTATCATAGCCCAAATAAAGGCCATCTCTTATTGCCCCCTATGCATGCATCATCGCAACATCATCTTTTTGTTGTTTCCTCATCCACTAAAGTTGCTGTTGGTAATAAAATTTTCACATGAAGGAAGGTTGGCAGGTTGCGATATCAAGCAACCAATACTTGTTTCAAAATCACAATACATGACTAAACCAGAGGCCAAAAAATTTTAGTACGAAACCTTAATACATTCAGACATATTCATCTAACAGGTTTTCTTATCATGCATAGCCAACCTCATGGATTCTACTGATTAGAATGATTGCACATGAATCATCATGCACTATTCTTTGAGGGCCAGAGCAACAGAGGGGAAAATTTCGATGACATTTGCGAGCCATGTTGGATCTTTAGTTCATCTCATCTTCAGAGAATGAGAAACCAAAATTGGATAGAGTTTGTGCTTCATCATCCATCAGGTCTATCTGTCATCACTCATCGAAACTCTGCATACTGCAAGAGTAATCAATCTAGAACACCTGAACAAGATTTTTTGGCTCTGCAAATGCAGTCCAAGTCAATAGCTCTTCTTGTCAATGATTTTTGCCGAGGGCAATGTACCAAACACATGATCCCATAGCGTCGATGTTATTCCGAACCCCTTGTTTTGGATTCTGAAGTGATGGTTCAGATGGTATTTCTGAGGTACAGCAGAAAGAAGAAAATGTTGAGCATATAGTCAACGAGATGCTGTGGTTTTGATAGATAAATCAACATAACTGAATCTGATAAGCACCTTGAGGTGTTTTCCTGGGTCAGATGATGGCTGCCCATGATGCAGATAGTAGTGCGTGCAGTCATACATCACATAGCCCAAAAGGCCACCTCCAAACACGCCATGAGTTGTGGTTGGAGTAGTAATGAGCCTGATTAGATTCCAGAACTGGATGACCAACAACAAATGCAACTCAGATCAAATTGATTAGAACACAATAAAAAAAAATCTCCATATGAAAGCTAACTACTTTATTTCACAGCCCTACAACAGGGATCCCAATTGGTCTGAAGGACCTAGCAAAAGTTCATGTAGAAATAAGCCACTCCGAATAGCTTGAAAAATGGGTTGGAAGGCAGGCAGTAGAGGCAAATGTGAATCCAACGCTAAGTTGCTGGGCATGTTAACTTTCACTACAGCAATGAGCAATGTTCATCTAATCTATGAGGAAGCTCTGATCACCGGAAAGCACAATATAGCTGCAGCAGCGGGTGGAAAGACAAGTCGCAGCCCATCAGTCGGGTGCTTGTGATGAATTCCATGAAGAAGATAGTGTGCTGTGTTTGCCCTGCCACGTATCAGATTAATTGGCAGTGATTAGACAATGTTTAATTCATCAGATATAAATATGAATTGAACAATAGTTCGGCAGCACGACGTACCAGTAACTTTTAGTATTTATGTGGAAGAGGAATCGATGCATTATATACTCGATCAATGTCCATAGGCAAATTCCAAACACAACCATCAGAGCCACTTCTGAAAGTGTGTGACCCGTTTGGACTGATTTGCTTAGGCACCAGCACACCACAGGCAACCAGATAAGAGGAATTGCCCACCACTCCGTGCGTGTTAAGAACTGAAAAACAAGCTGTTTTATCAGGATACCATGTCCAAAATTCTGAATACGAGAAGTGCAATAAACAGAATCAATACCTCTAAGGCATCATTGCCAAAAAGTCTTGGCCCCTCCTTGCTAACAATTGGCTGGTGAACCCATTCCTGGTACTGATCCCCTAGATGCCCAACCTAGAAAATTAAACCCAAATAGTTGGAAATAATACCCAAATAGTAGGCCTAGACTTTCAACTGAGAGAAGTCAGCAGTAAAGGACTGGTAATAACTAATTGTGCAGAAATCAAGTAAGTTGAGAACATCACAATTTGGGTTCATCACTTCATTGTGATGACAAAATTTTTTTTACAAACATGTGATTTACACATCTTGGTGGCATGAACAGAATCTACTCTAGCCAGTTTGACATGTGTTAACTTTTTCCTTTCGAAAACTCACCAATACAGAAAAACTTTGTTACAAAATATGGCAAACGTTGCCCAAAAAACGTACAGCATAAACAAAGGAAAATAATGAACGAAACGCATGGAACAATACTATGGTGGGCACTAGACTTTCAGAACCGATGAACAATTACAAAGATACCAAGTCACATTACCTGAAATACAAGAGGTTTATTCAAATCTACTGTGAAAGCCTCTGCAACCATTTTGTTCAACAATGATTACTGCAGATAACCAAAACTTAAAAAGTAAGCATAAGGGTATTGTGTATTTAAAAAAAAGAAAGAAACAGGAGGATAAGGGTATCATGTATATATAAAAAAGGAAATGCGGCATGAGTAAATGACAGGAAATGCACTTTAAGCCAGAAAATCACATAACAAAAACATGTCGGGAGTAAAACAGTGTGATTGGGATATTTGTAGTTTGTACTACTTTTGTCATTTTGTGTCTTTTTTTTCCATGCTGGGAAGTTTGACTAATCCTCAAGTGAAGCCAGTAAGCCACATCACCATGTTTACACATATATTGGAAAATAGGATACAAAAAACTCTTATGGTATTCAACTATTACCTACTTTCAGTATAATTCTCAGCCGATTAGCCATTTAACAAAAGCTTCTCATGACAGCATGAGATTACTATTGCCTATTCTACAAAGATTCTGTGACCCAAAAGCATGCCCAATGGTGCCAGTTTTAGTCCTTCATCTCAAGGTGTACCAGAGCACCACATACTGGAATGATGAGATGATCCAAGTCGATCTGGTCCGCTCATACGAAAAAGATGTGATCAAATCAGAACAATCCTGTTCACAGACAAGAGCACATGGCACAGGATTTTTGTACACTGCATGTTCTAATCAATTTCTGCAAGAATACAAAGGAACCACAGCTCACAGAGCCACATGTGTGTAGGGCATCCCCACTGGAATCCAAGAAAATGGGGGTGCTTAACTTGCCAGATGCAGATGGGGCTTAATCACCAATACCTATAAGAAGCTTTTGATATGTCTACTTTAGGAGAAAAAAAAAGAAAAGGAAATGAGAGTGATCTCTTTATCACCTGTCCAAACAGTTGGCTAAAAAAAATAATCCAGTAAGCAAGCATGTAAAGAAATGGCAGAGATTGTTGAAGCATCGTTGCATTGACCTAACTGAAATGGCAGTAGCAATGCTTGTCTCATCTTTATTCCAGTGTAGATTAATTACTCGGAGCATCTTACTGGAGTTGTAGTAGAGAAAGGACTGAAGTGCAGAACCTGATAAACCTTTTCTTTTAGGTAGAATCTGAAAACTGAAACTTTACTTAACTTCAGACTAGGTGTTTCTAACCAAAACATCAGACAATCTGCCGAACTAACCAGAGCACAATCTTGGAGGAAAGCTCCAGTTTTGCATGGATCCAAGGTTAGCTCGACCCTAAGCAAGCTTCCAGAATCAAGAAATGGGGCAATTCGGGCAAGAAAAGAAGGCCGGCGATGGCAAGTAGTGTGCGTGCCACTGCCAACTCTCACCTGTCGACTGCCGGCGGCGAGGTGAGCTGAGGAGCGGTGATGCCTGCCTGCTCTTCTTTCTGACGGAGAACTCGTGCAAATGCTGCTGCTTGCGGTGGTTGGGAGCTCAGCTCACTGGAGCTCAGTGATGGCCGCCACCCGAGGAAGGAGTGAAGGGGGGACAAGTTTATACTACTCTGATTGATTAGTGCTTTTTGTAGATTACTCCCTCAATTTCCAGTGTCATTTTCACTCTGCTCCAACCTTCACCTTGCTGTTTAGTTTTGATAACAGATTTCACTCTTTCTTTTGCTAGCTGCCAGCAGAGATTAAAATAATTTGTGAGGATTGCCAATCAGCATACAGGAAAATTGTGTTCATGCCTTTTTGTTTTGAGTTTACTGCTCTAGATAGGAGTCTTAGGCCGCGTTCGGCTCCCCACTAAGTTAACTTATATCTCTTGTTTTTCGCGTGCATGCTTTCTGAACTGCTAAGCGATGTATTTTTTATAAAAAAAATTTATAGGAAAGTTGTTTTAAAAAATCATATTAATCTATTATATATTTTTTTATTAATTAATAATTAATTAATCATGTATTAATCTATTACTATGTTTTCCGTGCGGGGTAAAATAACTTACAGCCTCCCAAACGAACGCAGCCTTAGTCTAGCTGCACCCAGGTGTTTGCAAGAACAAAAGGGAAAGATAAAGAAAACCATTTTCAGTAGATCAAAAAGGACGATAAAGCAACATTGGCATGCAGCACTACGCATGAGAATTGCTCTTTTATTTTGTTTGAGATCAGTCATAAGAGTCATCTTCTATAACTAAAATACAATATACTGCACACTTGACATAACTTATCCAATAACCAAAGAACATGATGGCTCATTAATCAAAGTGACAATACATTTAATATAACTACTATCACCTAACAACTATCTTTTCGTTTATACTTATGCTTATAAACTAAAATTTAAATTTTTAGCCTTCAATTTGGAGTTGATTTAATGGTTTTATATCAAAGTTTATTTTTCAATATGAGATTTTATATCACTGAATACGTATATAAAAGATTTATTCATAAATTATTTTTCGTTTGTAAATATACCGTTTGGTTTTTTCAGATTAGTAAATTGAAACAATAACACATGACGCAAATACTGTAGAAGCCCCATAATCCAGATATATATCCTTGAGAGTTTAAAATTATTTTCCATTCGGTGTCTTCAAGCCAACGCCCAAGTGACTTCTCATGATGCTGTCGATAGTCCAGCCAGGCCCTTCAAACACATATGGCTTCCCTAGAAGCGTTGCGGAAGACAGAGTGAGGTTAGGATAAGATCTCCGTGAACATAGAAAAGCATAAGAATAGCTCCATAAGGTGGTGGGCTATTCAGGCTGAATTCGAAGCCTCACTTCTATCTATTTAATTGATATTGGGTCATTTCCTAATATCCAGACTTTTTAGAAAGTGTCACGAGCAGCATCAGGCATTGGCATCACGAAATTTCAATCAGAGAAGAAAAGGGTATAATCACGGGGAATATTGTCTACCCCAGGTAGGCATCTCTTTGCATGATTTCATAAGGTGCACTGTGTCATATAGGTACATGATGCAACTGAAAGTAGTAACAGTTGTAGCTAAACTGAGTAGAGCATTGCATGGAGAATTTTTTTCGATATTGGCAAAAGGTTACGCATGTTTTGTCACGGTCTATTCTTGAAATAAGTTATCCAACAAGGTCAAAATTTGGAGAGTGTGATATGTACTTTGCTGAATTTAGCGCAGCCGAAATGTTGTCTTGTGATCTCATATCCTTTGCTGGATTCAATCAGTTTCTGTACTAAACACAACTGTTTGGGCCGTCGTGGTATTATCTGGGCTCAATTGAGGCCCAATTTGGCATATGTCTTGGCCCAAACTCTTCTGTGCCACCTACTCAGACAATCGTTAAAAGTCTAAACGCAAACTTAAGTTAGCTACAAGATCTCACACGCATTAGAATAACTCAACAGAATTTGGATAGCAGTATTTTGTGAATGGAATTATTGCAGATTCCAGCAGAAAGACCAGGATTTGGAAGGCTGCATGCAATTTCTTGGAACAAGCTACTCCAGACTCCAGTCTCCATATCAGAAATTTGGACTATCTTAAGCCAATAGCTGTCTAACATGAGAAGATCACAAATCAAGTGAATAATACCCGTTCCTTCTCTTGTTCTTCCATTTCCTTGCAAAGAGAGAACCAAAGCTGACAGAGAGAGAGAGACATGCAGTCAATGACAAACAACAACGCATGAACTGAATAATTCTGA
This sequence comes from Oryza brachyantha, assembly GCF_000231095.2. NCBI lineage: Eukaryota > Viridiplantae > Streptophyta > Magnoliopsida > Poales > Poaceae > Oryza > Oryza brachyantha. The sequence continues at coordinate 16,410,601 of NC_023174.2, read as the reverse complement.
ACCTGAACCCGAACCTGTTCACTTTTTCTCAATATCTGAACCTTTTGTTTCTATCATATCTCTCGAATTATCTTTATCTGCGAAAATCATCACCACCAGGAGCCTGTGCAGAAACGTGCTTTAGCAAGTGGAAAAACAGGAGCACCGATTCTGGGAAAGCAACAGCACAACAGGACAGTGAGATTTACATTTCTACACACTGAAATTGCATGCTTAGGCCCTGTTTAGTTTAAAAAACTTTTCTCAAAAATATCACATCGAATCTTTAGACACTTAAATAAAGCATTAAATATACATAAACATTAAAACTAATTACACAGTTATGGGGAAAATCGTGAGTCGAATCTTTTGAGCCTAATTAAGTACATTATTAGCCATAAGTGATACAGTACCAACATATACTAATAATGGATTAATTAAACTCAAAAGATTCGTCTCGCGGTTTGTAGGCGAAATATGAAATTTGTTTTATAATTAAACTATGTTTAATACTTTAAATATATAATCATACATGTTAATGTAACCTCTCTTCTGAAAATTTTTAGAACTTAAACGGGGCCTTAGTTACAATTTACACAGTGACATTTTTCTGTCTAGAAATGCATGTGCATGCACAACAAAACACTGCTAGTGTCAGATCCTGGGACAGGTTGGTAGAAGATTGTCTAAACTCTGAGCAAAGCCAACCACTGACAAGCATAATCACAGCAAAGTTCACAACACAGAACTGAAGAATTCTTTTCCCACCATCTTACAAACAGACTTCTCACCGACACAGACAGAACCATAGCCACACACCACAGAACGTCGATTTCCTTGCCTCTCAAGATCTAAACGTTCAAAACATTTTGGCTTCCATTTGTCAAATTAAAGGTGTCACAATTATCTCCTCAGAGGTTAATCATTACCTGCTGGGCCTGAACTGAACCTGAACCAGAACCTGCTGTTGCTACTGCACAAATGATACACGCACATGTTAAACGCCAAGGTTTCTTCCAGGATGCTGTCATGAATGATTGATTGAGAAAACTAATGTGTTTGTTAACCAGCTCGCTAATTTGTCCAAATGGCAGGGGATTCCTTTTAAAACCAATAATAGGTGATTGCACGCACAGCAGAGCTAGAGCGAAATAGAGAGGTGACACTCATTTCTTTTTCAGTGCTTTGGACTAGATTTAGACTACTACGGATGCTTGAATTTAGATCGAAGAAATACATATATGGTGAAAATTAATAAACTCTACTTAATTTTTTTTTCTGAGGGGCGATACAGGCAGCTTCGCCCCTGATTGCACGCGAAAATGGATAATCTTTGTTTTTTTTATGCAGAAGATTGGGACAGGGTTTAAAATGTTGATAAAATCTCAAGAAAGTGATTTTGGCTGGCAGGTAAAGTAGGGTTTTGGATCATATTCCGTAGTTATGTGATAAACTGTGTCACAAATAGTACTATTGTCCTGATTGGACATTAGGGATTGGATATAAAGTCTGTTGAATAGGATATGCATTGTGCATGTACCCTGATAACAGAATTGATTCCAGTACGGAGGGATTTTCATCGAATTGAACTTAGCAGAATCGTACCTTCCTTAGCTAGAGCCAATCGTTCGCCATGAGGAATCAAAAAAAAAATTATAGGTATAAAAGCCACTTATTAAAAGAACTCAAAATTAACTTTAAAATTAAGGAGATGATTGTTTGACATTCATTTAAAAAAACCAAACGATATATTTGCAAACGAAATTTGTGAATACAATTTTTATATACGTGTTCTTATGATTTAAAAGTTAAGACTGAAAAATAAACTTCGATAAAGAAAACCACAAAATCCACTCTAAATTTAAGGTTGAAAATTAAAATTTTAGCTTATAAACAAAAGCAGAATGAAAAGATGGAGGTGTAAAATTTTAGAAACTGTTAATATGACAAGAAGCAGAAGATGAGAGGCGCCAAGATGACATGATCAAAGACCAAAGCAAGGTTCACTCAACCAGCCCAATGTATGCACATGCCACTTCTGCTGGTGCATTCTGCACAATCTGCACAAAACCACACTACTCCTACACTGAAGAAGCAAAGCTGTTCATCACCACCGCTCCTGAATTCTGGCAGCAGTGGTCCTAGTATACTAATATGTGGCCACAAAAGAAAATGATCACACAAGACGTAGTTATCAATCCGGTTTGTTTAAGACTTCCAGTGCAAGATCACTGTCATGGAACTGTTCTTGTGTGGAGCACAATGAGGAATGCGCTGGTCAACCGGACATAACCAAATCAGTCAGCTAATCATCAAGCAAGAACACCACCATTTCACTTCTTATTCAGAGTAAAGAAGGAATGTGATTTGCAAAAACACTTGGACGAACGAACAAGAAGAGAAGAGATGTACTTGTATACATTTGATTCTGTGTTTTCCTTTTTCTTTTGGCCTCTAAATTTACAACAAACAAACAAACTTGATCTGAATTTGCGCCAGTTTCCCTCGGTTTCGAGCGGATTCTTGATTTCTGAAGAAATCTGAGGTGATTGATAGTCACTCGGATCAGTTCATCATCACTAAGCTAGCTGGTGAGCTCTTCTCTCCACTGAGCTGAAGAACACGGCGCAGAGCACGGTCACCGCCACCGCCGGGAGCTTTCCGGCGACGAGGCCTACGAGCACGACCGCCGCCAGGGACAATGCGCCTCCTCGTGGACCTTCCGCCGGTGACTGCTGCTGCTCGGCTTCTGGCTGCTCAGCGGCGTTGCCGACAACCAGGCCGGCGGCGTCGGGCTGGTTGAGCTCGCCGTGGGAGGAGACCAACGAGGATTCCTTCTCCTCCTTGGGCTTCTCGCTGTTCCTCTTCTTAGCGATCAGCTTCCTCAGCCACCTCCTCTTCTCCTTCCTCCTGGTGGGATGGCTCGTCGAATCGCCGCCGTCGAGCTCGCTCCGCTCGTCGGTCCGAATGGAGGAGACAGAGACGGAAATGGAAACCTCGCTGCCCTTGTCGGAGTCGGCGAAGCTCAACCTTGGCGTCGCCGCCGACGACTCCACCTCCCGGATCGGCGAGACAGCGCCGCGGCCGCAAGAATCGGGCAGCTCAGTGGCGGTCTCCGCCGCGAGAGGCCGTGGCGGTGGCCGGCGGCGGGAGGGGGACGACCTGACCGACTCGATCCAGAACAGCGACAGCGAGGCGACGGTGACCGCGGCCACCAACCACCTGCTCCAGATCACCAGGAGCGCGAGCGCCGCGCCGGCGCCGACACCGAGCAACTCCGGCCGTAGCCTAACGGCGACGCCGCAGGCCTTGTCCCGGACAGGCGACACCACGCCCTCGCGCCTAGGCTGCTGCGGCGGCGTCGGCTCGACGGGGGCGGCGGCGGCGGTCGGTCGGTGGCGGCGCCTGGGCTTCTTGAGGCGGTCATGGTTCTTGACGACGAGGTCGGCGAGGGAGGTCGGGAAGCCGGTCTGGACGGGGAGTGGGCCCGCGCGTGCCGGCGGGCGGAGGGAGGCGAGGAGGCGGGCGAGGCGGCCGGGGATGGGGCGCTTCAGCGGGCTGGGCATCGCCGGCGAGCATAGGAGGCAAGCTCCCGCGCCGGCGTGCACCACCAGGCAGGAGAAAGCTGTCGTCTTTGTGGTTGGGGCTGAAGTTGAAGCCGAGCGGAAGTGGGGAAATGGTTTTGGTTTTGAAGAAGAGAATTTAATAAGGCGAGCGGTTTGGTTTGGACATTGGACGTTTGTGGTGAGCTCGGTGAAGAAACCAAGGAAGAAGACGACTTCTTTTTTTTTTTTTTTACTTCTTTCTTTTAATCTTCGTTTCTTTTACATAATTTATTTACACTTCACCCTTCCAAGTTAAACCAAACTCTAATGGGTGATTGGCAAACGATATATTTACAAATAAAAAATAATTTATCAATAGAACTTTTATATATGTATTCTTAACGATCTAAAGTCAATGCTAGAAAATAAACTCGGTAAAAAAAACTCTTAAAATCAACTTAAAATTTAAGATTAAAAATTTAAAATTTAGTTTTTAAGCATAAATAGAAATGAAGAAAACACACTTGATAGTTTATATTTTGTCTAAAAATAAATCAACTTCGGTATTCTTACCTATTATTAATCTGTAAATAAAAAACCAAATCAATACACTCTACCCTCTTCTTACCGATGCTCATTTTATACCCCCATCAGTTTTATATTTAACATGTTTTAATTCTAGCTATATTCATACATAAATAAATCTATATATTTTATATATGTATTCAAATTTATTAACATCAACATAGTCTAATATAGAATAAATATAATATTAATGCATATTATTTTGGTCTTTTCTTCCTCGTACTACCATTTTGGTCTCTACTTCATGTTGCTACTACTTTGAGGTAGGAGGTAGGTTGTTATCCTAGTTCTGTACATTGAAAATTAGTGTACGGGTAGATCATTTTCTTTACAGTTTTGCTCAAATTTAACGTAAGCGAAATAGCTTATTAAAGATTAAATAACAATTTATAGTTAAAATTTTTTGTATATGTGTTTCTTAGGGATCTAAAATTAAACTGTAGGATCGAACAAGATCAAACAAACCTACCAGAGGGGGGTGAATGGTAGGGAAAAACAAAACCCAAAAATCTTTCGCGGAATAAAGGATTACCTCTGTCGAAGAAATTGACGAAGACTTGCTACCTTGATCACGTCGCTCCTGTGTCGCCGCTACCTTGATCGCGCCGCTCATGTGCCGCCGAGCAGATCATCGAATCGCGCCACTCCTATGACGTCGATCGGATCGTCGGAATCCAAAAAATCACCAGTAGATGAAAGTCGAAAACGTAGATTGAATGATCTTGACTTTATTGCATCAACTGGTATTTACAAAGTGCACCAACAGCACTCCTATCAAAATCGTCGATCTAGAATCAACAACTAAGTCTCACAAAAGCACACCGGGGGCATACCCCTCGGTCTCTATTTATATCGAAAAGTCTATCACCAAATAGGAGTAGGACTCCTTATACTAATATGACTCATCTCTTATTTTTCCTAATCAAATCCAACATGCCAAAATCAGCTGTGCTACAGTACCCGCCGCGCTACAGTAATCCGATCCGGTTGCTACAGTGCCGCGCGCTACAGTAATCCGGTTGCTACAGTATCGTGCGCTACAGTATCCGACGCTGCTACAGTGTCCGAAGCAAATTCCTTTCCTTTTCTCATCCAGTTTTGATCCGATTTACTTCCCGATTTTTCCGGCGCTTACACACACAACATGTGTAGCCCGTTACGATTCCATCCCACATGGTGTTGCTCCACCATGTGCCAACTCGTATTCAATATCCTCACCTGGCATCCTCGATCGTCCGGACCTCAGCTCCTCACTGAGCCTAGTCACGATCACACCGCCATTGGCCGATATTGACCTCAAGTCACCTGCACAACTAGAGACAAACCAACCGTCTCCGAGCACAGATATCGCAATCTGACTCACATTAGTTACACACACTCGCACCAACACCTTAATTGTTTCCAAACCAAATTCAATTTATAAACCAAATCGCAAGCCAATTGTTCATCAGAAAATATTAATCATGCTTATGATCTTACACAAACGTCGGAAAATAATCTACAATGAAACATAAAAGACCAACTTTAAATTTATATTTACAAATATAAATTTAGGTTTATAAGAATAAGCAGATGGGGGCATATATTTGCATTTGGCTTTTTATGGTTTTCGTTGTTTCCATGGGATCGTATTTAAACTACGATCGTATCTGTAAAGCCTGATTAAATCAGATTTATGCTTCGCCGAGGACTATCATTTGCTTCTGTAACAATTTGGATGGGGCAACCTTACTCTCTCGATCGATGTGATTCGAATTAGTTTTAGGATAAGTTAGAAGAAATAACCCAACAGAAGAAGGTGAATTAGTATGGTTTTAGTTATATCACATTCATACCTAGAATAAACTGAGACGGTTGAATTTAATTTGATTCCACACTCGAAAGATACGTTTTGAAAGCAGTGTCTTTCAGAGTTAATGAGATATGAGAAGGGAATCAAGAATCATGCCTATCAATCATAATTTCTCTCTCTCTTTAATTTTTTTGAAAAGGATGGCTCTTTTAAACCAAAATCAGCCTCATAAAACATGCCTCTTAAAGCTAAATCAATCAACTACTATAAATTAATTAACCCCGCACACCACCGTACTACCTAGGAACTCATGTACATGCGTATTCTAGTTGTACGGATTAATTTTAGCTGAATTCAGTGAAAACATTACAAAGAACAGTATGATGCAAACAATGGAGTTTTGGAAAAAAATAAATGATTGGATTTAAAAGTATTAGATTCGTATAAAAACCAATTGGTTCGTAGGAACGAGGCATTGGAAAAACGAACGGAATTTTTCTTAGAGAAAATATCGGAAAATTTTCATCTGCTTAAATCTCTGGTAAAAATTCCTATAAATTAACGTTTTGATATGCATTTTTATTTCTACACTTCTTTTACTTGTTATGAGTTAAAATTCCTCTCAACCTTAACCACACAACGGTGCCAATATGATCATCAGATATTGCTGCTAATCCTGCGTGAACGCGTGATTCAGATATAATTGTACTACTTAGTACCTCCGTCTCGAAATAAGATCATTTTTCGTTTTTCCGTGTCCAACGTTTAACCATTTGTTTTATTTAAAAAATTTATATAAAAACTTAAAAGAATTAGTCACGCATAAAACACTATTTATGTTTTTATCATCTAGGAAGAATAAAAATATTAAACATAATTTTTTTCAAATAAAACGAATGGTCAAATGTTGGACACGAAAAAATAAAAAATAATCTTATTTTAGGACGAGGCAGTAATCTTTGCGACCTCGTGATCTGTGTTGGTTGGATCGTGTTTGTTTGACCAAGATGTGATAGGCGACCAAAGGACCATGTCCAAATCAATTCCGTGTGGTAGGTCACCAATTATTAAATTGAAAAAGGAGATGGAAATAACGAGAAAGAAAAAAAGAGAGAACAAAAGCAAACTCTACTAGTATTTTATCACAATGATTATGTTCCTAGCTATGAGTTTAATTATACATGGGCCTTTTGTAGTTGTAATTGTCCCCTTTTATTCAAAACCAAATGTTAATTTAAATATGGACAATATTATAAAATCATACTAAGAGGACGCCAGCGTAGCCAGGCTTGCCATGGCAGTGCAGATGCCATAGAGCCATAGAATGCGAGGGCTGATGTAGCAAAGATGTGCATTTGTTAAAAATAAGTTTTTTTAGTGTTTCTTTTTTAAAATTAATTAATAAAAGGTGCATTTAATAAACAAATTCCGTACTAAGTAGGAGTGCCATGGAATTAGTGAACTTGTGAAGCTTTTTCTATGTGTCAAATTGATAAGAAGAAAAGTATAATTTTATTTTACATTGATGTCGAAAACCAGTGAAGAACTAGTTGTATTTTCAGTGAATAAACACGGCTTTGTTTGACTTAGATTATCGAGGAGACTACGCGGATTATTGATTTGAAATATAGATAAATCAAATATTTCAAACAATAAACTTAAACAAATAGCTTAAGTGGATTTTTAGAGTTGGTTTAAAAATATCACTCTAATAGCACCTACGGATTTGACTCTATTGAAAGTGGATTTTTAGAGTTGGTTTAAAAACATCACTCGGTGGCTTCTTTGATTAAAATACATGTTAAAAACTACTCTATGTTTATATTATAAGACTTTTTTAGCTATGATAAATTTATCTATTAATTAACATATATATGTTTAAATTTATTAGCATCTATATAAATATAAATGGTGTAGAAAGTTTTACGTCGTGAAAGCATAGTTAAACCCATAACCATATGGGCAACTGGTCCACGTGTCAACAGTCAAGGGGCCAGAGTTTGAACCCTTTTTCGGCTAGCTTTGGCTAAGATTTCTTATTTTTCCTTAGTGCAATATCGTTGGGCTGAGTCCTTTTTAGGATAAAAATATTTGAGATCAAGGAGTATCATGGGCTGGCACTACCTTGTAGCTGCAGAAGAAGCAATGCATCATATGCAGAGTATGCTAGCTGTTCTTGTCTCTAGTCTTCACTCTTCAGTTCAGGTAAACAAAACTCTCGAAAAAGTACAAGTTTTTAGTACCCCTAAGTAGTTTTCCAGCCTTGTAAACAAAGAAAAAGAAAGTAGTTTTCCAACAGTACAAACAGGCAGCAGCCAGTTGGCAACTGCAGCTGCAGACCACATTTTACATACTGCGTGATCGACCTGCTGCTGCCTGCATATGTCGGCTTGGGCAATTTGTCCTCTAACAAGTACAAATAAGTGTGGTTGTTAATAAGCTATTAATTTACTTTCAGTTGATTAGTTCTTGGGCTGTCAATTTGTTCAATTGGAATCGCTATCCTATCGATTTCACTACAATCAGGTGGCTCTGGTTATGTTCAACTTTCAGTTTCTTCTTCTCCCTGTTCTTTCAGTCCCAGGCTTTCACCTTTTCAAAGAAAAGTTTCAGGCTTTCATGAGTTTCATGGGGATGCATGAAGGTTATCCTCTGTACATGTTGCCTACACCTTTTTATTTTCTGAATATTCCGTTTGCTTTCTTGCTAGCTGTTCCCTTGCACTTTCTAGCTAGTATACATCTTCCAGCTACAAGCCTGCAATACAGCAGAAAGTATGTTCTTACTTATCTCTCTGAACTCAAGTTGAAAAGCAGACAGATATATCAGAGAATCTTGTTTATTCGCCAAATGGGATAAGTACTGTACATTTCACAGTACTCCACCATTGGATCCAACTCTTTTTTGCGAAAGAAGACAGAAATTTCTAACCAACTTTGCTTGAATTGATCACAATTGTATGTCCAGAAATTTCTGGGACTGTCGAGTAGCTGGCCCCATTAATTGCCTCATGAGTCATGATAACTAATGATATTCAATCAAACGGCCCTCCCTTATCAAAGCTGCAATCCACATCCCTTTGATAAAATTATCTTGGATTATTTTTAGCATTAGCAATCTTATTCACTATTAATTTGGCTGAACTACATATTAACTGGATTCATATATATAAAAGTAACTACTTGTGTCCTTTTGATTAAGGAAATTAAGCAGAAGCTAGCAGATGGTTGTATCTAATTCCAACAAGACACATGGTGATTACTGTAGTATCACTCCATCACTGCTAAGAAGAGCATGAAGTTGGCTAGAGATTTGTAAGATTTAACCTCGAATATATACAATGCTTACGCAGCATGCATGAACACATATCATATCGTGGCCATGATTTGTTTGTGTGTGATGATTGATGATGAGTCATAATAATAGGAAAGTGAGAACACAACAGATGGAACAAATTAGTTATATATATATATATATATATATATATATATATATATATATCAACATGCAGCCTTTTGGGGCTTTGTTAGCTCAATCTGGTTGCAAAGCTGGCTGCAACAAATCTGCATATTTGCAGTTTCTTTCTGACGAGCTCTAGTGCATGTCTACGTGTAGCCATTGCACAATGTGTGTGTGTGTATATATATATATATATATATATATATATATGTATATATACTCCTTTTGATCATACATAGATGTCTCTAGAGTTGTAGTTAGCTAAGCTTTTGCTGCGCCAGCACAACTCACTCTCTGAGTTTTTTTTATTTAACACGGTTGATTTTGTATCTATATTTAACTATTTATTTTACTCAAAGAATTTACATAATTGTGAATTATTTTGTTATGACTTTTATTACAAACGACAATTAAATTTTAAAATAATTCATAAATTTTTAATTAGACAAATGATCCCAGATTTAAAAATTAACAATCGGAAATAATCGCAATAATGTGAACACGAATGCACATGCACATTCAGTACATGGACCCTAGCTGTTCAGTAGTCTAGTCTTACTCCGGCGCCGGCGTTGAACCGGCAAGCCCAACGTTACATGGGCCTAGCAGGCCCGAGGTTTGATGGATGACGCAATTGTTGGGCAATCTATCGGCCCAACATTTTGGACCCGCCTACTATTAGGCTTGGCCCATTTTGTTCAGGCCCACATAATATTGGGCCTTGCCCGTTGCTGTTCGGAACTGAAAATACAGCCTGCTCACCCGTCGACACCGCTCTTCTTCAACACGCTCTACGACCTGTTCCCCGCCGGTACGGACTTGGGCCGTGTTTGAGATAGCTGCAAGATAAATATCATATATATATATATATATATATATATATATATATATATATATATATATATATATATATCTATTATCTCCGTTTGATATAGTAAGATTTTATAGTCTTGCTTCAATTTAAATGTATCCAGTGATTAACATATATATTTACATAAGGCTAGAAATACTTACGTTGTGAAACGGGAAGACTATTTAAAAATTGCAAAGTTGATAGATATATTTTTCAGAAAAGTAAGACGATGAATTATTGTACGAAAACTTTTTGCGAAAAACATTTCGTATAGCAGTTTGAAAAATGTGCACATAAATGCCGAAGAAAAACTTAATAAAAGTCTAGGGAAAGAAGCCTTCGTCAAAGGATTCAAATGTGAGAATCAATAACTATATAATCCAAACTATTAAACAAAGTATTTTTTTACAGATAGTTAATTTCTATATAGAAGTTTATTGTGCCACCTATTTAAAGTAGATTTATTATTTTCATTATTTATACCATTTGTATTAAATAGTTATAAAAAAATTAGAAAAATCTTTTATCATCCTCTTCTAGCTATCTCTCAAACACAGCCTCACCTCAGGGTACATGTTGCTTGCCTGATTTCTGAAAAAAGAAGATGCAGATTTGCTGTCATGCAGGATAACAAAATGTGACCGAAAGTAGGGGACATGTGGCCAAGCGTTGGCTTCAACTTTGCTAATATTCGACGTCTTATTCGGTTTCTGACGTGACATGGCTGCTGCTGCTTGTTCTCTTCTTTTTCTTGGTTTTATTCCCTCTTCCAACTTCCATCGTTTATATACTGCTTGCTCTAACTTTGCTTTGCTTGCTCTAACTGTCTTTCCTCTTGTTGTTGTGTTCTTTCTCTGCTTGATCAGCGTCAGAAGGCATGGCGTTCGTCAGATCACGCGTGAGTTCAATTCTTCTCCACTTTTCATCTCTATCTCTTCTTGTTCGTGCTACATCCGCACTACTTAGTGCTTACTGTTTAATCTGTAAAAAGAAAAGTGGTTTTTTACACCAAGTCGAGCAGCCAGCCAGATTAGGGGAGGACTGAATTATTACCCTCTTTTCAGATCAATATGGGATCGTTGATGGTAGCATATGTTGTAGTACTGTCTACTTTACATTTGCACGTACAGATCTTGGTTCTGCTGGATTATATATCCATCCAATCATTTGAAATAAACTGTGCTGTTGATCGAAAATTTGTGTCGTCCAGTTATGCATGATCTCTGACCAAATTAATTATTAGCTTTATGTCACAATAACTAGTATTCTACATCATCAAGAGATCGATTTCTCCTGATTGTGCATGAACGCAGGCAAATGCTTCCTCTGGAATCGGCGTTGCAGCCGAGTGCAGGCAGACATTCCTGGAGCTTCAGAGGAAGAAAGCACACCGGTACGTCGTCTTCAAGATCGACGACAAGGGCAAGGAGGTCGTCGTCGACAAGGCGGGCGCGGCCACCGAGAGCTTCGACGATTTCATCGACTCGCTCCCCGAAGCCGACTGCCGCTACGCCATCTACGATTTCGACTTCGTCACCCAGGAGAACTGCCAGAAGAGCAAGATCTTCTTCGTCGCATGGTCGGTCATCTCATCAAAACCATTCACTCTGCACTGCACTTGCTTGCTTCTCAACTGACTGACTGACTGAATTTCTTTCTCTGAACTGAACATGTGTGCAAACTTTTTCTAACTGAAAACCATATATATGATCGAGTTGATGTTCATCAGTGATGTGATCTCTGAGATCTCTCAGGTCGCCTTCGGTTTCTCGCATACGTGCCAAGATGCTGTATGCTACATCCAAGGAACGGTTCAGGCGCGAGCTGGATGGTGTGCACTACGAGATTCAGGCAACTGATCCCTCGGAGCTGGACATAGACGTCCTCAGAGACCGTGCTCATTGACCAATTAAATCAGCCGCTACGAAATCATCATCGTCAATTCGTCATCATGCTGCGTTCTGGAGAGCGTCATGCTGAAACTAATAATGTCTCGGATGGATGATATGCATATATGTATACTGAAATTTACACACTGCTGAAGTTGTTCTGCTTCAGCTATGTAATTTAGCTTCATGCAGGTTGCAGTGATATACATACACAGCTTCCGTTCACTGTAAAATTTCTGTTAATGGACAATCTTAGCATCCTGATAAGGCAACACACTAACCACTAATTAATTTCTGGCTTTGCAAATTAAGTACAAATTATCAATTGTTCTCCAGGAGATCGATGTTTTATTGGAAGCATGAAATCAATTAATTAATCTCCACACGAGGCCAACTAGGGCTGCCAGTGCACATACATACATGCAGCTTGGAAGCAACATGTACGCACGCACAGGCACAGCAGCACACGGCACAAGCTTGCTTAACCCGTAGAGCCACACCGCCCAGTACACCACCGCCGCGCAGATGGCCATGACCGCCTCAACGCCGGCGCCACCGCCGCCGCCTGGTCGGTAGTCGAGCACGCCGAAGAGGTCGTCGTCGACATCGCCGCCGCCTGCCGCCGCCACGCGTACGGCGGCGTCCACCACCGGGGCATCCATGAAGTCCTCGCAGTAGTCAGCCATGTATTCGATCGAGACGACGACGATGACGAAAGAAAGAAAGATTAACAGAGTTTTGTTTGTGTCGAATACGTGTAAAAATCGGTGACTAATTAACACAATTGACGTATAGATAGGAAGAGAGAGATCGAGCTGAGCACGTGCTTATATAGAGGCGGCTGCGGCCGTCCGAATTGTATCCGAATTCAGAAAGCGGCTCAGAATCTGAACACAATTAAAAGTTAGAGACGCACGCTGCTGGGTACACCACACCCCGTGAGATTCGGTCATTGATCCTTTCGGGGCTGGACATTGATCAGGTCCCAGTACTCCCTCCGTATATTCCTTTTTACGTAATAATGTTGAATTTTGAGTCTGTGTACGACCGTTTGTCTTATTCAAATATACAAAACTATAAATCATCCTTAAAGTTCCTATAATAATAAATCATATTATAACAAAATAATAAATAATTATATATATATTTTTAAAATAAGACGAATAGTAAATATGAATCAACGGTATCCTGTAAAAAGTATAACGTAGAAATAATCACCATCATCTTGGGGTGAAAAATACATTCCTAAGAAAGTGGCTATGGTCTATGCAGACAGTTCTGAGATGTGTTTGGGCATCTTAATTAATATAATATATGTCGAGCTTTGTTACGGTCCATCACTATTTGTGCCCTTCGTAAAATGCAGAAGCATTCGATCTCATCAAACGGTAAAAAATGCTCTGATTTGTTTGTTGGGTGCATCCGAATTATAACATCTCTGTGACAAACTATATTTCTGGTTGACGGTACAAGCATGAAAAATTACGGATTATTTGGTTAACACTAACGTGATTCACTAGTAGAGGTTCGAATCAGTTGTGATCATATATAAATTATAATTAGCAAGATGATGTGCGCTCTAAAATAAAACATAATCTTGTGTGATAGATGCGTATATCACACGTTAGGTGTTCTTTATATAAAACTATAAGGCACCTGGATCATATATTCATTTGTATAGTATTACTTGAAGGACGGAAGAATTAATTAATGAACAACATTCTGGTACCCATTTTAATATATTTTCTTTTGATATGCACGGTTTCGATAGAGTTTAATCTATCACTTGAGTGTAATTAATTGTATCATATCGAATGTAACAAGATGAATTCTTTAAGGAGTACTCCTACAGGGTTATGATTAATTATTGGTCTTAATGTTTAGACCAATATATCTTCGATCGATAGTGCATACAACGTGCCCCCAAACTTCTAGTAAACAAGAACCCCCCACACATTAAGCACTTCTTCTTTGCAAAATGTAGTTTAAAACATTGCTAAATCAAGTCCTCCTACAGCATTCCCCTAAAAAAAAAATCCTCCTACAGTAGTTTTCTTTTAAAAAAATATTGTACCAAATCTCTTGCCAATCGTTCCTGTTGAAGACGTGCGTTATATTGGACAAAAACATGATCACACATCGTCAAAATTATTCCAAACAAATCCCTTGTTTTGGATTTTGAAGTGATGGTTTAGAACTTTAGATGGTACTATTTCTTCTTGAGATATTTCCCCACCCATTAATAACCATATATGTGTATGCATCAAAATCAGTCACAAGGACTAATAAAACTTAATGTGTTTTTTACCATGCCGGTAATATAACTAATCTAAACCAATTAATTTTTTAATCCAATAAATCAGATCTATTTTATACTACTGTAGTATTAACTACTGGTGGTTATATATATTTTTCTATTGATAGTATAAATCTAAATCATTGTTGAGATTCTTCTATTGACAATAATATGTACTAGCAGTATAATTCTTCCTGTAGAAAGAAATGTAGTCAAAAGTTTCCCGTTCTTTTCTTCTTTGTGGATGAAGTGTACATGCTTTCCGAGCTCCTTAATAATATGATTTTTTTTACTAAAACTTTATATATATATGTATTTTCCATAATACTGTTTGAATCATTTTTAATTTAAAGCAGTTAATTCATTCATTTGTAACCTTTCATCACAAAAGAAACACGTGCACGTATGGGGAACGTTGGGCAGCAATATTATCAATCAGCTGACATGCATAAATTGTTATACACTATAGGTATATCATTCTCACAATTCAAGTTCAATCAAGATGATGAAATCATCAAGAACTGCTGCACACATGTATCCATCTCGATCAAGAACTCAAAAGGGTAATGTGCATGCGCAGCATCAGGAATCCACGATGAACAGACGTCGTCGCAGGAACGTACGGCAGAACGAGCTTGCTCAACCCGTAGAGGCACATCGCCAAGAACACGAGCACCGCGCAGATGGTGATCGTCTCGTAGGGGAAGCAGTCGTCGTCGTCGCCGCCGCCAAACCCCGGCTGGAAGTTGAGCATGCCATAGTGGTCGACCTCGACGTCGTCGTCGTCGTCGTCCGCGGCGGGGCCGGCGGCACCACCCGTTCTACTCCATGCTCGCTGCTCTTGCTGCTGCTCGTGCGGCACGCCGGCCTCCATAGATGATGACGGGGGAAGCTGGCGACGGTGAGGGGAGGCCGGAGAGCGTAGCCGGAGACGGGGAAGAAGAGAGAGCTGGGTGCGTGTTTATATAGGCGGTGACGCTCTCGTAACTGTCTCCACTTCCACTCTCCCATCGCTTTCTCAATTCTGAAGAATTCAGAGAGAGATCAGAATCTGCATAAAAATGTTCAGGTGCGAGCTGGACGGGATACACTACGAGATTCAGTCAACTGATCCTTTAATTTGGGAGCATTCCTCCCGTACGTCAGGTACCTCTCTCCCATGTCGGTACCAAATCTCAAATATATCATTTGACATTTTCTTCAGAACACCTTAAAAGATGATCGGTATGTGTAATATTTATGATCAAATTTCCTTTTTTTAACTTATATAGGATAAATTTAAACTACATGTTTCCAATGTGATTTATATTCTTAATTTTTTAAATAAATTACATAATTATTTGGTTGACACTCGTAAAAAACGAGAGGACATATCCCTTGGAAGGGAAAAACCATCTCTGAATAAGATGAATCGATTCCTTCATACAAAGTTAAAATTGGTATTTAATCCACAATTAACATGTGCCAAAAGTCTATTTTACTGTCTCCATGCCAAAACATAGCAACTCTTTATGAACAAATTTGAAGATTCTGGACAGAGAAAGCATGCAGTAAATAAGAACTCCCACGCGCTAACCATTTCTGGCTTTGCAAATGCAGCACAAACCTGTATATATCACGGTTTGGAATTTCTGTGTACACTTTTATACCGGGGGACCGAAATTTCCAGTTAACAGGAATTTCGGACGAAAATTTTCAAATTGAAATGCTATTAACGATCGTTTTCTCACCAAATACATTAATTCTAAAATTATAAATGATTATTTCAGAAAATAATGCCGTCACTGCATTATAGGAATCCCTGATTGTATATAGCTCTGGTCAATTTTCATTCACCAATACATCAGTACACATTGTAGAAATCATTCGCAAGTTGAGATAAAGAATCGTAGACAGGTAGATGTGATCAATGCGTGGTGCCTGCCCATCTGCAACACATCGTGCTGCTGATGAGATGAAGAACTGCACGCAGCAACAGAGTGTGATGAATCCGCAGAGCCACACACACCGCCAGATACACGACCGTCGCCGATGGCCGGTCGGTGGTTCAGTGCGCCGTCGTCGTGGTCGCCACTACCGACGACGTCGAAGCTCTCCCTGGCCAGCTGCGGCGGCGCTACCACGGCGTACGTGGACGACGTCCACCGGGACGTCGACGAATGAGTCCTCGCCGTCGGCCATTGCGGAGCAGCGGTAGTCAAACATGATGACGACGGCGGAAGAGACGAGTAGCCGGAGACGGGGAGGAAGCTAGAGATCGAGCTAGCTAGCGTGTGTTAATATATATACACTAATAGGCTGTTACTTACGCTCGTGTACCATCACTTTCTGAAGAATTCAGAAAGTTCAGAGGCGGGATATCTCTATATTCAACTACCATCGTATCGTACATCGATTATAATCATAATCGAAATCGTAATCGATTATCGATGATACGTATATATAACTTGTCGATCACATATGAATTTTCTAGTTGAAATCATATCATTTGTTCATTGATCCTCAATTCCAATTGAAAGTCTGGTCGCCTACAGTTTCTCGCATCATCAGCGTAATCCTCTCATGCATTAGGATGGATACAGTTGTGTCTGAAGGGAGAATTAATCAAATGGAGGAAAATTAAAGTCCTCTTTCCATCCATCGAATCCGTCGGCCCATGCTGAAGGCCCACCATGAATGGAGGCCCATGCTCGATTGCTCTGTGGGCCCAATTGAAGTGTCAATATGAGGCCCAGTATATATAAGTCCATCTTCAGCCGTATGTGCATCACCGTTCTAGAGAGAATGAAAACGTTATAGAAATTCCCAACCATGTCGATAATTTTTTGTAGAATTAATATAAAATATTGTCTTTTTCATCTATTTCTATTATTCATAGTTTTTATTCACTGTCAAGCATTGGATTAAAGTTAAATAAGAAACTAGAAAAATAATAAAAATAATATCGTTTGTGATCGTTTTAATCCCTAGTTCTGGCGGATGCATGGCTACCGTACGAGTGTAACACGAGTAGGTACGTACGTACGTACGGACACGATTAGTAGTTGAAGTGTCTATATCGATCGGTTATTTCATTTCCTTAGCTAGCTTCCAACAAAGAAGTGGTGTATGTCTCCATGGTGCGTGCTTTCGATCTCTTATCACAAAAATATTGTGTTTTTGGACGTGTCTGTGGTCACATATTTTGATAACTTTAAACGCAATCAAGAGCACTCACTTTTTTAAGTATCTAGAATTGGATAATAAAATTGTATGGATACATTACAGATTTTTTTTCACTCGGAAATTAATTTTTCGATAGTATAATGTAATCTAACGATGATTATAAACTTATAAAGTACTCTCTCCATTTCTAAATATAACTATCCAGGATGATATTTAACTTACCCTAAATGGATATACCTCACTGTCTCACAAAAAGCAAACCTTTTTTTTTGAAGAGTAAAAAAAAGCAAACTTAGCTAGCTCTACAAAAGCTAAGAGACAATGAACTAGCTAGTACAATAGTATCTACATTAAAGTAGATCGAGGCATCGAGTCAGCCTCCAATTAACTAGACAGGAACCGATTTAACTAACAAATTAAGTGCCCTACACATGTAAGAAGTATATGCTGTGGTGCATGGCAATAAGCTTGATATATAATACGTCCAAAGCTGTATTGCCAATGGCACTGTATATATTATATGATAGATATTCCTCTAGCTAGTACTACATAAAAGATATCTAGCTGTTGTTGAATGCTGATGTAAGGCCGCGTTCGTTTGGAGGCATGGTGAGTTAACTTACATGGCGCGGAAAACGTAATAATAGATTAATACATGATTAATTAATTATTAATTATTAAAAAATATAAAATAAATTAATATGATTTTTAAAACAACTTTTTTATAGAAAATTTTTAAAAAAGTATACCGTTTAGCAGTTCGGGAAGCGTGCGGACGGAAAACGAGTGGATAAGTTAACTAACTGCAGCAAACGAACGCGGCCTAAGTGCAAGAACCAAACTAAAGTATATTTGATTATGTAATTAAATTGTTGAAGTAACTACTAATATTTGTATATGGTGTCACTCGTTGATTTAGGTTATTTAACGGAGTGTTATAGATATTTTCTATTTAGTTATAAAGATGAATTGAATATTTTAAGAAATAAACTCAACAAATACTTCCTCTGTATTTTTACTATTCAAATAAATATTTCCACAACTCATCTTTTTCTGCAAAAGTTCTACACGTATATAAAATCAAAGTATATCCTGCATGCTAATATATCTATATATATTACTTGCATTTCATCACAACATCATAATTTAAAAGTTTTGATTGGTCAAAGATAAAATCATGCTAATGAACAGTGTCAATTAAAAATGAACGAATGTATCTAGTACTCGCTTAAAACAAGAGGTTTAAATACTGCAGTATATATAGAAAAGGTTTCTTTTAAGAAACTTTATTTTTCAAACATAGAGTAAATAATCTATTTTAATAAATTTCATAAATAAGCCGAAAGAACTTGAAGGCAATATAAGCACCTTATATGTATAAACTTTGATCTCTCGTCTTTTTCGATAAAAAAATATAAACACTTCAAATAATGCCATATATTATTGAGATGTGTTACATTCTAAATATAAACACCAAGCTAGCTTTCATTTATCATAGGTTAACCATTTAAAAGTATTAAGGCGCAAAGTTCGTGCTGCCATCTACTCCCTCCGTTTCTTTTTAATTGACACGGTTAACCCAACTGATTTTGGTTAAGAAACTTTTAAATTCTGATGTTTTGATAAATACAGATGGTATGTTTATATTTAGCGTGTAAAGTAATATGATAATATGATTTCTTTTAAAATATTCATATATTCTTCTGAAAAAAAGACAAGTAATCAAAGCTTTTACATGTTTAAACATGAATAGTAGGTTGTAAAAGGAACGGATGGGGGTAAAAACATAGATAGATATATAGTTTGCATAAACGCATGCAAATCGACATGTATTGTGTAGAACTATTGATTTTTTTTTTAGTGCTGACCAATGCAAGAGTGGAGATTGATTGCATCAGCATGCACGCACGGCTAGCTGCCCGATCGACCTTAGATTAGTTCTTTTCTGTGTACGGCTGCATGCATCCATATATGCTAATATGCTTGCTTTGACCTTTAAAGTTTAATTAAACTTAAGGCCAACTGCATGATGACTTGATATCATATATTAATAGTGTGACCTACCAAGGCAACTGTGGCTTTATTTTCAAATCGGATGTACAATTAAGCTAGGCTGCGATTGTTATACTTTTCTTTATTTTTCAAGAGTTAGAGTTAGTTTGTGAGAAACGGAAAGAAGAAGATACCAAAAATAAGGCGAGTCATTACTGCGTGATAAATTGGTTATTTATTATTTTAAATTTAAAAATGAATTGATATGATTTTAAAAGAACTTTTCCATAGATTTTTTTTTTGCAAAAATGATTTGTGTAGTAGTTTACGAAATGTGCTAATAGAAAATGACAGTGTTTTCACTGTGTTTGTGCCATTTGCACCCTTAATAGTACTACCTTTGTCCCACGAAGACTTTCCTTTTTTAGTTTTCTTCATTTATATAAATAATACTTTATTTCTTGAGCAATTATTAAATTGATGGTTGGTAAAGTGTGGGACAAATACATCAGAAATTGAAAAAAAAGAAAACAAATGCATTGGGATTTGAAAGGGCAAAGGGAAGTTGAGTCTTTATGGCTTTGTATTGATTTGAATTAGTAGTGCTAAAAATAAAGTCTTTTTAGGACATAGAGATATATAGATAATTTGAGATGACCAACACATACAATTAATTTCCATCTAGGTATTGCCTTAAACTTTTTTCGGTATTATTAATTTCTACTGCATAAAGATACATATATATTTCTACATATTTAAGCATTTTGACACCTATTATATTAGTTTAATTTAGTAGCTAATTAATCAAGCTAGCTAACTAAATATTGTGCACAGTCTATATTAGAGCAAGATAACAGTAGGCCATAATCCAACATATATGGAGGCGAGAAAAATTTTAAAAAAAATAAGTATTGACTCTCACGCAAGAACTAAATAATTAAAAAATAGCAAGTGATGCCTACAATATAAATACATTAAATACATAATTGAAAGAAAGAGATAGGAGAAAATTAGCGAAACGTGAACCAACCTCTTATAATTACTTTATTATACATGTTAACTTCAATATTGGCTAACAATTCAAAAATTGATCACTAAAGTGACTAAAAAGAAATCTTTCGACATCTTCTTAATCAATATTTATATTTTGGAATAGAGGAATTAGTTGTTAGCTCTACAATTAAACTTGCTATATGCAAATAATCACATTTACATCAACTCTACTTAACTTTAACAAAACTAATTACACTGTCCTTATCCCTCGGAAAAATCGGATGGACAAGACGGAATTTAATAGACACATGAATTAATGGTTGTGTGACAACGCAAAATCAAAACTTTTATCTAAAAAAGAAATCAAACTAATTTTGGCTACTGTGTGCGCACTTGTGTAGCATCATCGGTCAATTAAGCAATGTGGTGCACATCGCTGTGTACTGCACTGAGATTATTCCACCAGACAAACAAAACAAGAATATCCCTCCAAAAAAGAAAATTTTCTCTTACACACTAAAGAGAAAGCAACATGACACAAATTAATTAATTAATTAATTAATTAATTAATTAAAGATTAAATCAAAAGTGAAAACGAAAAGATGGCCGTACCTAAAGCCGTACTCCCACTTTGTACCTCTATGTACTCCTTTCCCGCTATAAATTCTCCCCCCTCGCCTTTCCCGCCACACACACTGAATGACTGAATACGCATCGCACGATCGATCTGGGCCGTCCGATTTGATGAGGCAGATGATCCGACGGCTCTCCCGCGTCGGCGACTGCTCGTCGCCCTCCTCGTCGCTGCCCTTCTCCCCGGCGCCACGTCGCGGCGGCGGCGGGGGGAAGAGGTCGTCGTCGTCGCACGAGGGGGTCCCCGAGGGGCACGTGCCGGTGTACGTCGTCGGCGGGGGGGAGGGGGAGGCGGCGGAGCGGTTCGTCGTGCGCGCCGAGCTGCTCGGCCGGCCGGCGCTGGCCGAGCTCCTCCGCCGCGCTGCCCAGGAGTACGGGTACGACCACCATGGCCCGCTCCGCATCCCGTGCCACCCCGACGTCTTCCGCGCCGCGCTCGCGGCCGCCGGCGACGAGGACGACGTCGACAGCGAGTAGTAGCCGCCGTTTCGCTGAGCTCGCGAGCCCCTGCAGTGTGTACTGTAAATATATAGCGCCGAGAATTCTGTTGTCCTGGGCTTTTAATTAATGTTTTGTTTTCTCTCATTTTTTTCTTCCTTTGTGTTGAATTTTGATGAGGGAGAGAGTGTGTGTGAGCAGAGTGATGACAATGTAAATTTTATGTCAGTGAGATGTTTAATTAGCTTGAGCGCGGCTTATTATATATGATTACTGTACCATTTAAGTAGTAATTTTCATGAACAGTTGTTTGACTGTATTTTTTTTGGCAGCTTCTTTGTATGGCAATTTTGCAAAATTCCAAAATGCAAAGGAGGATTTGGAATTTAAGAGTAACCTTAAGTGCTACACCTGCAAATTTGCAAAATGCCAAATGACAAATTAAACATGCTTTACAACCCTCATCCACTAAAATTGTACTTCTTACAACTACAATAATATTGAGGTGCAGCAATCTGTGGTTAGTAATTAACCTAGCAGTCATAAAACCATCAATGTTCAGTTGTTGATCATAGGATCAATTATTAGGATGAAGTGTAATCAATGGCATGATTAATTCTGTGATGTCTTGAGAAGATTGCAAAAGTGTAGGATATGCCATGCCTATGTTGCCTCCCTTTCACGTAAAAGAGGCGAAAGCAACAGGTTTGTCACATCCTAGGACATGTTTTGGAAGTGCATCTGTGTACTTAATCGCTTCTGTCACTCCTGATTTTGGCTTGTCATAACAACCCCTGCAGCATATTGGCCAGTCAGACGTCTGCCTCATGATAACGGCAGCTAGCTAGCCTCCTCCTGATGACATTTGGATGATGTGCGCCATTTTTACTCCAAATTAAACGCGATAAAATTGTTAAGAAATGGAAGCTAGGAGTACGATTGATTTTTTATCAAATTAGTTTGAAAGTTTAATTACTTCAATATCAGTTTAATTAGTCGTTTACCGTGCTAACAGGGCTATCGTTGAGGTGCAATAACAGTATGGGACAGGTATATATACCCACCAAGTTCAAAGCATATTAAAAATAATAATAAAAACTCAGTAAATTATTATTTTAATATTTTTTCGGTTTTCACGGTTACCGTGGTAACCAGGCCCACCGCCGAGGTGCGGGAAAACCCCTCCTTCCCAGTAAGAGAGCGGGCACTCTGCTATTTTTTTTAGAACACAGTACAACGCAAACGCTCACAACGTACGCACACTCCCTGGGCACTCTGCTATTGAGACAAAAAGGAGAGTAGCGATCAAGAATAAATGTGTGTGGATCGAAAATATTACATGAGCGTGACGCATAATTTGATCATGTGCCATTGCCAAAAAGGTAGGAAACGAACAAGTACATCACTAACGCATATATATATGTCCCGTAGTTTTCAGCAGCAATAGCCATCATATCTTATCAAATTTTACGAACACCCATGACATGTATGTACAGTAGTAGCTTAATTGGCAAAAGAAAAAAAACGTGGAAAATGATAAAGAGAGATCGAGGATTACGTAGCAGCAGCTAGAAAATTAACATCAGATGATGCTGATCGTTTCCAACTTTCCATGTAAGCATTGGTTTGGATCGATCGTAAAGTAGCCGATGCATCCAATCCAATGGCAACTGGACCGACGTACATTATATTCGTACGCATATGTTGTACGAGCTACATGGTCGAATTGAATAGCTTTGCATATGGATTGATCAACCATCGATGTCAGCCTGGCATATATGAACTGTGATAGACAAACGGGAGCTAGCTTGCCATTTCACTTGATAATGTCAGCATGTCAGTGAATCGATCCTCTTCTTTATATGGATTATCAAGGGCGAGCCTGTGCTGCTTGAAAGAGGCTGCAGCATCCTCCTTCTCATTGCCTTGAGGTATTATGCTTCAGCTGCCATTTCGTGGTACTACACACAGTAGAAAATTTACTTGATCATCTCTGAACTTCTATGCATCTGTTTTCAACAGAAATAATGCACTCAAGATGTGTCCAGCAGCTCACCTCCAAAACCTCAAGATCTTCGGCGGCTTGGTTCAGAGGATCTAGAACAGCAGAAGGATCTTCGTAAACTGTCATTATGAAAGGACAAAGGGGAAATCCATTTTTCAAAAACCAAGAAAAGACTTGCAAGCTTCACAGATTCATGAACCGTAACATCAAATGTATCCAGTCTGATTATGTACAATGACCGTTCAGTAAAAGCTTACATAAAGCAACAGCAACATTTTGTTATCTGCTCTTTGGCACATCTCTAAACGCTGATCATGTTACAGAAATGGATTTGGAAACGATGCAAGAGGGCACTGCACTGATGGGAAAGCATGATTAGGATATATTGTACCTGAGAATTTTGGATCGGACAGATAGCATTTTGCAAGAACTATGTGAGCTCTAGCACGCAGCTCAAGTCCACCATGACCAAGAATCATTGGAAGACTTACAAACAAGACTCAAGGCCCTCTTTGCATGGGTTGATCCAAGAGCCAGCCACAATTCAGTGAGAGTTAGTGTAGCGAGGCTTCAAGCAGATCTAAGTTGAATGATTTGCAGAATGATAGACTAGCTAATGCGCAAGGGAGCCCAATGACTGCATTGTCCAAATTATGGGAAAAATAAAGAAAATATCAGTTTGCTTGTGGGCATTGCAACATTAATTAGATTCTAGTTATATTTTCTTACCTTATGTATCTCTGCAAGTAATAAAAGAACACTTGCATTCTCAACCTGCATGTTGTACATATAGCAAGTAGAGAAAAGAGAATTTGCCACATTTGGTTCCTGCGCAAAGGATACTCAATTATTAGAGCAATATTTTTTTGTGAGCTTTTGAACATGATCTAAATAAAATCAGGAAGAAAAATGGTTGTAATAATGGACAAGAGGAGCTTCATCTGAACAAGGGAAAAGGGGGTAAATGCTGATATATGTGAGTGCACTTGTGCTGGTAAACTGTAATGCATTGTTTTGACAGGCTTCTTAATCAAAGGACAAATAAATGATGCACAACACGTTTCTTAGGTAATGATAAGAAATGAAATTCAGAACTTGGCTAAATTGTTATGCAGCAAGAAGCGTACGAGCATGTCATAACCTAGCTTATATCTTCAGCTCAATGTCTACTCCACTAACAGAAGATGACAGCACACCAAACTCGTAACAGATTTGTTGCGCAACTTTCAGATGTCCTCTAAATACATCAAGTTTTCACCAAATAATAACAAATCAGATTATGATGTGAACTGTAGCCACTAAAAGAAGCTAGAGAAGCGCAAAGAACAGCTTTTTACCAATGCAGGGCACGCTCGTGCAACAATTGCATTTTAAGAAGCTGGATGTGTGAATTTGCTGATGATGGGAGCTTCTCTTCAGCAAGCTTGAGTGCAGAGGATGCCGTTGCAGATCAAAAAGAAAATGTAAGGCTATAAAGTGGGAACGTACAAAATAAGAGGCTATAACAAAAATCTGGGACAGATGGCAACTTATCTGAATATCCTTTGAAAGCTGCTAAATGCTGAATCAGCTTGACATATACTAGCGACAGCTCTGATGAACTGCAAGAGGAAATGAAATACCATCATATACTCCCTCCGTCCCAAAATGATTTCATTTTTCACTCTCCCTATACATACCAATAAAAAAAAATACTAGTATACCCTCTGTTTTATCAAGTACCAATGCAATTATCCTCCACTTTATCTACTACAAATGCATTTATTCCCTACTTTCACAAACTCTGATGCAGTAATTGCTTAAAATTGAACTTATTTTGTGACGTAAAAGATAGAGAAAAAATAACCTTGCAGCATCAGCAAAGCAGGCTGCATAGACCAAATAATTCATCCGAACCATTGGAGCACTGTGAAGACAGTTAACAAAATATGAATGAAAAATACAAACTTTAGATTTCTAGGAAGGGTACAGATGTAGCTGAAGTTTACCGCAAAACAATATTATATATACAGAACGCCTAGAGAAAAGCATGGCAAAGTAAACTGTATTCATCTGTTTGAAGATTTGTTCTAAGCATGCAGTGTTGAGGACTCAAGACCTCCTCCCATAGTACGAATCTCACCACCAGCTTATCAAAAAAGTTGAAAAGATCATCGGGTGCATTAAGTGCTGAAAGTGTACTTGTAAGCTGCTCACGGAGCCAACCATTAACCGAAGCATCAACTGCCTTCAGCTCTTCCAATGGAGGTTCCCGAAAATCCTCGCATGACTACAAGGTACGGCTTGGACATGGAATGATGGAAAGATAACAAAAGGTGATAATAGAATTTGCCAATTTGGCCACAAGCACATGCCTCTAAGAATGCGGCGGAGCAGATCACCGTGGAAGCATCACAATCAACATATGGATGACTTATAAACTCAATCAATAATTGGTGCCTCCTCAACCTATCAAACCATATCACAGATCGAACATATACAAAATGAAAATAAATGCAGTTTTAAACAGCCTATCTTTTAGCTTGTATTAAATAGATTATTGACAGTTAAAAAATAATTTATGGGTAAAACTTATAAAAACAGAGGTTGAAAAATAAACTACTATGAAAATCTCAAAATTTAAATTTTAACTTATAACTATAAGCGAAAAAATATCACCAACTAATCCAGAATTGTCTAGCTTTCGTTCAATTTGGAAAGGATATCTTTGAGACCGAAATGCGCCCCGTCTCCAACTTAGACAGCAGCAACGCACGCAAGCAGTGAGGAGTGGCATTTCAGGCGCGGGAAGATAGCAATAGCATACCTACGCGGCAGAGGGCGAGGTGGAGGAGGCCGAGCCGGCTGTGGTGGGCGACGGACTCGAAGGGGAAGGGCAGCGCGGGGGCCGGCCGACACACCCCGGCCTGTGGCGGCGCGAAGACCTGCGTGAGGTGGCACACCGCCATCTTGTGCGGTGCGGCGTCAGCTCCAGAAGCGCCTCCGCCTGACCCCACGAGCACGTTCATCCCGCCACCTCGCCGCCGGCGCCGCCGTCGCCGGAGACGGAGACGAGGAGGGTTTTGAAATCGCTTCGGCTCTCGAAGGAGTTGAGAATTGCAGATGGGCCCAAGATTGTTTTAGTGGGCTTCCATCGTGAACTCAGGCCCATTAGCTGGCATCCATATGGGCCCGAAATAACTTGTGGGCTTTTATGTGAATTGAGGCCCATGTATATGACTCGTACATGTTGGCCCATTCCATCACTTTGTTTTAATTTCAACCTTTGTTTATACTCTCTCCAGTTCATATTATAACATGATTTTGTCCTATCTTAATTCATCTATGGAACAATGAATATTTTTTATATATGTTTAGATTTATTACCATTTATATGAATCTAGAAATGGTCAGAACATCTTGTAGTAACAAATAGATATCTTGTACTGACATGTGGGCCAGGATGACATATCTTTAATTTTACAAAATTATAATGGCATCCTTGTAATTTTTCCTTTATAATATAGGGTGCAAGATTTTTTTTTCTCAATTAATTCAGAAAATGAAACGACTTCTATGAAATGTCTGCATCCAAACCCATCATAGTATGACAAAAGAGTAAGACTATGTAGTGGACTTCACCCTGCCTTTTCTTTTCTAAAAGTAAATTTGACCAATATAAGTACTATATGTGCTCAAGTAACATATGGTTCATGTGAATTGTGAGTAAAAAAATGAAGAAATTTGAAAATTGTATATTCTTGAGTACTACCTTTTATTACTATACATATTTTATTTAGTACTAACACATGGTTCGTGTGAGGCCTGAGAGGAAAAAAAGAAGGCAAATTGCAATTCTTGTCAGCTACCGTTCTGAAAAAAAAACAATGCCAATTCACACCTGCATTTTGATTTTCCGGGCAATCTCATCAGTATCACGAGATGTGGCCTGGAAGTAAGCAATGGCCATCTTGGGAACTCCCAGCCACAAGAACCCTAGCCAAAGAGCTAGCAACAGTGTCATCAAGTGTGTCCATGCCTCTTGCGGTTTCAGGCCATTGTCCAGTAGTATCTGCTGTGTCCAATATTCACCAGAAGTAAGAATGTAAGATTGATTGATGCAGGGTAGCCAGCCATCTGCTTCTGCTGCTAGAGGACGACTCACAATGAGTCCAAAGGTCTAGTGGTCACTGGACCACACCCCAATTGTGACTCTCATTGAACATGGTTCTGAGGATGACAGAGTCACCACATGGTCAGCACATTGTTCAGATCAACATGGCATCAGAAATTCATAATCAGCCCATGAGTTTTAGACTAAGACTGGCTATTCATGAGCATGCTTTCAGGCTTTCAGCTCTCCTTGTTTTGACCTCTGAACAGTAGAATCAATGTTCAGGTCAGTATGGCTGAGCACTGGTATGTTTTGTGACAAAGATACAGCTTGAATTCTTGAAGAGAATGAAGTGCGGTTCTTCTTTAATTGTGGGGTTTAACCCCTGTGTATTTGTAACAAGAGTTAAGTATTGTAGGGACCTGGAAATCTGGAATCGGTCCCTTGAACTAAAGAAAACTGTGGCAGACTTATGACGTACAGGTAGAGCTGAATATATACAACAGCCAAGAAATCTTGCAAAATCAAAGGAAAATAAAAATGAGAAAAAGGGTATCTGATCTAGTTATTGTTCATGATGCAACAGCTGCTCTTGCATATGCAACCGGTAAAGACAGTAGCTTCTTTGCCTTGTTTACATACGCGCGCTTGGTGAAGTTGTTGTAGTCGTTTGCTTCAATTGCGTCGAGGATCTGCCTGTACAGCCACAAAGATGCCAGAACCTGCGAGAAAATGAACGCTCAAGTGGTAAGTATATCGAGGCTTGTAAATTACAACTTCACAGAAAAAAAAATGTTTCTTTTTTTACTTGTGGAACATAAAAACACTGAATTTCTAGCCTCTCATACCGGCCATCTGCTCGCAGAGTCTAGATGCGCAACGCCCTTCTCAGCCTCATCAAAGAATAACCTGGCACGCTGAATTTGTCCCTTCATAAACTTCCTCCATTTATCAGTCACTTTCCCTCTGAATATGTCATCTTCTGTCAGACCTGCTTCTGCCAATTCATCCAATGGAAGGTATATTCTTCCCCTCCTTGAGCTGAAATTCCATCCACAACAAACATATTACATCACAATCAAGCAAAAAGTTAAGCTGAATAGCAACAAGTCGATACATATGCCTTAACTTAAATTCATTTGCGCTTCAAAATTTTAATGTTCAAGGCATTTGTTTAGGCACAATTTGTACTAGAGTTTAAAGCCTGTATGGCTCATAAAAACATATTGAGTGTCAAACTACATCTTTATCATGGAAAGTCTGCAATTAAGTATTAGAGCAATTTTACAGTCCAACAAAAAGTATCTCGTGATACCAAATCATTTCTGATCGTTAGATCTATCAGCGCACATATTACTAAGATAGATCCAATGGTAAGAAATGATTTGGTACCTCGAGGTACTTTTTGTTAGACCGGACCAAATCTCTAAGTATTAACTCAAGGGGAAACATGATGGTAGTGAACACATTGATACTTACTCTTCGCCTACGTCTCTGAGAATATTTGTAAGCTGGTTGGCGATCCCAAGAGCTAGTGCAGCATTGTACACACTCTCAGCTGAGGCCTTCGAGTCTGGGGCAATCCCCATCACCGGTACTGTCATGAGACCAACTGTGCCAGCGACGTAGTAGCAGTAGAGGTAGAGCTCATCAAAGCTTCTGTACCTTGATTTCCACAGGTCAAGCCTCATTCCTTCAATCATGTCTTTGAATGGCTGTAAACAAAAGAGATAGCAAAGGTGCAGAAATATCAGACAAATGTGTGTTACCAATTACTGTGCACTGATAACTTCTAAAAGTGCTTCATCCATGCTAATTGTAAAGTAGCTTTTTGTTGGCTTTACGCCTGTACCTGGATATCTACTGGAAATTTTGACACCGTGTCCGCAAGGGCTGCATCATACATATCATATGGCCTTCCCTCAAAGAGATCTTCTAATCGCTTTTCCCATCGATCAAGTGCCTTTGGTGTAATGTAAGACGAGTTAGGGCCATCTACTAGTTCATCAGTTCTTCTGCACCATACTGCCAAATATAAAAATAGAGGTAAGAGCCAATAATTCCACAAACAATTGATGTTATCTGAATTTTCACATGTGAGAGCTACTGGTAAATCACTGAATATACTATTCATCCGTACCATAGATTGCCCAGACAGCTTTGCGCCTTTCAGGAGTCATAAGCTGAGTACCTGAAATGTAAATGATGAAAAAGCCATGAGAAACTACAAAAGGTGAAAGTCCACTGTCGGCAGCAAATCTAAGTATTAACCATGCATCAAAGTTTCAGCCAGTTCAAAAAGGAACGCATCAGCATCAAGGTCAAAGATAAAAAGGGCACTCATAGCAAATAGAAAATGAGCCCTTACCAGGTCAGAGATGATCCAAGTGGAAACAACGTGATACAGAAAGCAAAGATTAAAAAATCAACAAGGCTACAGTGTTCATCAATTAGGCCCATGCGTCTCCACATCACCCACAAACACCTTACCAACCAGCCTATCCTGACCCTACTGAAGAAATCTATAAATTGCCAATGGTGCGTAGACTACACAGATCACCATATCTCTTCACCTGCTTGTTGGATCAATTTCCTTGAGATGGCATCTATCATCCACGTGCATTGTCTAACCGACCCGAAGTCGGCAAATAATTGTATATGCATGTACAGTTGTTCAGACCTCTGAGAGCCACTCACTCACTCGGGCCGGTGGTGTTCGCCTAGCTACTGCTAATATATCGCCATGAGAATTATTCCAGAACTTGTTGGGAACAGCAGGGAATACTTTCTGCTTAATCAATACTAGGAAATTAGGAATGCCAAGAGCTTTAATCCCTCTTACGATTCCTAAGACGCCAATTAATTACAACAACCTTTTGGTTTTGGAGCAACAAGTAGGTACTTACAATAACAACAAAAGCCTAAGTGAGATGTGGCCAAGAACCACAAAAGGTTGCAAATTTATCGATCTTTTTGACCCAAGAATCCCAGAAGGAGAAAGATAGCTCCAATCACATTATATATTGTATTGTGTTGTGAAGAAAAGGATGAGATGGATGCCTAGGTAGGAGCTAGTGGGTGTTAGTGGCAAGGGAATAGTGCTAGTACAAACTAGTAGAGTGATAAAAGAAAAATGAACTAGCTTTCACCTGTGAAATGATAAAGAAATCAACGACGAGGCATGAGTGAGGGAGTGACCTAGGTAGAAGGTCTTGGCGTACTCGGCGCAGACCTCGCCGCAGCGGTCGTAGGCGTCGGCGAGGAGGCCCCAGCCGGGGATGCCAGTGCCGGCGCCGTCCTCCTCCGCCCACCGCCGCCGCGTGGATCCCGGCCCCCTGGAGGCCTCCTCCACCAGCGCCGCCTGCCGCAGCACCACCTCGTAGACGGCCTCCTCCGCCGCCGTCCTCCTCGGCGCCGTGGTCGCGGCCACCAGGCCCGCGGCGGCGGCGACGAGGCGGACGGCGCCCCTCCGGCGCCGCTGGTGGAGGTGGGTGTGGTGGCGGCGCAGGAAGAGGGCGTGCACCCTGAGGCAGCCGCCGCGGTGCGTCGTTGTCGTCGTCGTCCAGGCCGCGGGCGACGCGGAGGGTGCAGCCATGGGATCCCGGGAGGTGGCGGGGTCGGAGTGGTGCTGTGCTGTGGTTCGTGTGAGAAAGGGAGGGTGGTGAGGCGGAGTTTAAATGGTTGGTTTGCTTCGCTTCTGAGGCGGGTGACGTGGACGTGCCACATGCCTCTCAATCCCCCCTTCCAGACACGGCCTGCTACTCCACCAGCAATCAAAATTATCCAAAAATTGATACTCCTTCGCTTCATAATTTTATTTTTCGTTTTTCAGTGTCTAACGTTTGAGCATTCATCTTATTTAAAAAAATTTTAAAAAAATTAGTCACACATAAAGTACTATTTATATTTTATCATCTAGTAACAATAAAAATATTAATCGCAAAAAAATTCGAGTAATACGAAGAGTCAAAACATTGTATAAAAACTGAAAAATAAAGTTTTTACGGTACGGAGGTAGTATTGGTTAAGGTCACTGGATCGAAACTAATCATCATGATTAATTAATTAATTAGTAGTAGTTAACCACGCACATAGCTGAATTAAGTACTAGATGGAGCTCGATCGATCTTTCTCCCGAAGGCATGCAGCATTTGCATGTGCTGTTGTATATAGGAATATTAAGGCTTGTTTAGTTTCTAAATTTTTTTCAAAAACATCGTATTAAATTTTTGAACATCTAAATAAAGCATTAAACATAGATGAATAAAAAAATTAATTGCACGGTTATGAAAAAAATCTTGAGACAAATCTTTTGAGCCTAATTAGTCCATAATTAGCCATAAGTGCTACAATAACCAACATATGATAATGACGGATTAATTAGGCTCAAAAGATTCGTTTCACGGTTTCTAGGCTAGCCGTGAAATTAGTTTTTTTCATTCGTGTCCGAAAACCCCTTCCGACATCCAGTCAAATATTTAACGTGACACTTCTTCCTAAAATTTTATCACTCTAAACATCACCTAAGACTATGTACAAATAGGGTGTGAAGCTGTAGCAGACAGGCCGCCGTCGCCGTCAGAGCTTGCTGTTTTTAGTATTAGTACGTTATGTTATGTACATACATATCACTAATAATTGACTAATAATCAAGCAGTTACTACTCAACAAACAGCTTGTTGATATACACGTTCAGTGTTGATCTATCGGATATACTCTTTCCGTCAAAAAAAAAAACTAAACCTAGCTAAGAACGTGACCTTTATTAAAACAATAAATCAAATTCTCATTCAAATTCATCGTTTTAGGAGGGGTCACGTACTTGTATCCTCTCCTATATTCGCTTTTTTGAGACGGACGAAGTATATGCTTAATCACCTCGATAATTGCGTCCTTATCACTCGAACGGACTCTATATAGTATATATAGTAGTATCTTCTTTTGGTGTCTTCGTCAGATTGGTTGATGATTAAGACAATTAATTAGTGGTAAGTAGCTAGGTAGGATTATATAAAATGAGAAGAACAAATACTTGAAGCCAGGAGGCCAGCTCGAAGCAGGTACGAGAATCGCGAGCTCGCTAGATTCCCTTCTTGACAGCGACACGTGCAGTGGTGAAACCGAAAAAATTTATTGAGTCCGATACGTACTTAATTATGTAATTTTTATTTTTTACATTAATTAATATGATATAATTTAATAAGAATTAGATAATTTATTCGGATCCGAGAACGTTCGCCACTGGACACGTCATTACTTAGCAACCTTAGTTATCATAGTTATTAATAACTAAAACTCTTTCCCTTTCCAGGTTACGAAGTGGTCGTCTTTTCGCTTTCTCTGGAAAAAAAAGATAAATAACATATTTATACGGAAAATAATTTAAAAATAAAAATTTTATTTAGATGGATTCTTAGCACCGGTCTAAAGATAAGGCTGAAAAATAAACTTCAATAAAAAAACTCCTAAATTAAGTTTAAATTTATGGTTGAAAACTCAAATTTTAGTTTATAAGCCTAAACAAAAGCGAACAAATAAGGTTGTAAATAAACACAGGGTTGAGACTATTTTTCTAGTATACAAAATTGATGAAAAACATCTCTAAATTAATTAATTCTAAAATTCAAAATAAACCTTAGCTCAAACAGTAGGTCTAATAATGTTTTGCCTGCTCGTTGACTTATCAGGTGCAGAGTCAAAATTTAAGTTTTGATGCCTGGGTTAAGAGTTGATTTGTAGATATTTTTCTTTTGAATTTTCATGGTAGTTTGTTTTTGAAATTGGTTTTTATACCATGAATAATACATAGTTATAAAAGTGTTAAAAGTAATGTTCGCAAATTATTGTCAGTTAGTATGTATATTTTTTCTATATTGATAACTCCATGAATTATTTGTTAGATTTATAGCTAGCCCTTAGTAATTACTCCATCCGTTTCATAATGTAAGACGTTTTCACTACGCCAGAACGCCACATCTGTGACGGGATACCACTGACGGGTCAATGGCCCGGTCAGTACCATCCTTTACCTCTGACGGGTTGTAACCACATCTGTCACAAGTGTGGCATCCTACCTCAGTCTAGCAGCGACTCGTCACTGGTGTTCGATACCACTGACGGGCCAACGTGAAAAGCCGTCACAGGTAATATCCCATCACTTATGACGGGCCGCGTAGAATAAGCCGTTTCTGGTATGCCGTCACCTGTGACGGCTTTTCCAGTTGCAAACCGTCACAGTTAACCTCCCACTACCTTTGGCGGGTATTTCTTTAAATTGGCGTGTGTTCGTGCTATAAATACCCCTAACTGCCAACTGTTTTCTGTCCCAACGAGTGCACTGATCAAAGTTGGGTTGGGAGGACAAAGGGGGCGAATTTTTGCAAAAATTGGAGGTAAAAATAAGATGTTTGACTTTTTTTTTCTTTCAATGTTTGACCATTCATTTGTCTTATTCCAAAAATAATGGAAATATTTTATAATATTTTTTCAATCAAACATCATATAATATTTCTTTATGTTATTTGTTGCAGATGGATCGAAAGTGGATGTACCATGTTCATCGTTCATCCACGGAGTATAGGGAGGGGGTGACTAAATTTGTTAAATTTGCGGACAATGACAGGAAAAGTAGGATGAGCTTGTATATATCTTGTTCATGTAATGACCGTAGGAATGAAAAGATGCTCTCTGATAGTTCAGAAGTGCATTCTCATTTGATAAGGAAAGGATTTCATGGAGAATTATACATGTTGGAGCAAGCATGAAGAGCAAGAGGCAGCTGATGTTGATGCTGATGAAGAAGTGTCGGATCAAAATACAGTGAACGTCGCCACAGCTCCAGAAAACATGTTTACACCGTCTCCGTTAGGCGGAGATACCATTGATTTCGACACTGGATGTCTATCTCAAATGTTGCATGACATTGAAGACGCAGATGACAACGACAGAGACTTTGAGAAGTTTAGTAAGTTGGTGGAAGATTATCAGATGCCCTTGTATAATGGATGTAAGTCGAAGCACATCAAGTTGTCCTGCGTGTTGAAACTCATGAAGCTTAAGGCAAGTAATGGATGGTCCGACAAGAGTCTTACAGAACTTCTTGAGCTGTTAAAAGACATGTTGCCAGAGGGGAACAAATTACCCCAGACGACATACGAAGCTAAGCAAGTGTTATGTCCGTTGGGCCTGGAAGTTAGAAGAATTCATGCTTGTCCGAACGACTGTATTTTGTATTACAAGCAATATGCTGACCTGGATGCTTGCCCTATATGTGGGGCTTGTAGATACAAACGAGCAAAAAGTGTAGGTGAAGGAAGTAAGTCAAAGAGGGGAGGACCAGCAAAGGTTGTATGGTACCTCCCAATTGCGGAGCGCATGAAGAGAACATTTGTGAATAAGAAACAAGCAAAGCTCGTGCGTTGGCATGCCGAAGAACGGAAAGTCGATGGCAAGCTTAGACACCCAGCAGATTCAGTACAATGGCAGAGAATCGATAGGATTTACCAGGAATTCTCAGAGGATTCAAGAAACATGCATTTTGCCATGTGTACAGATAGAATTAATCTATTTGGTGATTTGAGCAGCCGTCATAGTACATGGCCAGTTCTTCTCGTAAACTACAACCTTCCTCCTTGGGTTTGCTTCAAAAGAAAGTATATTATGCTTGCCATGCTCATTCAAGGACCGAGACAACCGGGCAACGATATTGATGTGTTCATTGAACCAATAATCGATGACTTCGTGACACTTTGGAATGAGGACACACGTACATGGGACGCATATGCATAGGAGTATTTCAACCTCCATGCAATGGTTTTTAATACCATCAACGATTATCCAGCCCTTGGCAATCTTTCTGGCCAAACAGTCAAAGGGAAATAGGCTTGTTTGAAGTGTATGGGCGAAACAAGAAACAAATGGTTGAAGCATTCACACAAGATGGTCTACATGGGTCACAGGAGATTTCTCCCACGGTATCACCCTTATAGGAATATGAAAAAAAATTTAATGGCCACAGAGATACAGCCAAACCCTTAGAACACCCAACAGGGACATATGTGCACAACTTAGTGATGAGAATAACCAACGAGTTTGGAAAAAAGAGAAAAGCTGTAAAGGCAAAAGATAAGAGCATGTGGAAGAAAAAGTCAATATTTTGGAGACTAGCATACTGGAAGGATCTTAAGATTCGCCACTGCATAGATCTAATGCATGTTGAGAAGAATGTATGTGAGAGTTTGATGGGGCTACTGCTTAACCCAAGTATTACAAAGGATGGTCTAAACGCCCGACGAGATCTGCAAGACATGGGTGTTCGTTCGGAGCTACATCCCGTTACCTCTTCAATTGGATTACCACGATCTCACCACGAGGGGAGGCTTGATGGTGTGAGTACTATTGGACGGAAAATAGTAAGGATGGATCGAAAGGTGTATGATAAGGCTCATTTCACGCTACTCACGCATATGACTGAGGTAGTGCCGTATGTTGATGAACACTTGGGATTTCTCCGACATGAAAACCTAGGCCGATTAGATAGTTGGGTTAGAAACAAGCACATGTCTTCCTTCAACGAGTGATTCAAGAATAGAATTGCGAACGAGCAGAACTTGTCCAGTGAAACATTGAAGTGGTTGTCACAGGGTCCTGAATGGAGTGCCACAACTTGGCAAGGATATGACATAAACGGATACACATTTCACACGATCAAGCAAGATAGTAAATGCACAGTGCAGAACAGTGGGTTGCGCATTGAGGCTGGTACCGACGACGGTGGTCGCCGTGATCAGTACTACGGCAGAGTAGAGCAAATATTGGAGCTAGACTACTTGAAGTTCAAAGTCCCATTGTTTCGCTGTTGATGGGTCGATCTTCGTAATGTAAAAGTTAATACGAAAGGTTTCACCATTGTCAATTTGGCTAACAACGCCTACAAGGATGAACCTTTCGTTCTTGCCAAACAAGTTGTTCAAATCTTCTACATAATTGATTCGTGTAACAAGAAGCTACATGTTGTTCGTGAAGGCAAAAGAAGAATAGTTAGATTGAACAATATCACAGACGAAGATGACTACAACCAGCACGTGCATGGCATAGCTCAAGAAATACCTCTAGAAGAGGAGGAAGCGGAAGATGATGTTCAACATGCCCGCGTCGACCATGAGGAAGGATTATTTTTGTAATTTATGTCATGCACGCGTATGAATGTAATATGTTTGCAATGCTCATTAATATCATATATATTTGGCTAATTAATCTATTGTACTGATTAAATTAATCATCTATCAATCTACTGCATTAATGTCATTCATCATCTATGATAATATTACTCATGTATAGGTAGAAATTTTACCAATGAAAATTATTTTTCATATAATTCCAAGTAGAAGGTCAAAATTTTAATATCACTTTTATTAAAAAAAACTTAATCTAAGAAATTTATTTATTTTTGTATTTTACTTGCCAGTATAATTTTGATACACTTTACTTTTCCCATCTGAATGTGTAATTTGTTTCTAAAATTTATTTTAATTTACATATATTTTAATTTACATAATAAAAATTAATTTGACCCGGTGCAACCTTGAAGAGGCCGAACCCTAAGTCAACTATGGTCAACCTTACCTCTGACGGGCGCCAGCTAGAGGCCGTCACAGGTACGCATACCTGTGACGGGTTGAAACCTCAGATCCGTCAAAGGTCCTGATATCTTTGACGGCTCCATGTATCCCACCCGTCACAGGTACGCTTACCTGTGACGGGCCCTTAGTTGGAGTCCGTCACAGATAATGTTGATCCAAGTTAACCTAGGGTTCGGCCTCTTCAAGGTCCAGACCCGACCACACTCTCTCTCAAACTTCACCGCCGCCTCCCCGCGCTCCCCCTGCCTGTGCCGTCGCCGCCGCCATCGGACCTAGTCTTCGGCGCGCCTCCCCGACCTCACCGTCAGCGCTGCCTCCTCGGCCTGCGCCCTACCCCCACTGGCCGACCTCCCCCTTAGCGTTGGCTCCGGCTCCTACTGCTGCACCGACTCCCCGACCTCGCCCTCGACGCCGCCTCCTCAGCCTGCCGGCCTCCGCGTCATACTTCGGCCCCGCATCCCCGACCTCTGCGTCAGCGCCGCTTCCCCCCTCCCCCTCTCTCTCACTGACTCCTCTTCCTTCTCCCAGACCAGGTAGGCCGCCGCCTTCGCACCTCCCCCTCCCTCTCTCCAATGAGTTTGATGCAGTGGATGGTTAGATTAATTTGATGCAGTGGATGAATTTAGTATGATTTTGATGCACTAGATTAATTTACGACGAAACTAGGTTTATTTTGATGCAGTGGAAGAATTTTGGATGAATTTAGAATTGGTTTGATGAATTTCGGATTAATTTGATGCAGTGGATAAATTTAGAATTAGTTTTATGCAGTGGGTGATTGGCCAATGATGAATGCTCAAGAACAGATTATCTACACTTGTTTTTTTTTGAAAAGTTGGTTGTTTTGTGCTCATAAATAGATTATGTACACTTATTCTTTCTTTTGTGGTTAAAATTTGGCTACTTTATGGTCAAGAACAGATTATCTACACTTGTTATTTTTTCATGATTAAAAGTTGGCTACTTTATGGTCAAGAACAGATTATATACACTTGTTCTTTTTTTTGGTTAAAATTTTACTGTTTTATGGTCAAGAACATTTTATCTACATATGTTTTTTTTGAAAAGTTGGTTGTTTTGTGCTCATAAATAGATTATCTACACTTGTTTTTTCTTTCATGGTTAAAAGTTGGCTGCTTTATGGTTAAGAACAGATTATGTACACTTGTTTTTTTTTGAAAAGTTGGTTGTTTTGTGCTCATAAATAGATTATCTACACTTGTTTTTTTCGTCTTTGTAAGTTGCCTGTTTTCTTGCGCAAATGATGGTATTTGATGCAAACTTTCTGAGCAAAACTTAGGCCATACCTTAGTACAATCATGTTCTTAAAAAAATATAAAATTACATGTTCAAAAAATGATAGAAGGTTTGTAAGCGTTTTCACATAAATAGACCATGACAACGCCCGTCGCATCCCCGTCGTTCGCGACGCCACCAAGGCAACAGGCAGAACCCGACCAAGCTACAGATGAGGTCAGGGGAGTTGAACCCATGCCGACAACGTCAGTGCTCCAGGCACAAGAGGACCCAGCTGTGGAGCCAGTCCCGGTAGGTCAACCATCGACGACGATGGCAGGCGAACAAATCTAACCTCAAGGTAAATTATAGGACAAATTTGCAATACGTGACAATTTTGCAACACCAACCTCCTGTTTGTGTTATAGTTGCGCCGTAGGAACAACAGACCTCGATATCAGGGGGGACTAGTGCAATTAGGTTGAGTAGGAATCCTCGGACACAAAACAAATGGCCCACGACAGTGCATGTGATAAGAGAGGTAGATGTTAGTGGTAGGCCCACAGCGCCGAGAACTGTCATAGGAAGATGGTCTAACTGCTGCGGGGTGGCGGCCCGTGAAAGTTTCAGCATCCTACATAAGGATATAGGGAAGGTCTCGGAAGCCGAGAAGGAGCGAGCTTGGACGGCTATGGAGAAATGGTTCACATTTCCAGGTAAAGCAAAAGACATGCTTAAGCGAAAGGCAATCCAGAAGATGGGTAAAGCTTGGAAGAATTGGAAGTCCAAGCTCCTAAACGAGTATGTCATCCCGCCCGGCAATCGTCTGCCATTCGTCGAGTACCCTCAAATTACGGATGCAGTCTGGGAGCAGTTCCGCCAACTGAAGAACACCGACGAGTTCAAGGAGTCAAGTGAGGCACATCGCCGACTATAACAGCGGAATGAGCACCCACATCATCTGGGCACGGCCGGGTACATCGGCAAGGAGCAGATATGGGCCCAAGAGATGCGGCCGCTGCAGCTGCGAATCTCCCCGCCCCGTTCTCGGACATTCCAGAACCACGAGCTCGCAACTGGGCAAGGGCAAGGGGTAAGGTCAACCCGGACGGCTCCATCACATTTAACAACAAAAATGATGTCGTCTATCGAGACCTGGTAAGATCGCACTTTAGCATAAGTAATTCCCGTTTGTACGAGGTGAAATATTGTAACAACCTTTCTCGCTTTTGTACAGTTGAATTTGGTTGCCGAACAAGCCTCACAGAGCGAGATGGAGTCCGCGCCGAAGATGCGCGAGGATGACATTCTAACGAAGGCGCTCGGAACCAAAGAAAACATCCTGGCCGGACACGGGGAATCGGCGTCGATGTGTCTTGGAAGCATGGCCTGTCACAGTATAGCTCGCAATACAGGAAACGAAAAGTCTCGAAGGAAGAGAGAGACGCTCGTTTAAAGGCTGAGTTTAACGTGGAGGTTATTCAAGAGCTGCAGGCAAGCATGGACGCCAAGGTGGAAGAAAGGCTTAAACAGATCCTGGCTGACATGAACATACCCCGAGGCACACCACAAGCTGTTCATCCTACTCCTCGGGCACATCATGATGCAAGCCCTATCCCTGATAGGAGCAGTTGTGCATCCACGGAGGTGCCGGCCCCTGGTGTACCTGTCGCAGCACTAGCGGCAGTGGACAATATAGAGGTAATTAATGTTTTCCTATCCAAATGTACTCCAACACCTTTGCACGTTCAAATATTAATTTAAAACTTTACACATGAAGAACGTAGCGCAATGTGCCCTATTGGTGAGGGTCCACCCAAATTTTGCTCAGGAAGTCGCTGAGGGCATGGCTTTCAAACCCTCCGTGACAGAAAAGATCCATGGTGCAACCCTACTATCTGGGTATGCCAAGGTGTCCATCAATTCAGTAAAAGATAACTGGTCAGCCTATCCACTACCTGTGCCCCCCAACGATGAAATCATGACTTTGGGTGATGCGTGCAAGACATTCATACAGTGGCCTAAGGAAGACATAATTGTCAAGATGACTCCTCGTCCAAGTCGACCGACGGAGCTCACACCTCCCAAGTCTCCCAAGTCAAAGCTTTCCATCGAGGCTCCGCGTGGACCGGCAATGTCGTTACCGCGTTCACCGGATGCACCTGATATGGTTGGGCCATATTACTAAAAACATGGCTTCGATCAAGACCACAAGAAGGGCCGATAGATCCCCACCAGTTGTCAAGGGACCACACAAACATGTCCGCGGGGGCGCTAAAGGCAAGGGGAAGGTCGAGGAGTCGGCGTCGGCACCCAAAAGGGGGAAGGCTGCAACTTCAGCGGGAGACACCAAATCGAGGAAAGTCGAGAAGGCGCCGGCCCAATTTGAATTGGGCAAGCCATTGGTGGATGACCATATATTAGTCATGATGGGCATTGATTGCAGAGAGCTACATAAACAATACATGGAGCTGAGCAATGTCAAGCGGAAAATGAGGGAGTCATCCATAGTTGGACATCACAACCACCAGTCGTTCCTGTCGTCGCCTGCATATGTAACTATAGGCTTTGATGACCTCTTCGACCTATTCAGGATCCGGAAGTTGGACACCGGACTTCTAAAATGCTACTCCTTGTAAGTGCAATCCTTACTCATTTCTTAATGAACTGTCTCCTACGTAGATTAGTGCTAATACGTACATGATTTAAGGTTGTGTTGGCTTGAGAGTCGTCGCCTTGGTAACCTGGTTGGGTTCCTTGATCCATCGATGATCAACGAGGTAAATTTACGACACAGCTTCGACGACGTAGTTGAATATGTGAACCGGTGTTTATGGGCCAACCAAGACAAGGAGTACATCATGTGCGCACACAACCAACAGTAAGAACACAGTACCATTCGTGTATATTAAGTCTGAAGTTAAGGTTCTTAGTACTAATGCTAGATATCCACCGTGCAGGCAACATTGGGTTCTGTTAGTTATCGTACCTAAATGGAATAGGGTCACCTATCTTAACTCCAATAAGGCCAAAGAGTACGATTTCACTGAAATCATTAAGGCCTTAAATTCGGCTTGGGGCCCATATGTGGCAAAGGGTGGTAGACACAAGGATGGCAAGAACGAGTTATATCATGATACCAAGTTCGCATGCGCACAACAGATCGGAGACCAATTTGGTTTCCACGTGTGCCACAACATGTCGACTCTCCTAAGAGCGGTGAAAGATTTCGACCCTGAGGTTGTTTCTAATGGCAAATAAGCTCATTTCAGTATCAATTTTATTTTTCTGAACGTTTTAACCCTTGACTTATTGAACAGAAAGGTAAAGCTGGCACGAAGATTATACCCATCAACCCCCCCCCCCCCCCCCCCCGCTATTAGAGGAGAAGTGTGTGCCTTCATTCTTGCTGAAATAATGAACAAGAAAGGACGTTTTCACGCCACTTAGACATTTTAACTGGTTTAATTCAATGTGATGTACAATTAACCATAAACTTGTGATGTTCATTTGAGCACAATACAAGTTGTCCTTGTTTTTATATTTCTGTGGTATGAATGCAATGCAATTTACTCTCATATGTATAATATTATGGTTGTTTGCTAAATTTTCTTCAATTTTGATCAAATACTAATTACGTTGGACTATTCCATTTGTTTCTCGAATTTAAATACGACAGGCCGGTCATACATATAAAAGGTATAAATTTGTGGCTTTCATGCATTTTGCTGGGCAAAATTGTGGCATTTCAATTGTATATACAAGGTATGAATTTGTGGCATTTCAATTGAATATGTTGGAAATTACTGGTATATGTGAAGTTGGGCAATATGCCAAGTTGGAGAGAATATGTAAAGTTGGGCAATATTTGAGTATTTGTGACTTACCTGTGATTTTTACTGCTATGTATATGTCTATTCTTCAGAGGACATGGCTAGCGAATCCTGAGGCTAGCCAACTTTTAGCATTTATTTTTTTTCTAATTTAACTTATCACTGACGGGTTAGAACTAAAATCCGTCATAGGTAGTAACTCCTCTGACGTGTTCTCGCTAACGAACCGTCAGAGGTGACTTGTCTATGACGGTCACTACCCTTTGGGTCCGTCACAGGTGTGCTACCTGTGACGCGTCCTAACTGGCCGAAAGGTATGGGCGATCAGCACCTTTGATGGGCCAGAAGGTATGTACACGTCAGAGGTGTGAATCACTTCTGACGGCTTTCCACCCGTCAGAGGTGACTTCCACTCACCAGTGACCACTGATTACTGACCATGGCCAAAACCGTCACAGGTGAGGGTTTGAGCCCGTTATAGGTGATCATGTCCAGTGTAGTGTTTAGCTATGTTTAGATTTATCTATTAATCAATATATATTGTTTATATATATGTCTAGATTTATTGATATCTATATGAATTTAGGATACGCTACGACGTATAATTGGTGCATGTTATCTGCAGTACTATCTATGTATAGCGACCGTCAATGCCTTTGAACGTCAGAGAGTAGCATGTAATGCAGTGAAAGGAGAGAGTGATTATTATAGTAACGAAGTTGTACTTATGATGCATCGATGGCGTTAATTAATGGTTAAGGTTAACAACAATTTACCAGTCTAGTTAAGTTGTAATCACACATCCAAGCTAGTAGCTTTTGTCCTTTTTACCTAGGAATTAAACTAGGTACATAATTGGAGACGATTAATAAACAAATTAAGAGCCAACGATCGATGGTTCATTATTACACGTTCTTTTGCTGCTTGCTTGCCTTCCTTCCTTTTTCGTGTGTCCACGTCGATCAGTCGAAGCAAATACATGCATCCTTCTCGTTGTTGTAGTTGCCTATGCTTTCATCCACATAGGAGGCGATGGGCCATGCCACGCGCCACGTAGGCATCGCTTTTGTGGTCAAGTTTATTACATGTCTGGTCTTTCTCGTGGTGTATTTTTTCTACCCACGAATTTTTGGGTACAAACTAGTGTCATCTACGGCCTTCACACAACCATATAAATTAAAGTTTTACTCACTCTATTTTTTTCTAACGCAATTGACTTTTTTTTAAGTTTATGCTCAACCATTCGTTTTATAAAAATATATATAACTATTAATATACATATATATATAACGAATGATTAAACATGTATTAAAAAGTCAATAAATATTTAGAGACGGAGAGAGTATTACTTACTGAACGCACGCTTATGTACGTAGTATGGTGATACACTTGCCGGACAAAATGGCACAATTCGGTATCAAAGAAAAAGTCACAATTATTAAGTTGAATTGGTCCTTGCAATTAATGGTTTTTCTGTACTTTTTTATTCTACTGATGTGTAGCTTAGCTACGTGTCATTTTCTCTTTTGAATTATAATATATCGAGATGTTCTGTTCTAAATCGACG
This sequence comes from Oryza brachyantha, assembly GCF_000231095.2. NCBI lineage: Eukaryota > Viridiplantae > Streptophyta > Magnoliopsida > Poales > Poaceae > Oryza > Oryza brachyantha. The sequence continues at coordinate 16,366,607 of NC_023174.2, read as the reverse complement.
GCCACGAAAATTATATGTGGTATATATATATATATATATATAGACACACACACTTAGTTGGAACAAATTAAATTATTCTATTAAATTAAGCCTGCCTCTAGCTAGCTAGTCCCTGCTGCCCGCTGTAAGCTACAACTGCTTCCTCCATATATATAGTTTCACCTTGGTGTGCAGTTTATTAGTATAAACACATTATTTTATATCATCAGCCAGACAAATTAATTAAGCTGGCTGGATGGTATAGTTAAACACAGCATATTATCTATGAAGCTAGGGAAACAAATTATAGATGCCATTGGCATTGGAGCAACTTAGCATTTGCAATCAAGACAAAGACACATAGTAGTAGATGACATATACCAATCTAGAAGAGATCGAAGAAAATAAATACAGTCGTGACAAGACACGAGTGTGCTACTAGCTCACACACGTAGTATAAATTATAATTATTCACCACTGGGTACCCAAGGAGTGATGGATCAGTACTATTGTAGTTATCCATTCCAATTGAGCCAAACTAGTTAATTAGTTAATTAATATCGATTAGCTAGGTAGCACATCATCAGAGGCAGAGCTGAGTATGTAGGCGTCGATGAGACAAATGCTTTGGACGGTGCGTTCGAGGATCTGGAAGTCCATGAACTTGTGCAGATTAGCCATTTTTATGTGATGCTATGGACTCCGTCGTTCTAGTTGCGTCTCAGTATGGTCGTGTATAAAGTAAATTATTCGTTTTTTTTATTGGTTTAGTATTTTAGTGTAATTGGTTGATACACGTAACTTAACATATCATTTAATTATGTAGTTTAATGTATATTTTTAAATACCGTAAATGCACCGTGCCAAATATACTATACTAATATATACTAATGAAAAATCAGGAGCACATATTATTAAGTATTAGGGGAGTTTTTATTTTGTTTTCTTCGTAGGAGTTTTTTAAACATAGACATTTGCTTTATATTATGATTCTTTCCATGATCCAGGGTCGTCCAGGACAACCCCTAGCCACATCACTCTGTATAATCGATATAAACTATATACATAAATTTTTCAGATGACTAAAATATATTAATTGATATTTTTATACATATATCCGCCTACCATTAAATGCATTATTATACAATGAACAGCTGACTAAGACGACAACGTATAAAAATCATACCATTTTCAAATTAGCTGGGTATCAGATCAGCCATTTGGATGAATCTGAACATGATACGTCACAGTATTATGAATTTGAACACAACTGATAAAACGAAGAGAGTATTACACTCAAATGTCAGTACTAAACAGCATTTATTGGTTAATTATCAGTGCATTTTTAGTAATATATACTCTCTACTGCTAATTTATGTAGCTAATGCACTATACGTAAGCATGCATGGCATCCATGCCTGGGAGATGCCGGTCTCCTGCGATTCGGCATGCTTGAAGCCTCCAAGAACTGTACTAATTAATTTGATCTAGGTTTGGTAAAAAGGTGCAGAGTGAGTAATTAACTAATCAGCACTTAATTTTTTGGAACCGTATGGAGTTCAATCAAAGTATTTCCTTTTGTAGCATCTCTCTCTGTGTTTTATATGAGTACACGTAAGACCGAGTCTAGCACCAGCTTGCATGTCCTTTTTATTACTCAAAATCTTGTGCTAGCTTATTAATTTGTACTTACGTTAGACGTGAGACTTTTTAGCATTATATTAATTTAAGTTTTATAATATTAAACGTATGTAGTATCTTTTTATGTGGCCATATTATATATGTGTTTTAATGCATCTTGATAATGCTAGCTAGTCAGCTCAATAATGCAATGTAAGAGCATAGCCAGGAACTCATTCATCTTTTACTCTATCTACAAAAATAGATGATGAATAGTAAAAATGTTATCCAACAAATCCTCTAACATTTCTCTAACATGCACTTTATTTTTAGCCGTTAAACATATAAGAAAGAAACTTCAAAATAAGGAGCTAAACTATTTCTCGAGTATATGCTTAAGTAGAATAGGGTAGTTGATATATTAATAAAGTATAGTTGGAGGTGATATGAGGATGTACATACATGATCTGGTGGAATACAAACAAGCAAAGAAAGAGATTTTTTTTTATCATTCGAATGGATATACGTAGAACCGAATTTGGATAATTAAGCAGCTGGAAATGCTCTATAGTTATGACTATGGCTAGTGTACTTAATTAAGGATATTTCCCATATCGAGAGAAAAGAACTGTAGTGTTAGATTTAATAATCAGCATTGGAAACATATTGTCTATTAATGTGGGTATCAAGTAGTAAGACCGAGTTGTAATACCATCTTGCATGTCCATTCTGTTTGTACGCATATTGTACGTATGCTAATTTTTCTGTCCTGCATTTTTTTATTTCTCTCTTTCTTTCTTGGAATTGTGTGTGTGGTTTAAAATTATATGACTGTATGACCTGTTCTTTCTGGTAAATGGAAAGGTGCTCCAGCTGGTTTGTAGTTTAAGTTGTGGAACAGGCTTAGTTTCTACTCCTTGTAGCTAGTAGAATATTAATCGTTAATTTGTTTTTTTCCTGAAAAAGAATTGGCATATATGCAAACGAACAATAATTTATGAATACAATTTTTTTGACGTGTTCTTAGCAATCCAAAATTAAATGCTATAAAATAAACTATGATAAAAAAATCTTAAAATCAACTCCGAATTTAAGATTGAAAATTTGTTTTATAGGCCTGGACAAAAGCGAAAAGACGAGATTGACCGTTTCAGAATGCCTCTAGCAGGTACGGCCTATCTCAGAAACGGTCTAATTTCTCACATAGTAGAATCAGTAGCCGCAAAATTCAGAAAATAAAGCAGAAGACAAGTTGAAAAACGCAGTTTATCCACGTTCTCAGCCGTTGGATTCTCATATTCTCCATATTGTCTAATCAAGCCGTTGGTTGGTTGCTGCTTGATGAACTTGGAGACTGACACATATAATAAAGAAAATGTTTTTATACCTGGTTTTGTGGTGGAAGGATATAAATAAATCCGAGGGAGTTAATTTGGACTTATTTCTCCCTATGATCTTCCTGGTTTGGGTTGCTGAATTTTCAGTTTTACGTAATCGAAGCAAGCCCACGATTATATGGGCCTTGGATCCATACTAGTATAGCAGCCCACATGGCACCAGATGGTACAAACTATACAGTTCTTTTATGCAGATTATTTGCATATTATTTCTTGACTTTTCGTACGCGTGTTTGTTAAAATGTTAAACGGAATTTTTTGAAAAATAAATAATATAAAATTTTATCATCTAGAGTAAATTTTTTAACTTTACAGTAGTTTTTCTTTACTTTTTCTTTATCTTTTATCACCGTAAGAGCACGGCTCGATACTGTTGTTTGGAACTATACTGTTGTGAAAGTTTGTCCTCGAAAAAAAAATCAACCAGGTACACAGCGGCGAACGTACGTGTTTTGTCCGGAATTATCCGATCTTAAAGGTTAGATAATAATACATATTGGAGCCTCGGGGTTACAGAGCTCTGAAACTACGTGCATGTAAGCATGACAGGTACCAACTTTAGTGACATGCAGGTTATGATCGATCGATGCGGGATGATACGCGTGTCAGATGAGCGGTAGTAGCAGCCGACACTTGCCGCTCTACCGCCTTCTCGATCGCTCTACGTGTAACTCCGATCCATCACCAGCTACGACCTGCTGCTGCTGCTGCTGCATGCCCATATATTCAGCTACAGCTCGCTCGATCATAGCACCGGCCAGCCATGAGCATGAGCGAGGAGCACGAGTACGCCCAGGCGCAGACCGTCCGCCGCCCCGGCGACGTCTACCCCTCCTCCGCCGCCGACCGCCACAGCGCTCTCTCTGCCGCCGCCGCGGCGTCGCCTCACGATGGCGCCCTCCATGTCACCCAGGCCGACCTCCCCGCCGGCAAGCGCCTCGTCACCGCCACCGCCGCCGGACAGGCAAACTCATCTCGTCTCCATCATATATATATACATATTTGTTTGTTGCGATCGAGGCGCGCGCGCGCGCTTAATTATATTTGTGTTGGCTTGCACCTGATAATTCATCGTACGTGCGCATGCAGGTGATGGCTCAGTTCACCCTGCCGGTGCCGGGCACAGAGGTGGCGGAGGAGACCGACGCGGTCACCATCGGCGAGGCGCTGGAGGCGGCGGCCTCGGCGGGAGGCAGGCCCGTCGACCTTGCCGACGCGGCGGCGCTGCAGGCCGCCGAGACGCGCGCCACTGGGATGCCCGGGCCCGTCCCCGGCGGCGTGGCGGCCACGGCGCAGCAGGCCGCCGCGGCGAACATGAGGCGCCCCCATGACGACCACGGCGGGGGGGACAGGAACGCCACCACGCTCAGCGACGTGGTCGGCAGCGCCGAGGCGGCGCTCCCGGCCGACAAGGTGGCCACCAGGGAGGACGCCGACAGGGTGGCGGCCACCGCAGCGTGGAACGCCAGGAGGCACGGCGGCGGCGGCGGCGGCGGGAAGGGCGTCGCCGAGGCGGTGGCCGCCGCGGCCGAGATGAACGAGGGCAGGATGCCTTAATTAGTTTAATGTGTCGCACCATCTACGTACAAGTTCGTATGCGTATACGTACAGTAATGTGGTACATGTGCCGTGCGCGTATTTTTCACCCGTATTTGTACTTTATATGTGCGTGTGGTGTATTTTTACTAGTAGTACTATATTCTAGTTTTAGAAATAGTATGTGTACTTAAAAAATATTTCCCCTGTTTCTATTATATGATGACTCCAGTTTGTTTTCATGTTAAACAATTTGCCTCAAATATTATATATATCCTACCAGGTAGGAAGGTATAGCTATTCTCTTCACGTCCATAATAAAAAATATTTTTATAACTGTTTCTACTTTCATACCTAACAGAAATTGTCTTCACGTCCATAATAAAAAATATTTTTATAACTGTTTCTACTCTCACTAACATAACAGAAATTGTAGACATAACAGAAATTGTAGACACTGTTAAATGTTAAATCTCATATAATTGTAGACACTGTTAAATCTCGTATGAATTATATAAATAAATCTCGTATGAATTATATAAAATAAATAAATCTCGTATGAATTATATAAATAAATTGTAGACACTGTTAAATCTCATATAAATGATACAGCTATGTGTCTAATCTCATATAAATGATACAACTATGTGTATAGAGTTTAACTAACTATGTGTATAGAGTTTAGAGTTTGTACTCTCTGTTGCAATGTTGCAAAGAGAAGGTATAGATGTTTTCTGTACTTTAGACGTGAAGGTTTAGACGTGAAGGGAGAGATGTGTTTCTACATTTTAGACGTGAAGGGAGTAGCAGCTACACTTGGTAGTAGGACTCTTCGCGTTCATAATGAAAAAATTCATAACTATTTGGGAGTAGCAGCTACACCTGGTAGTAGGACTCTTCGCGTTCATAATGAAAAATACTTTCATAGCTATTTCTACTCCACCCAACAGAAAATGTAGACACTGCTAAATCTCATATAAATGAAACTATGTGTATAGAGTTATGAATGATACAACTATGTGTATAGAGTTTGTACTTTCTATTGCAAAAGAGCAGAAATCTATACAACTATGTCTATATGTGTATAGAGTGTGTATAGAGTTTGTACTTTCTATTGCAAAAGAGCAGAAATCTATACAACTATGTGTATAGAGTTTGTACTTTCTGTTGCAAAAGAGCAGAAATATATATAGATGTGTTTCTGCACCTTAGACATGAAGGGAGTAGCTATACCTGGTAGTAGGATGGAAAATTAGCCTACTACCAGGTGTAGCTACTCCATTTACATCCATAATGAAAATTACTTTTATGAATGTTTCTGCTCCTGCCCAACAGAAAGTGTAGATACTGTTAAATCTCATATGAATGATACAACTATGTGTATAGAGTTTGTACTTTCTGTTGCAAAAGAACATAAATATGTATAGATGTGTTTCTGCACTTAGACGTGAAAAGAGTAATAAGTAGGATAGAGGCTTCCTATATATATATGTGTGTGTGAATGAGATTATCGAGACCCGTCTCAATGCAATGCATATTTTATGGGGTGTTTTGTATATTAATGCATGTTTTATGGGGGTTGTTATGCATATTAAATAGGACGTCACATCAGTAACATCGGTGTTATGCATATTAAATAGGTATCATCAAGGTTATGAGAGTCACATCAGTAACCTAGGGTGTTATGCATATTAAATAGGTGTTATCAGTTAACTTGGCAAGGTCTCACGAGAGTTTCATTGTCATGGTCGACATCACAAACGAGCGCAAGAGGCGTACGAAGGAGCAGGACACCATGCCGGATAAGACAAATCATCCGAAATTAGTTTTAGATTAGTTAGCTAGTTTAATTAGTTGAAATTAGTTAGTTGGTTTCATAGTTAGTTTTATTTGTTGGTTTCGTGTTGGACTTGTTTCGGTGTAAGGCTATTCAAAGCCACAAACTTACGGTAGAAGCAATCAAGATTTAATCTCTATTTTTCCATCTCTGCTTCTCTGTCTCCCTCTCTCTTCTTCTTCTGCCAGTAGCAACGGATCGATGTTCGGCAAGGCTGCCGAAGCCTCGTTCACCCGTGTCTCACTCATACAACCTGCGATCGTTAGCCGGAGCCGGTAACATTCATGGAATGAGGGTGTCATCAGTTGACTTGGCAAAGTTATGAGAGTCACATCAGTAACATGTGGTGTTATGCATATTAAATAGGTGTCATCAGTTGACTTGGCAGGGTCACGAGAGATTCGAGAGAGGAGTTTCATCCCATAAAATTCATCTGACTCGATTATCTAGTTCACGGTCTCGGTAATATTTACGTAGTTAGGTTTAAAAGATATGTCTTATAAGTTACCCGTAATCTGTGTAGTGATTTTTTTATATAGATTTAATGCATAAACATTCGTGTGACAGGAAAGCCTCTTCTTCTTCCCACATCGAGAAGCCAAAAAGTTGGGTTCTCTTTTGCTAAAAATCCTGAGACCCACAATAGCCCATTGCATCCTTTTCAGCCCACGAGCCCATCTATATACATACACTTAGTCTTCCATCCTTATGCTTTTGGCAAACGAATTTTTTGAATTTTGAATTTTATTTATTAAATAATTTACAAATTTAATTTTGTATTTTAAAAATTATAAAACTAACCTCCTGCCGGACAGGTGACATGACAAACGATCCCTCGGTCGTGAGGAACAGCCGGAAATGGCGACACGGCAAATTTTATATTTAGGTCCTTTCTGCCCTCTGTAAGGGCGGCAAGGGCCTAAATGTAAAATTTGTCGTGCGGCCCGAGAATTTTACAATTGAACCGAAAATTTTTCGATTGAACCGTGGTTTGGTACATATATCTACGACGTATGTAATTGTTTACTCCCAAATACTACATTGACTCAGTGGTAATTGTCTCACACTTCTATCACCGAGCCAAGTAGTACTATTGACTAAACAATTTCATACGTCATAGATATATCTATCAAACCACTCTTCAATCGACGGCGAATTTTGTATTTAAACCCTTGCCGTCCTTACAGATGGCGGAAAGGACCTAAATACAAAATTCGTCGTGCCGCCGTTTCCAGCCGTTCCTCGTGACCGAGAGGCCGTTTGCCATGTCACCTTTCCGTCCTCCTAGAGGGCGGCAGGAGGTTAGTTTTGTGATTTTTTAAATACAAAATTAAATTTGTAAATTATTTAATAAAAATTCAAAAAATTCTACTTAGTCTTTAGGGTCTATAGAAGACTTTTTTTAAGGTAATCTTATCGATTTAAAAGAAAATCTTGTAATTTAAACTATAATTAAAAAAGTTTTTATAGAGAAGTTCATCATCTCACATATGTATTAGTTAATTATGTCGTTTATACCAATTGAATAGCTATCATAAAATCAAATAATGTTTCATCTTTTAACAGTAATCGTCGAAAGAACACAGCCAACCAGTGAGACTTATCGATGGACATAACGATATGATATTGGAATCAAATCAACATCGATATCTCATTTTCTGTGATGTTGCGTACCTGGACCAACCTGCTATATGAGGCCGATCGACCGATGTGTATGCAGCCAGCTGCCGAGGTTCACTCACGGTTTCCATTATCTAAAAAAAAATATAAAATTTTCATTATCTTATAAGATGCTAAGTTAAACATTTTAAACTTTGCCTCATTAATAACAAAAATTCAAAAAAAAAATTATTCAGGTAAGAATGATGTTATCATGTTTGTCACACAACTATTATAATATAAAACTCTTTATATTTAAAATAACATCATTTTATAAATATTACTACTGGTCAAAGCAGCATATCAAAAACCGTGGCAAAAAATCTAAAGACAATATATTTTAGAATGAAAAAAAAGTATATCGTCGCTACTTTTCATAATCAGACGTAGGAGTATACATATTATATGAAATGAACTGACGGTTCAAACCAGCGATGCTCATTGTTCACTCTATCGTTTTTTACTCTTGACAGTGTTACTGTAGCGATGGATGGAGAACATTCATCGCTAAAATAGACCAATAAAATCGTGTGCAGTCCTTTCCTTAAGCACTGATCTTAATTCCGAGGCGTATTAGAGCGAGTACAATAAATAGCTTAAGCCCACTTAAAAAAATAGTCACGTCATATGTATGCTTACATAGAGACGAGAGAAAATGAGAAAAAAAAGTGGTAGGTAGATTTTCAGCCAGCTGCATCCTATGCTTCGAGACGTTGTACAAGAGGTGTATCGTATATTACTATGCTTCGAGACGCTGTACAAGAGGTGTATCGTATATTAGTTAATGATGCAGCGTATAGCTATAAGTTGACTTTACTTTAGTTTTAAACGACATAGGAATGTTTTGGAGCTAACGGTTAGCTAGCTCTAATAGCCATTTGTGCTTAGCTGCATGTGGATGTTGATTTCCTACGCAAAGTGTACGCAGATAGATTGGATTTGTGTGAAGACTTTTGACTTTGTAACCCGGACAGGTCAACTAATTAATTGGTTACATGACTTACTGCATGTGCCAAGTACTGCAAGAATCTTTTTTTCTTGGTCCCCAGAAAATACTTTTATAGTAAACATTTTTATGCAATATGGGAAGGAATGGAATTGTCAGAGTATAAATGTCTCTTCTAATTAATTCTTTATATAAATATAAAATTACATAAACAAGTAGTTAGACAAATGAATTTGACCAATCATGTTTCACTTATATGATCCCGATATGTTTTCTTCTATCCTTGAAGAAGTATACGCCACATTATATTTGAGATATACTTTTACACGCAGACACCAAAATTGATATTAAAGGTAAGAAACTCGGAATATGATTGAAAACTCGTATATGTTTATGTATTTTTTTACTAAGTTTCTTAAAGGTATATTTAATTAGCTGTGTTAGTTCGAAGATATATTCCTCTCTACCGTGAAGGTATATTTAAGTACCTTTTAAGGGTCAGACAAATTTCACGATTAGTGGTCATTCGTAATTTTTTTAATGGTCAGTTCAACTCGTTAAAGTTTTTCACAAATAATGGGAGGTATATACTTTTATAATATTCCAAATAACAGTTAATGTTGTGATTAAAATCGATTATTAGCGTATGCTAACTTAAGCTACATTAATTTTCTATATACATGACTGAATAGAGCGCTACGTTTTTGTATCTAGTCTAGTTGCGAAGAAACCGGTAGAATGATGTGATGGGTCGGTCCTGCGATGAACCATCGTATAAGTTGTAAATTTAAACTTTAAAACTTAATTTTTAGAGTTAATTAATTTAAATCATAGATATATATTCAATATATCATTTAATTTTTAATAAATCATTCCATGCGTTTTTTTGTCTAAGGGGATATTTGGACTTGTCCTATCGAATGTTTGGACACTTATTTATATAAATAGTAAACGTATATTATTAATAAAACACATCCATAATCTTGGACTAACTCGCGAGACGAATCTATCAAGCCTAATTAATCCATGATTAACCAAGTGATGCTACAGTAAATATGCTCTAATTATGCATTAATTATGTATAAAAAATTCGTCTTATGGATTAGCTTTCATTTATGAAATTTTTTATTAGTCTATATTTAATACTTTAAATTATTATTTAAATATTTGATGTGACGTAGGATTAAAAAGTTTATTAGTAGCACGGTGACGTGCGTCGATGAAATTCTTTGTCTTTGTCTTAAGAATTAATTAATGTAGGACTTGGAGGGGCCAAGGGACAATACACTGTGAGACGGGAAGAACCTGCCAACCGCATGCCTCCATGCCACAGTTAGCCGCCGGCGGAGAAAAGACGATATTATTCATTAATTATCTCACAGCCTCCAAGAATAATACCAAAAAGATCCATACCCAATCACATAAGTCATATATCTTTAAAAAAAACCAACTTATACAGATGAATCAATATAATTTGGTCTAAGATTCGTTCATTCATATAATTTGATTTTTAAGGAGAGAGGAAGGACCGTTCTTACAGGAAGATATACTTTAACTATCGTACGGTGCTCTATGTAGATTTTATGGGGTATTTTCTTAGTTATATCAATGTCTCCTATAGTGACATATAAAATTACATGTCCAATAGTATAACTATCAATATCACAATAACGAAATTTTTTATTAAATAAATTTTTTTAAGTAATTTTATTACTAACAATGAGACTAGTTTTTTTTTAAACTAAACCTTTTGGCCACGCTAATGCTGGTGGCGTGGCAAGACAACACTGTCATACAGTTTGGATGGTGTGGCACACACCATGGCGTGGCCAGTCTTGCCTGGCGTGGCAAGATAATGCTGCCACGCCACCGACAATAGTGTGGCAAGCCATTTCACCACGCCAATGTTGATGGCGTGGCCAAAAAATTTATGCAGTGGAAATATTTTCCCCGATATTTAGTAATAAAACTATTTGTTAAAAAGGTTTAAAAAATCCACAATAACTCAAATATCATGTTATATATGGTATCTTGGTGTAAATTAAAATAAAGTGTTACTAGAATATCTATTAAGCTTAAAATAAAGTGCTATTCTAATAGAAATATTAACCGTCTTTAAAATGCTATAGCTAAACTATCACGATATATTTATATCGGTAAGCCGTTGTACAGTTAGCCCTTCATGCACCTAACACTACATCTAACGAACGAACTATCAATGGAACTGACTTTGTTGCACAAGTCTAAATAATTTGACATTGATATCGACGTTCGGTGACATATATCGATACAACAAATCGATCTACTAATCCTTCACCTCTGCACACACACACACACACACACATATATATATATATATATATATATATATATATATATATATATATATATATATATATATATATATATATATATATATATATATATCAGTGGGAAAGTCTCCGTTGTTTATCTATTGCAGCCATCTAGACGTTGAATTTTCGTAGCTGGGAACAGCTTATTTATATAGCCAGAGCTGTGGCTTCAGCGTTTCAGCTCACTCCAATTCAGCTCCTGCGCTGCCGTTTTGGCAACACAAACCCATGGCAGCCAACGCCGTCCAGGTTCAACGAACGCCGTCTCCCATCCGGTCCACGTACACCGCCCCTCGGTGGGCCCCACATGCAGTGAGACAGCCTACGGTGGACCGTGCCTGCCATGGACCTCCCCTTCTCCTCTATAAAACTTCGCCTCGCCCTGCTTCCTCCGAGAGCCGCCATTTCTTCTTCGCAGTGGAGCACGGGAGGAGGAAGAAGAAGAAGGATTGTTTGTTCGCTGTCAGATCGGTAGCTTTCGCCTCGCTCTTGTTGGGGATCCTTTTGGAGTCTCCGGGTTGGATAAATTTTGGAATTTGTTTCAGGTTCTTGACGGGATGGGTGAGGCGTCGCCGGCCATCGCCAAGGATGTCACCGAGGTGAGCGAGCGCTTTTTTTGCTGTTATTTCTTCGTCGTCAGAGCCTTTCAATCTTGATTTTGTGGCATTTTGTTGAGGGTTGGATTGGTGTTGGGACTTGGGATGTGATTGAGGGGGGAAATGGAAAATATTGAATCTTTTTTGTGATGTGTAGCTGATTGGGAACACGCCATTGGTGTACCTCAACCGCGTGACTGAAGGATGCGTGGGGCGCGTCGCCGCCAAGCTCGAGTCCATGGAACCCTGCTCCAGCGTCAAGGACAGGTGAGCTGCTAAATTTTATCCTCCTCTTACCATCTTTTATTGTGTAATTTGGTTACTGCAGGGTGGATTATGTGTGAAAAATTGGTTCTTTCTGGTTGTTTCCGGAATGAATTTGTGATTTTCTTTTCCTGTGTTTGTCCAATACTATTGATGCCTCTTGCAATTCTCAGCTGTTTATGATTAGATTTCGAGCTGAAAATCTGTTGTGTGTGTCGCTGTGTTGGATTTGTGCAGGATTGGATACAGTATGATCACTGATGCAGAGGAGAAGGGGCTGATAATTCCAGGAAAGGTGGGTCAAAATAGATCTTTTTGTTGTTTTCAGTATTCTGTACCAATGGAATGGTTTGGTCTTCCTACAAACTAGTTGTACTTCCTAGAAAATTCAAAAAAAAGTTGTACTTCCTAGAACATGCTTCAGTGCGATTGTCATCTACTCCGTATTTATTACTGTTGGGATCCATCATTGTTCGATAGCATGGGTTGACTGTCTCATGTGGTGGAAGCTTAAATTAAGTAATTGGATCGGATAATAGATGGATCATTCAGCTACTGCATTCGTCGAGATGTTTTATAGTGCATAGAAAATGATTAAGGCGCTCCTTGCGTTTCCTAAGTCAGAGGCAAAGCAATGTGATCCCCTGCTGTCACTCAACTGCGTAATCATAAGTTATCCGATAGCTGTTAATCTCCGATCTCACATTACAGCATGTTTTCTCTAATTTATTCCCTCATGTGATCCCCTGCTGTCATTCAACTGCATAATCATAAGTTATCAGGTAGCTGTTATTCCCCATTTTATGTTATAACTTATAGCATGTTTTCCTAATTTATTCTTGATGAAAAACCCACTAGGCATTATTTTTGCAATGGAAATGACCTGCTGATTGATGCTTGGTCCTAGCCTGGTTTTGTTTAATTGATTTTATTGAAAAAATGAAATGATTTTCTTCATTAGATGGAAACCAGTTATATGGACTAATTGGCACTTCTCTTTCTAGTTAGTTATATACAATAGATCCTGTCCTGTATTGTTTTAGAAATAGTTTAGTTTTCCTAGTAGCTATGCTGTTAAAGAATAAATAACCAACTAATTATTTTTTAGCCAAACAAGATGGTGGTCCATTGCATCACTAGCTGTTGTGGTTCCGTTGCATCACTGGTTGTTCCATTTGCTTATTCTTTGTAAGAACTATATTGTTTCCAATAGCAGCATATTTTGACATACCATGATTCTTCCAGATTAATATATTTGCCATGTCTAGGAGCATGAATGTAGCCTTGGTTTGCAGTATTGTTCATTTTCTCGTGTACCTAGGTGTTTTATTTGTGCAGATACTTTGCCAGTTGACCAAAGTAATATTTTATTTCCAGTTGCCATCTGCATGATTCAGCCTGTCACTTAGAGCATATTTAATTAATGGTTTGCAATGCTTTTGATGTGATAGTAAGCTAGCAGTTTTTTGTTGTTGAGCATTTCTTCGAAGCTTAAAATGCTTGCAAAGCTAATCTATTATAACTTCCATATAGTTGAGATCTAGTTTTACTGATATTTTGCTTTCTCTGTCAATGGTTGCCAGAGTGTGTTGATTGAGCCAACTAGTGGCAACACAGGCATTGGACTGGCCTTCATGGCTGCTGCAAAGGGTTACAGACTTGTACTCACGATGCCAGCCTCCATGAGCATGGAGAGGAGAATCATATTGAAGGCTTTTGGTGCTGAACTGATTCTTACTGACCCACTCTTAGGAATGAAAGGAGCTGTCCAAAAGGCAGAAGAACTGGCAGCAAAGACTCCCAACTCATTTATCCTCCAACAATTTGAAAACCCTGCTAACCCAAAGGTGTAGTATGATTTAACATTTTAATGCCCCTGAAGATATTTGTGTTCTGACTTGTGAGGACTCATACTGCGATGTTATGCAGATCCATTACGAGACCACAGGGCCTGAAATATGGAAAAACACAGGAGGTAAAATTGATGGTTTTGTTTCTGGTATTGGGACAGGTGGTACTATAACTGGAGCTGGACGATACCTCAGAGAGCAAAATCCTAATATCAAGGTAAGGACCAGAAAACTATATACTACAATTTTGATTTGCCACATTAACTAGTTAAAGTTCCAGCATTTGTTCCTTTATGAAAAATAGTATCTGATTTTATTTGTTTTTCTTACCTAAGATCTATGGTGTGGAGCCAGTCGAGAGTGCTGTCCTATCTGGTGGAAAGCCTGGTAATAAGGAGTCATTAATTAATTCTCATGATTTTATCTCATTTTCTGGTTGTGGCAAATACAAAAATTATAAATTGTTATCCACACTTTAGTTTTCTCGCAATGATCGAAAGCTAAACAAAATCTTTGATTTGCGGTTGTCCGGGATTTAGTCATGTGAAATATCTTGTCAAGGAGGGAGAGTAGATTTCGTTCTTGCCTCATTGGGTGGCTGCATTTTGAAATTAGAATTATCATGTGGTTGATAATTGTTGATGTGCTCCCCAAGGAGTCCTTTTCTGTGGCCAATAGTGTATACTATACCTCTCAAAAGAAAAGGAATATCCTTATGAAGAAGGGACATTGTAAACCATTTTGCAAATAAATTCTGCTTTCTTTCTTTATGTTGCTTGTTTTGGACTCTTAGATCTATTTCTTTTAATGCAGGGCCACACAAGATTCAAGGAATTGGAGCTGGTTTTATTCCTGGGGTCCTGGATGTCGACCTCATTGATGAAACTGTACAAGTATGATGCTTATGTATTAATATGAGCAGTAGAAAGACAATATATAAAAAGAATTGGCACCATTTTATTTTTCCTCCCTTGCTCCATAGCTTTCTTTTCTTCTTCGCAAATAGCAGTCTGTACTTAGATCTATATCATCATGTTGTCCTATCATTTACCTGGTTCTTTTAATCCTGTATAACCTGGTGCGTTAAACTGTTTGCCAGGTTTCAAGTGATGAAGCTATCGAGATCGCAAAGGCTCTTGCGCTGAAAGAAGGATTGCTGGTAAGTTTTGTGTTTGATGTTTGTTTCTATTTTCTATTATTAATCTGTTGCACATAGTTTTCTTTGTTATATCTCTCCGTATACGGATCATTTGGATGGTACCTTTGCTGAAGCCATTGATTGTGTAAATGCTTATAGGTTGGAATATCTTCAGGTGCAGCTGCTGCGGCAGCTGTTAGGCTTGCTAGCAGGCCGGAAAACGCAGGAAAACTTTTTGTTGTAAGTGTTACGTTTTTCTTCCTGATAATTTCTAACTCACTTCAGGGTAAAGCTGCTTCAATTGCGCCTGCGCTTGTCTCTTCCCCGTATCCATCTGGTATTTTAGTTCAAACGAGCGGATATACACCAAATTTACACTCCAGTGACCTATAGGAATGCCAATGAATCTCTGTTCTTTACTTGTTTTGTCATTGGGCCTTCTGTAATTTCAGTTCTCATTGAACAAACTACCATCCAAAACAAGCTTTCTCCACATTGTCAATTTGTTTCATCATCTACACCCCCGCATCAACACCCTTCCTCAATGTAGGTTGTCTTCCCAAGCTTCGGTGAGCGGTACCTTTCATCGGTGCTCTTCCAGACCATCAAGAAGGAAGCTGAAAACATGGTGGTCGAGCCCTGAAACGCACAATAATCTCTGGGAGTCCACAGGAATAAAAGCTTGGTATCTCTGCTCGTGTTACTGAACATACCCTGGTCTGCCATTTTCAACTCGTTGTGCTTGTAGCAAATGGAGAACATACAGTTTGTTAGCTTTGTGCCATGTGGTGTTAACAATTTGCATTTATCTGCCCTGTACATTGAACCATTTTTACTTTGCATTTACCAGCCAGTGTGAATGAAATAAAGCATCATGATATGTTTTGGGATCTTTCTCTGAATCATAAATACTCTCATAAGAGAACAATAGTGCTCTGACGAATGGTATTCTCATAAGAGAACAATAGTGCTCTGAAGAATGACATCAGGCCCAAACATGCGTTCCACCTGTCCATATACCCTATGCAAAAACACACACACACACACAAACACTTATAACTGCTGCAGTAGTTTATGGACCATGACTGTCAGACAAAATTACAAAATAGTACTACTGATGAACATTGATGCCCCTAGTCCTTGCTGGTGCTGCTAACTGGCTTTGGCAGGAGGAAAAGGAACCAAGATGAGTCAAAAAGGTGCGGTGCAATGCCAATGCAGGCTGTGCTCAGGCACTGTTTGGCTGTTGGCTATGTCAGGCTGGAGTACACCATCATTCTGCTTGTATTAAATATAGACTAATAAAAAAATTAATTTCATAAATGAGCGCTAATTCGTGAGACGAATTTTTTAAGCCTAATTAATCCATAATTAGAGCATATTTAATGTAGCATCACATAGTCTAATCATGGATTAATTAGGCTTATTAGATTCGTCTCGTGAATTAGCCTAAGATTATGAATAGGTTTAATTAATAGTCTACGTTTACTATTTATAATAAGTGCCTAAACATTCGTTAGGACAAAGGGCTAAAGTTTAGCCCCTTGTCCCAAACACCCCCTTAGTTACCTGTTATCACTCCGTAAACACACAGCACAAACTTGTGTCCTGTAGAAATGGAGCCACACCCACATAGATTTTGACCAGACCTCTGATCTATAGCTTCTTCTAGGCATTAATCTGATTCAAGCAGCCAATTTTGTCAGCATCTTTGGTGAGTTTTTGGGGAGTATCTTCAGTGAATTCACTTGCAGACAAGACTAGGCACTGTCCGTTGTCAACATGGCTACGTAGCTAGGGACTTGCGGTTTCTACTGCTTTGTTTTGGTAGTAGTGGTATGATCATTCAGCAACAAAGGACAAGGCTGGTGGTCCAATGAACAGCTTTTCCTTTTCTCTGCTGACATTCAGGAGAGGCAAATCTGTAGTATGAATTAGGCTGCTTTTAGTTGGAAAAAATTTTAGGAGACTGTCGCATCATCGATGCGTATGGTCATATATTTGAAGTATTAAACTTAGTGTAATTATAAAACAAATTTTAGATTCCGCTTGAAAATTGCGAGACGAATTTTTTAAGTCTAATTAATCAGTCATTAGCAAATGTTGGTTCCTGTAGTACTTATGGCTAATCATATACTGATTAGGCTTAAAAGACTCGTCTCACGATTTTCTCCATAACTATGTGATTAGTTTTAATGTTTATGTATATTTAATACTTTATTTAGGTGTCTAAAGATTCGATGTGATGTTTTTAAAAAAAGTTTTTTAAACTAAACAGGACCGTCGTAGTACAAAAGAGTGAACTTTTTACTCGCAAGAACACGCATGGGTGAGTTTCCTCAGACAAGTACATAGTGATATATGATTAATGGAGCTCTAATTGTCGGTAAAATTGCAATGGTAAGCATGGCAATGGCAGAAGAGGACCATCCATGTGCAACCAAAAAAAGGCTCCAACATGACAAAAGAACAGCAGAAAGGGAACCTATAGACCTTTCCTTTCCTTTCACTTTTGAGTAGGCAGAAGAAGACTACTGCATGCACAGCTTCATCATCATTATTCAGCATCTCCAAGCCATGGAAATTGTCTCGAGTGTGCAAGTGTAGAGCCTGCAGAGAGATTTTCTGAACTGAAGAAAAAACTGTGGTCTGAAAAAAAATCCGAAAACTGCAGAGCATTGGATATTGATCCATGCAGTGCATCTCATCTACTGCTGGGCAGAATTTTCTACCAATCAGTCAGTTATGGCATTGTTGCATTTGCCACAGATTTGTTGTCCTAAGATGGGATACTAAAAAGAGGATGATAACAGTGATACAGATATTTAGATTGCAACTTTCAGGTGATTGACCTGAATGTTAGCACACTAAAAAGCAACATGAACCCTAAGCCTATCCGGGACTCATGGCTTGTCCAAAGATATGATTTGCAGTTTTGCACCCCAAGTAAAAGCACACAAGGAGAAGCTCTCAAAATTCCACTTCAGGAAAGAACTACAACTACAGTGAGTACTATGGAACATATGGAGAATAGGACATGGCTGGACTTTGTGCAAGGTCATAGAATAATTTGAGAGACCACTCTGGGTCCATCTTGCAGGCACATTCAGCAAGAATCACATAACATAGCATGCTGCAAGGCAATGGTGGGATAACAACGTAGCAACCACCATGAAACTGACGATCTCCAACAACTAGCAGATTAATTTCTCAAGTTAAAAACGGCTAGAGCTAACAAAGAGTTCAACTGAGACCTAACTAAATTCCGATTTCATTTTCTCAGCATCTAGGGCTACAGCAAGAGAGCCCCTGAAAACTCAATGCAGAGATGTTCCTGACCATCAGCTCACTTCTACGACCAAGGAGCCCCCCTAAAATTCAATGGGACAGATTAAGATGTTCTTGACTATCACCTTAGTTCTACAACCAAAGAGCCCCTAAAACTCAATGCAACAGATTGAGATGTTCCTGACCACTAGCTCACTTCCCTGGATGTGAAACAGACTGCCTCAGCTGCATCACTTTCTTGTGAGAATTGGAGTGTATGTCACTCACAAAAGTTGGACTATTAGCAGGCCTGTATTCCGGCAGCAGCCTGCCAGACTTGTACCTCACGCCGCAAGCATTGCATAGCGTCTTAGGCCCCAAAGGACCAGTCCTCCACTGCGGCGTCTTGTAGGACATGCAATGTGTGCACCTCTTCACTGGCTCCTCCGGTGGCAGCTCGTCATTTACATAGACAGCCTTCTTGATCTTCTTCTTATCTCGCCGTTTTTCTATCTCCTGTTCTTTGTCAATCTCTTGGCCGTAGCGCTTCTTCGAAATGGTGGTGAGCCCATTCTCTGCCTCGATCCTCAGACGACAAGCATCACAGGTAGGCCCTGATGGACCATCCCACCACTGTGGTGATTGGCTGGACAAACAATAGCTACAATTGATCGCCAATTCCTCCTCCTCTTGCTCTTGCTGTTGGACAAGTTCTTCATCCTCCTCTTGTTCTTGCTGTTGGACAAGTCCTTCGTCTTTGTCCTTCTTGGGGAGGATAAGCTCACTCTCTGCTAGCCAATCCTTATGATCGAGTAGGAGTAGAGGTGGCTCAACAAACAGCGTGATGCAATGTTGGTCATCAGTATCACTTATAACAGAGGCCAGGCTCCTTTTCCTTTTTCTTGCATGGGAAGATGGACGTGGTGGTAACTTTGGTTTTGCAGTACCTTGACTTGCCATTGTAATAGGCGCCAGTTCTGCAGAGACAGGGTTTGTGCAGGATGCAGAAGTTGACAAGCAGTCCTCTACATAGACAGAAAGCCATTCTATGCCACTTCCATCACTTTCCTGCAAATTAAAGAAAAGTTAGATAGGATCTATACATCTTTCCAAAGCTAATTTACATAACCACGAAGGAGTTATAGATTTACAAGGCTCTTGTTCTAATACATTACAGCAAGACATGCATGGAGGTCCAAAATCCTAAAAAGAAAAGAGTTGAAGCATATGGTAACCAAAAAAAATAGCAAAGATAAAATTCCAGTGATCAGTACAAACTGTTTCTTGTATTCGTCAGGAGCAATCTTGAAGTTCATATATTTCAAGCATCTAGAATTTTATGACACTTCAAAGATAAAAGGTGCTGCATCTACAATTTGTAACTGTGCCAAGGAATACAAAACTGCCGGGGCAATTTGTGTCAGTTACACTTCCAATTAAACAACATGGTGGGCACACAATAAGGTCAATTGCAGTAAATGCAATGCTGCAACAAACCAAATGAAAGCTCCAACCGAAAGGGGCTAGGTTACCCACACTTCACATGGGTATAGTAGGCCCTTCCTTGAATCCTAACAGTAAAAGTTTGTAATTACACATCACGAATGAACAGTGCCAAACAGGATAAAGCTCGGCGCTTCTTGTCAATGTTTCCAGCTATAAAGTTTTCCGCGAATTGGCGTAATTAAAAGAAAAATCGCTGTCACAGTGTTGCATGAAAATCATCTCATGGTGACGAAGGAATTTTTTTACGATGGATACGTCTATGTATGATAGCGATGTTAAGGAAGAAACATATACGCCAATGCGCATCGACATTGAAAGTCACAAAGCACGCATTTCTTTCTTCCCCGTGACCTCACAATTAAGAAGACAAACTAAAGCAGGATGTATTTTAGCCTAATGCAAGATTGTCTTGTGCATTTTATTTTCCCTATGAAATTCTGCTGGGAAAAAAAAGCACTGTTGAATTGCTCAACAACTGTAATTTTGCTTACATTTTTCTCTATGAACCAGATATTCCTTACAACAGATAGGGAAAAAAAGGTGAACAAAAGAGGAGAGAAAAACAGTATAAGAAACACAGAAAAATCCCCCCAATTTCTTCTTTGCAAGCATACTACCAGTTGAGAAAATTTCATCTAAAGGACAAACAAACCCTAGGCCCAAGAACAACAACCTCAAGAACCCAAAGAAAACCCCACCAAAACCGCACAATTCTTGCACCAAAAACCCCCCAAGCAGCACCTCCCCTCCTAAAAATCCCAAAAAAAAAAAATCTCCAACTAGAGAAGAACCGAAAAAAAAAATCCCCCAAGAAACAAGACATTCAATCCCCCCAAAAAAAAGAACCCATCTTCCTCCCTAACTCCTCCTCCTCCGCGGAAGAGCGACCGGCCTCCACCCCGAAACCCGGTTCTTGGCCAGAAAAGAGAAGAAAACCGCACACGACACACACGCACGCACGCACGCAGAGAGAGCAAGAACAAGAACAAGGAAAGGGAGAGGAGATGGAGACCGACCACGGCGGGCTGGTGCGGGAACAGGTCGGCCAGCGAGGAGGCGGGCGCGCTGGGTGGGTGCACATCCATGAGCATGAGCGAGCTGAGCGGCGGAGTCGGCCGCACCCCGGAGGAAGGAAGCAGAGCGAGCGGGGGTAGGTTTCCGCTGGAGGAGGAGAGGGGCTTCGGTTTTATCCGAGCCCGATGGGTGGCTCCGGCTCTAGCCCAGCCGGTGCCTCCGTCACCCAGCCGAGCCGAGTTGTATATATGTATTCTACTGATGAGTGCCGCTGATGAGCTGTGGCTTATTAGGCTAGGCTTGAGCCTGGAAAGAGCTGAGCTCGACTTCTTTACTGCAGTTTCGTTACCTATATTTTCTCTCGTTTTCCACAGCCATGCTCTCTCAACCGATAAACAATGTTTTTCTTAAAAAATATAATTTATAAGAAAGTTGTTTTAATAAATTATATAAATATATTTTTTTGCTTTATATCTAATTATTAATTAATTATATACTAATCCAACGTTATGTTTTACGTGTTGGTTACTTACCTAGCAGAGAATATGGTCTAGGCTTTAGAGTCTAGAGTATGTGTTTTAGAAGATAAATTTGATGATTCAAAACGCTCTTGCTTATCGAGTTATTTATGTTGATACATATGAATATAATATATAGCACACTCATAAATATAACATACAGAACCATAAGTTAATAAGTTAATGATAATGTACCGGTATACCAAATATAATATACAGAACTATAACCTGTGCCTGGTTGGGTGCCAAATTCGTACTGCTCTCCCTCCATTTCTGCTCTTCCTACCTACCTACGCAAGCAAGCAAAAGCAAAGCAACGCAGAGGGCATTGTGTGAGCCAACCTCCTCTTGGACCCCCTTTCCTTCCTTCCAAAAAGGACAGCACAAACTGCTCAAATTTGTATCTGCACCACCCTTTCCTTGCTGAAGAAAAAGAGGAGGTGAATCTGAATATATATGTACTCCATGATGCTGTCATGGCCTTTTTTGTTGCTTTGATTTCTTCTGGCTTTACTTGCTCTTCAGGTTACTAAACTTGACCTGGCACTGCACTTCATCATCAGAACTTCTTTCACAAGAATGGTGCCTAGTTGTTTTGACTGAAACTATGGGTTAGTGCTGATTGAAAATAAAAAAGTATAACCATTTATGTCAAAGGTGCAAAGATCTTAGCTGTTATTGATCTGAATAGCATTAACAGAAATATGTAGCTGGATGCCATGAGGACAGTTTGGTCACACTCCCTGAGCAGGGCACTTAGGTATCCGTCCTCAGATCATTGCATAACAAAGGTCAATAGCAATAAATTCTCTTTTTACAAGGGAGTGTTCTTTTCTATCTAAAAATAAAAAAAGAAAGATTATCCGATTTTTATACTAGTGGGTGCAGTGTATAAAGTCTGTCTTTGTTTCCTAGTACTTCTCAGAGTAGATGTTTGTTTTGAAGGCTATTTTGCTGTGAGATGTAACTAGGTTCTAAAAATGTTTCAATACCCTTGCTTGTAAGCTGGTAATCCCAGCAAACTATGTTTTTGCTTTTAAGCTGGACTCTTTTGAGTCTTTTATAAAAAAAATAAAAAATAAAACGTCCTCTGGGTTAACATGGCAGATGACATGATAGACGATGAGTGGGATGTGAGAGATGGCAGTTGGAGCCGGGGCGGGATTTTTTTTTGTAGGCACCCCCTTGAAACCTATAGTAGGGTGTTTTATTAGTAACACGGAAGCCACCTATGAAAAAAGATAGCATGTAATTTTGCAAGCACCCATTGGCTGTTGATAAAACACCCTTGCATAGGGTGTCAAGGGGGCCACCTGCAAAATTCCACCCCATCCATAACGATCGTGTACCGTGCACCACTCGTCGTCTGTCACGTCATCTATCGCGTCTAACCAAAGAACGTTTTATACACAGCTCCCACCGATTGGACGCAAGGAGGTTGCTTTTGAAATGAAAATATATTTCTGTAAATATTTTTAAAATAAAATTAATTATAAAAAAATTCGTGTCAAATGGACATTTTTATTTGGCTAGAGAAAGCCCATGACATCACCTTTGGGCCAGCCCATCAAACCTTAATGGGCCTGTAACTCCTCAAACTTAGCTTCTCCCTCGACCCGACCGACGACCTCCGCTCCACTCCCCGCGAGACTTCGCCCGCCGCGCCGCCGCGCCGATCTCCATCTCATCCTGCGACTGCGACCGCCGGTGTCCCGCCGCCGCTCCTCCTCCCCTTCCACCGCCGGTGAGCAACGCGCATCTTCTCTTCCCCCCCTTAAGACTTCGTTATCTTCGACCTCTCCCGCTCTGTGCCTAAACCCTTATTAGTAGTACAACTCATAACACAAGTTTAATTTTGTTTAGTTTGTTCCCCCAAAAATAGGGATTTGGGGGGTTCATCTGCGAATGCTGAATTTAGTTCTGCTTTTGAATGTATACAGATAGTGTATGAGATGATATCATCGGTGGACGGTACAGGTCTTGAAATGGGCTCTCTGATGATGGATCCCCTTAGCAGCAAGGCCGCCTTCAATGGCCTGAGACTGTTCGTCAAAGATCTTGATTCAAACACGCTTCCTCCATTTCTTGCCCGCGTTTGTGACCCCGTGAAGCCGTGCTCCTACTCTGATGATGAGATGCTGTGCATCTTTGAGACTGCCGCGCAAGCGCATGGCCGCAAGATTGTGCTGCACGTCGGCCTGATCGTTTCGACGCTCATTAGGATCATATCTTCGTCTGTTGCAGTATCCTTGCAAAATGCCAGTGGTTGCTCCAAGGCTGTCTGTACACTGTCCCGCTACGTCGTTGATCCTCTGGCGACAGAAGAGGAGAAAACTGGGATCTTTGGCTCAATCTGTCGGCCCTTGTCAGATTGCCTGATGAGCACTGAGGAGAGCATCTCTTTTGGTTCTGCTCTTTGTGTCGCTGCGCTTGTAGAATCTACTAACTGGCGATTTGCGTCTAACGAGCTGGTTAATGATGTGTGCTTGAAAGTCTCAGGGGCTCTACAGGAGGTGCATGGTCAGACTGTTGCGCATTTAAATTTGGTTGTTGCTTTGTCAAAGCAAAATCCTCTGACACTTGAGCCTTATGGGCGCTCTTTGATAAGATCAGGTTTGCATATACTGGATGAGAGTGCTAAAGCAAGCAGTCCTCAGATGATTGTTTCATCCATTCAAATGATACATTCTATCATGAAAAGTTGTATTATATCTTCTGAGATCAATAGTATTATCCATGCTATGGAACAATTCCAGGATGATAGTGTGACAGACGTCAGCATTGCAGCTTTTCAAGCATGTGAGACTGCTAGGTTACTTGACAGGCAGGAGAGTGGACATGGCAATAATTTGAGTCAGTTAGGAAACTATTCTGTAAGACATACCAGAAAAGGTCCACATTCACATCCTGATATGGATATCAGAGATGACAGCTCATGTGATTCACATTCTTGTGAGGTGCGTTCTGTTCATTTGTCTACTGATTACGATTCTCGACATTCAATGGGGCAATGTGTTGATGTATCTGGAAGCAGAAGTGCAAGGCGGCGGCTATGGAGTAATAAATCTGATAAATCACATGGAATATCCAATTATGACTTCTTTCAGACTGTCAAGCCTGATAATCATGATGTTTCGGGTTTGATGGCACACTCGAATTCTGTTGACCCACTTAAGCCAGGTAGGAGGTTCTCAGATGTGCCAACAAGAGTTGTTGACCAATGTTATGTATGTTCAACAGCGCATGCAACCAGTCACTGCTCTCAGGTACATATCAGATTCTGTTTCAATCCATGGTGGCTTTGATGTACTTAAAATCTCAATATGTTGTACATGATTAAATATTAGCAGTTCTTTAACATATTAGTTGTATTCCATGGCCCCAACCAGCATGAAAAATAACCATTTTGATGTCACTTTTATATACCCTCGGCATACATGTTAATTGTTTGGATATTCATTTTTATCAATCAATGCGTTGAGGATCTGTCTTTCAGTGTTTTAGTTTTGACATGGTTTTGGGTTGAAGGCATGCCTTTTGTAGAATTAAATGAATCCCTCCTTCTCAATCCCATGAATTTATTTCAGATATCCAAGGTACAGGTTTTATCAGGTGACATCAGGATGAAATCTACTCCAAGGAAGCAGCTCCACTCTTGCACCTTCTGCAGAGACTCGGAACGAGATGGCCGCCCAGTACCTGAAAGCCCAGCTATACAACACTGCTCTGGGCCATGTCTGAATATTCTTCAGTTCAAAAAGAACAGTGAGTTTGAGGAAAGAAGAGAAGATGTGGATCCATTTCAACAAGAATATCAGTACTATATGCAAAACACTGATGTGTTAATAGAAGACCTGAAGCTCCCGGCTGACAATGATGAGAGTTTTGATGCTGCAGCCAAATCTCCTTGCCAAGAATGCCAAGATGTGAATGAGAAGAAGACTGGAGGCAAGAAAAGAAATGAAAGCCATTCGCGCTATCCAGTTTTTGTTTTCGTTTGTGTCGTAGCAATTGTTGCTCTCTTGTTTTGTTGGTGGAAGGAGGACTACACAGAGCTTTATGTTATTCCTACCTAAACAGCTGCGTTTTGTGATGTACATCAAGCCATCGATTTTGTAGAATTGTATACAAAAACTGCGGTATACATGGATGACTTTGGATGGTGTAAATTCTGGGGTAAAATGATTGAACTGTCGAAAGCTGCAATGAATTAATTTAATAAGTTCTAGTGTATTTTTTATTTTTGAATGCGGTCATAAAAATCAGTAATAATGTATCAGTCTCAGCTTTGAGTTGTAGACGTGTAATCTATGATTCAAGCAATCAACTGGATTAGGCAGCATTACAGGGTAACATGTCTATTGTCAGCATAGCTGCTCTGTTCCTGTATGTATGCGGTGCGGTATGCCTGACATGTTTGATTAATTTGTTGTTTGCGTAAAAATGTAGATGAAGCTCTATGAGATCATTGTGTGGCATTTTAAAGACAAAAGCGTAACGACATATTTGCAAATGAAAAATATGTCAAATTAAAATAATTTATGAATAAAACTTTTATATACATGTTTTTAGCGATCTAAAATTAAATACTAAAAATAAACTATAATAAAAAAACCTTAAAATCAACTCTAAATTTTAGGTTGAAAAATTAAATTTTGGTTTATAAGGAAAAGCTAAATGATGAGTATGCTATTTTGTGCCCATTGTATTAATGGTTAAAAAAAAAAAGCTTTACAACTTGCATCAACTAACGTGCCCGTACTGGGCATTTGGAAACAGTAAAGAACTAGTATATAGAGTTGCGCTTTACTGAAAGAGCAGTCTCAACGATGGATTCATCATTAAAATTAAGCCCAAAGTTGTAGCTGTTTACATGATCAGATATTCTGAATCCTTTTACATTGCCGATTCCTGTCTGTTCTCTGAAAGATTATAACACATCCCGAAGGCTACGGCCCTTGACCGACTTGATGGTCGGCCCAACCCAAAAAAAAAAAAACAAGAAGAAGGCTACGGCCGGGAGAGAATCAGGAGTGCGTGGGCACTCGGACAGCCGTCGTCTGCAGCTCTCCCCGCCGGCCGGCTGTACTTGAGCCCGAACACGGCGGCGTGGACATCGCATTCCGGCGCTTCCACCACGTCTTCGTCCTCTTCCTCCTCCTTCTATTTTAATTAGAAGCAATCCAGAGCATTGGATTAATGTGGATAATTCTAGATCATAAGATATGTCTACTGACTAAAAGTAGTTAGTGCAGGTACTATATATAAAATACAAATATATTTTTATAAAATAGTTTAGAACTATATATAAGGGTGCCTATAGTTGTTTCCACTTACATATTAAAAATAAAAACATATGTATAAAATAAACAAAAAGATACTACTAGTATAACATCTTTATATAACATACTAACAATGTTCCAAAATATCAGCACGTTATATAAGCATTTTTAGATTGTTTAACTTCATACTTAGGTTAATTCAAAAGATTTCCCTTTTTAGCTAAGTACTTGATTGGTTCTGGTATTATGGGAATGATTAAAATCATAGAAATTAGTGTAGAAATATTTATATTACGATGCAAATCTTGAATAGGAGAAACGCTTCTATTTTGAAATGGCTGGGGTAAATAATACGATATATATCTTAAATATTAATACGATAGTGCAGATATTTTATATTATGGTGCAAGTTTAAAATAATTATTTTTCAACGGAAAAAATGCACCAGCCGGGAATCGAACCCGGGTCTGTACCGTGGCAGGGTACTATTCTACCACTAGACCACTGGTGCCTTATTGTTTTCGATTGTTTGTAAAATTACTGATATTCTCTTTTCTGAGAAACACTGGTTAGTCCAATCAATCATCCGTAGTACAACGCAAATCGCTAGAACAATGAGATTTTAGCTTAGAATAAGCATATTTATATTAGTTGATGGCACGTGTGGGGAATCGAATAATCAGGCTAATGATGCCACATGGATGGCCGGCAAATACGTCTGATACACGTACGTGCAGCCACTACTAGAAAACAAACCCAGCAGCGACTTGACTGACTCAGCCTACCTCAAGTCCACTAATTAATTTGTCATTCACGTACCTAGTGACAAACTCAAAGACCATAAATTTGCCTCCAAATTATTCTGTCTGCACGCTTCATTCACTGTAGAGTATAGGTTTTGCATGCTGTACTTGTACAGTTGTACTGGTCACAGGCTAGCTTGTTTCTTAACTGAATATATAGTTTAATGAATTAGTTAAATAGCAGAATGATTTTAAGTTAACTATTGAAAACGATTTACAAAAGATTCACCAGAAATTCACATATAGGAAACCTTTTTTTTAATGAAAATCGCACCGTTTAAAATCCAGAAAAGGTGCCACTGAATAGAACAGAAAATATTTTAGCAAAAAATATATACGGTACAGGAGGAGATGGTGTACTAGATTGAAAGTTGTCGGGAAGGAAAAAGCCAAATGATATATCTGTAAAGAAAAAATATATTTTGTAAATAGAAACTTCCATATGTGTGTTCTTATGATCTTAAAAAAATTAAAACCAATTTCAAACTTAAGATCGAAATTTAAATTTTGACTTATAAATATAAAATGAAGTGACGAGGCTGAAGGTGTCGTATACAATTGCATCTATGTACACTTCAGAAGGAGATAGATACTGCTAGAGAATGACAAACCATATACTACATGCACTGCATATATCATATATGCATCTGCATTTCTGCATGAACTAAATACCATGTAAATTAATAATTAACCATCCAATTAATTAACTCTTGAAACCAACCCCAACACCTAACATCAAACTTTGCATTGCATATTTGCAATCTGCAAAGAAAAAGAAGGGAAGAAAAAAATTCTAGTAGTATATATTTTGTTTTATGATCAATGCAATGGCGTGAGAATGGCGAGCCTGACGCAGAGGAAGACGAAGTAGATGACGAGGAGGCCCACGCCGAGCACCGCGTCCAGCCTCATCCCCCTCGCCGGCAGCACCACCAGCGCCCACGCCAGCGCGGCGGCGAGGAACCCCACGGCCACGTACACCGCCACGCCCGCCGGGATCGCGTACGGCTCCGGGTGGCGCGCCCCGGCCGCCAGCGTCAGCGACAGCCCGAGCCCCACCACCGTGTTGAACGCCGGCCCCGCGTAGCAGCCGGCTACCGCCGTCTCGGCCCCGCCGTGCATGGCCAGCGCCACGTCCGCCACCAGGTCCCCCAGCGAGTTCCCCCACGCCAGCACCGTCGCGCCCAGCACGCCGGCCTCCACGCCGGCCGCCACGCCGATGGAGACCAGCAGGGACACGAGCTCGCGCGCCAGGACGTAGGACCAGAGCACCGACATGAGGAACCCGCCGGCGAGCCAGGGGAGGCGCGCCCACCGGCTCTTGGGCGGGGAGGCGGCGTCCGTGGTGAGCGTCGCGACGGCGGCGAGGAGGACTCCGGCCAGCGCGGCGGAGAGGATGATGACGGGGGTGGTGGGCAAGGAGATGGCGGCGAGGAGGAGAGGAGAGAGCAGCGCGGAGGCCACCGCGTTGGGCTTGGACCACCGGTGCACGGCGATGTCGGGGACGGTCAGGCGACGCGGGAGGTAGAGCGGCGAGTGGAGGAGGTCGATGAGGCGCCGCGCGAAGGTTCTTGGCGCGGCCACGGCGGGCTTGTACGAGACGGGGAGCGGAGGAGGTGACGCGTCGCCGTCGTCGTCGAGGAGGAAAGGCGCGACGAGGGAGGAGACCGGGTGCTTGATGGCTTCCTCTTCTTCGGCGGAGGCGGCGCAGCAGTGGGAGGTCCAGACGAGGAGGACGTAGCCGGCGTAGAGGGAGAGGAACGACGCGGCGGCCCAGACGGTGATGGCGCCGGTGAGCAGCACGGCGAGAAGGTAGCCGAGCGCCACCAGGAGGAAGCACACGTCGCGCACGAACCCGCGCCGCTCGATGGTGACCGGTCCTCGACGCCCGGCGACGATGGCGACCACGCCGGCGACGACCGTGGACACGAACAGCGCGCCGCCGAGCACGCCGCTGAGCCCGACGTCCCCGGCCTCCTCGCCGCCGGAGGCGAACGCCACGACGCTGGACAGCACGTCGGGCGCGCCGTTCCCGAGGGACAGCAGCGTGACGCCCGCGATCGCCGGCGGGAGGCGGAGCACGGAGGAGAGCCCCTCGAGCGAGGCGCAGAAGTACTCGGACGCCGTGTCGCCGAGGAGGTAGAAGAGCACGAGCAGCCACAGCGCGAGCACCGCGTAGCCCAGCCATGGCTCCCGCCCGAACCCGCAGTACAGCAGCCGGAGGTAGTCCACGTACCCCTCCGGCGCGCACGGCGGGTGCTTCCGCACGTACCGGCACCTCGCGCCATGATCGCCCAGCGACTGCATCTCCCGGCACCCACCGGGGGACGAGTTGTCCGGCTCCGGCGACGACGAGCTCGCCACCGCAACCCGACCAACACCTCTGAAGATCTCGATCCCATTGCGCGTGGCGAGGCGCACGGAGAAGACGGCGGCGAGAGCCAAGAACGCGGCGCCGGCGACGGCGGCATTGCTTCGCCTGCGCCGCCGCTGCAGCGTTTGCAAGAACGCGGCCATGGGACGGGGGGAGAGACAGAGAAAGATTGGAGCTTTGTGATGATTGGGAGAGAGTGAAGCTACGATTTTGATGGCATGGCCTCAACTGAATTGAGAAGAAAAAGCTGGGAACTGTAGTGTCTTGTACTCACTCTGCTCCAAACCATGAGACCTTTTTAGGGTTTTCAGATTTATCCATATATTTGTATATTTATTCAGATTCATTAACATATATTTAAATCTAGATAAGATTAAAAAGTCTTATACTACCTTCGTTTCATAATATAAGATAGTTAGTTTTTTTTGTTGCTTACGTTTGACTATTTGTCTTATTCAAAAATTTAGTACAAATATAGAAAAAATGATATGTCATGCTTAAAGTTCTTTTGATAATAAAGGAAGTCACAAGCAAAATAAATGATATTTTCACGATTCTTTTAAATAAGACAAATGATCAAACATTGCAAGTTACTAACAAGGAACAGTGTTCTTGTTTTTTCCGTAGCACTGGAAATGTAGTGTTCTTGGTTGGTCCAGAGAGAAAGATGGAAGTTTTGCTCTTCGATTTGCTCTGCTTGAGTTTGTTGAGAGTTTGTGTGGAAATTGACAGGAAAAATGTGGCGTCATTAGGACAAGTGGCAGCTGATTAGGCCCCTCAGAGATGCTGAATCACCCCATCACATGACCTTGACACTGACTGACTCTCAACTCTTCTTCTGAATTTCATCATCTTCCTTTTTGATACTCTCTTTGGGCTAAATTATGGCTTTGTGGTGGTGCTGTGTAATTGTGTCAACTTATATGCCATATTATATTATGTTGATGCAGCACCATTTGGCATTTGATAAGTCATTGTTATGTAACTTACCTAGTAAGCAAAAGCAACACTATTACTGGTATTTTAGAAGTTGGAAGAGAGATACTGCTGCCCCTGCTCCTCTGATCTCATCATGCCATACTATTTTCATGTGCCAGTGGGTACCATGTACTTCTCTCATATGGAGGTATAATAATCGGTGTGGCTAATCAATCAATTTCTTTTTCTTTTGGAATTCAGCAGGTGGATGAGATTGACACCTCGTCTTTTCATTTATACTTATAAGCTAAAATTTAAATTTTAATACTTAAATTTATAGTTGATTTGGTTTTTTTATTGCGGTTTATTTTTCGGTCTCTTCTTTTATATCGCTAAGAACATGTATATAAATATTTTACTCAAAAATTGTTTATTTAATTATTAATAAGTTGTTTTGCTCATGCTTATAAAAAATAAAAATATGACGCCCTGAAATATCAGCTGCAATTATTTTTCTTTCGGACAGAGAGGAAAACCTCTCCCATTTTAAATTTTCTATTACCTGAGATGCATAACAGTAATAACAAATCAACTCAAATTAATGATCAACATGTTTCTACATATGCTGCCATAATCTTTAGGCTATTAACATTAATTCTAGATATCAAATAATGAAAATTCACAACTGCTTGGTGGTTTTAAACCTGTTACTGTCTTCACTTACCGGCACAATATTTTCTCCATCCAATTATTGGATCAGGTAAGATGGTATGTCCATACTCGACCTGCAGTTTCATTTCCATCGTCTCTTTCCTGTCCATACATTCTCACCTCTAGACTATGAACAAATTGCCAAATTGCCTGACCAATCCATGGACGACACGCCATTCTATGAGCAAGAACATCCAGGAGATGCTACTGTCAGATGGGCACCAGACAGATGAACAGCCATTAGCCTCAACATCAGTTCATGAAATCCAGGTCTCACTCAAACATCAAGAGATGCTAATGTCAGATTGGAACCGCACAGAGCAGGTAATTCAGAGAAGGAAGCAAGAACAGGTGATGTATCTTCTCCTGATTCATGAGTTACATTAGGATCATCAACACATTGTCAAGTTCTTCTTTCAGATCAAGATGATCATCTCAGGAAGGAGTCACCCTTTGCAAGCTGAGTTTCTGATTGAACTAGAGTGAGAATTCTGGTGAGCACTGCCTGTCTGTCAGAAATGATGAACACAATGCACGGTGGGCGCTTCAGCGCTTGTGAAGTTTATGATCACTGTCATCCTCATCTTTTCGCTTGTGTTTATGCTTATAAGTCAAAATTTAGATTTTTAACATTAAATTTAGAGCAGATTTTAGATTTATTTTATCGTAATTTATTGTTTAGCATTGGTTTTTAAATCACTAAAAACACATATATAAAAGTTTTATTCATAAATTGTTTGTCATTTGCAAAAGAACCAAAAAAAAAATCCAGCCCATAGAGTGACTTTTCTGTAGCCTGGTACCCTTGTCTAGGACTATTCATTGAGAATTCCAGCTTGGAATTGTCCTAGCAAGCTGGGGACCTCTAATGTACAGTTGATTGATTTCACACATGATCTTGTCTTCTATTCTGAATTTTCTGAAATACCTCAACTCCTTGAATGAGAGCTGTTTTTTCCCTGGAATTTTTGAGACATTTTCCTACCAATTTCTACGTTCTGAAAAAAAAAAGGCTATTATGCGACCACCGTATTGCTCGATTGGTGCATGTGCAAATTACTTCCTTTCCCTCTTGTTAACTGCACTCTATTATGCAATGAGCTTTATCCAGCAAGGACAATCATCCAAGGAACAATATCTTCAGGGACAGCAGCAAGGTGTGAACAAATCAGCAGCTTGTACTATTAAACTTGGGTGGTGTTTAGATTGAGAAAATTTTTGGGAGAATTGTCACGTCAAATGTTTGACCGGATGTCGGAAGGGGTTTTTGGACACGAATGAAAAAACAAATTTCACGGCTAGCCTAGAAACCGCGAGACGAATCTTTTGAGCCTAATTAGTCCGTCATTAGCACATGTTGGTTAGTGTAGCACTTATGGCTAATCATAGGCTAATTAGGCTCAAAAGATTCGTCTCAAGATTTCTTCCATAACTGTGCAATTAATTTTTGGTTCATCTATGTTTAATGCTTTATTTAGGTGTTCAAAAATTCGATGTGATGTTTTTGAAAAAAAAAATTTGTGAACTAAACAAGGCCTAGTAGTAGAGGAAGAAAATCTAAAGAAGTTGATCCACTCCAAGATGCAAAATTGATTCTGCACGCTTGATTTGCTTGTCTGGTTGCTTCATCTGCAAACACTTAGACTGTTGGGATGTGTACATTATCCCTTTATTAAATATTACAACTACCTCGATTTTAGATTGGAAGATGTTTAACTTTTTAATTACAATGTTTAACCATTCGTCTTATTTAAAAATTTGGTACAAATATAAGTCATGCTTAAAGTTCTTTTGATAATAAAGTAAGTCACAAGCAAAATAAATAATATTTTTATAATTTTTTAAATAAGATAAATGATCAAATATTAAAAAAAATCAAATAAATTACATTATAAAACGGAAGGAGCACTACCTTTCAAGCACTGAATCCCAGATCGTTGGCTTTCTGGTACAAATCACTGTGCCCTTCTGTTTGAGCTTCTTCAGTTGAGAACTGACAAGAAGATTAACTGAAGGGGATAAGCAATGGGTTTCCCTCCTATCGTACTAGATAAATTATCCTTCCTAATTTATTGATATATGCTATAGCTATAGTTAAGCTCAGAAGATAGACTCATGAAAAACTAAACTGCAAGAAGTGCCACCGGACTTCGGACTTGGAAAGTGAAGTACCTCGAGTAGTTATAAACCGTTCAAAAGCGTGTGATTACCATCGGGGTAAAGTAATGGTATTAGCACGGTAACACCACTGGATTCAAATAAATTTTAAAGATAGTTTGATTT
This sequence comes from Oryza brachyantha, assembly GCF_000231095.2. Classification (NCBI taxonomy): domain Eukaryota; kingdom Viridiplantae; phylum Streptophyta; class Magnoliopsida; order Poales; family Poaceae; genus Oryza; species Oryza brachyantha. The sequence continues at coordinate 16,332,755 of NC_023174.2, read as the reverse complement.
CTTTTATAAATAATGTATGGTTTATCATGATTTGCCATGGTTATCGTGTGCTTACATCCGAGGTACAGTAACCTGGCCCCAGCGGTAGGGGAAACCTTGACCTCCACAGATGAAAACGGTCGGAAAACATCTGAACCGTCTTCTACTTCTACATTTGAATAAAAACCAAAATTGGTTAAGTCGAACACGAACTTACAGAATATTGAGAATTTCATAAATGAACAAATCCGAACGAAATTATGTCGAACACGGTCGGTATACGAAAAAATAATACGAAATATTAACTCGTCAACACACCAATACATGTCTAGAATAAGCAATTAAGTAGCAACTAAACTAGGTAGAAGTATAAGACAACCAGCTACAGTTCATCAACTCATCCATGTCTGTGATGTGAGTGTGGCATATTGTGCGCCAAATTCGGGTTTAACACAATTTAGAAGTGTGGAATGTTCCGAATAAAATATAGAAATGTTGAAATTGGCCGAACAAGTGTATGAACTGTTTTTGTTGCATTTTTGCATTCTAATTTCGTGTTCCGTTTTTGAATTTTAATATTCCAAATTTGTCTTAAAATACGAATTCAATCAAGTCAACTATAGAAAACGGCACAATTTGGTTCGGGATATTTCCTTACCGTTCTCATCCTACTGAGCTCAACACACATCTACTCTTGATAATTAACTAGCTTCAAAAAGAAATACTGTCGATATCCAAAATTGAAGAGTGCTGGAATCCCTGAAAAGCTAATCCAAAGAGGCCACAGTTTGAATAATTTATAACTTGGAAAGTGAATAATAATAATTACCTTTGCAACTAAAAGAAGCATCAGATCTGAAGAACTGATTTCAAAACAAACACCACGATTCAAAATTCTAACATCAAAAGGAAACATGTGAACTCAGCTTTGATGAGCTTAATTTGGTAGGAGTATTACCCATGATGCAAGCAACACCTAAACACATGCTTAAAATGGTTGCCTTCAATGTGTTTTTTTTCTTCCTTCCCCCTCCATGGAGAGGAGATCGAGAAGCAAGGAAGCATGTCCTTGGCCCTAGCAAGGAGGTGACCCATGGCACCAAGCTCACTCCATCCATGGCTACCTTCTCTAACCTAGGCTCCTGCCATGTCCATCAACCAATCCAAGCTAGAAATGCATGAATCTTGTATGTATGTATATATACAAGTGTAATATACAAATGTTTTCACGTCGCTGTCGTGGTTAAAGATTGCTGACGTGCGCGCTCCGGCGAGCGGCGGCGGCGGCGGCAGCGATGGAGCAGCGGCGAGCGATAGCGTACGAGGAGGTGGAGCCGGTGGTGGAGTGGAGGCAGGTCGGGGACGACAGGGACGTGGTGGAGATCAGCCTGCCGGGGTTCAGGAAGGAGCAGGTGAGGGTGCAGGTGGACAACCACGGCGTGCTCAGGGCCACCGGCGAGCGGCCGGCGGCGGCGAGGGGAGGGAGGTGGGTGCGCTTCAAGAAGGACCTCCGACTGCCGGAGAACTGCGACGCCGACGGCGTCCGTGCCAGGTTCGAAGACCACAAGCTCATCATCACCCTCCCCCTCGTCGTCCCCGACACGGTGCCGTGGACGTCCCCGTCGCCGGAGTCCAAGACGCCGCCGATTCTGTCTCCGCCGCCGCCGCCGCCGCCGCCACCACCTCCTCCTCCTCGTACGCGCACGCGTACGCGTTTTGAACCGCCACCGCCGCCTCCTTCTCCTCCCCGTACGCGTTTTGAGCCGTCGCCGCCGCCGTCACCACCGCCGCGGCCACCACCTGGTCCGCCTCCTACTCTTCCTCCTCGGACTCGTAGCCATTTTGAGCCATCGCTGCCGCCGCCGCCGCCTTCTCCTCCTCCGGTGAAAGCTCCTGTTGCCGAGCCGAAGCCCAAGCCGCCACCGTCGTTGCCGCCACCTCCGCCTC